>NC_042619.1:277672243-277981618 GCF_901001135.1 Rhinatrema bivittatum | reverse complement strand
TGATGAGAATGTTGTGGTTAATAGTGTCAAAGGCTGCAGAGATGTCAAGCATGGCTAGAAGGTGGGACTGCCCTTTGTCAAATCCAGTTAATATGGTGTTGGTAAGAGAGATGAGTAGTGTTTCTGTGCTCATAAACTTACGAAAACCGAATTGTGAGGGTGAAAGAAGTTTATATTTTTCCAGGTGATCAGTAAGTTGCGTATTAACAACCTTTTCAAGAATTTTAGCTAGGAAGGGAAGGTTGGAAATGGGTCGGTAATTGGTTAGTTGGGAGGCTTCAGCTTTAGGTTTTTTTTAGTATAGGTTTAATGATAGCTTGTTTAAGTGTAGTAGGGATTTCTCCAGAGGTTAATGAGCAGTTGATGATTTTCACAATTGGAGGAGCTATAATTTCTGGGATAGAAAGCAGGTGCTTGGTGGGAATGGTGTCACTAGGGTGTGTGGCAGGTTTCATTTTTTTAATGGTATTTTGAATCTCAAGGGAGGAGGTGGGTTCAAAGGAATTGAAGGTTGCTAGTGTGCCTTGAGGGTTGGCTCTAGTGGGGGGATTGTTGCTAGGAAACCGAGCCATGATCTTAGCTATCTTCTCATGGAAGAATGTGGCCAATTTCTCACTTTTGATATGGGCGTCTTTGGTGGTGGAGGGGGTGGTGTTGGTTTTAGTCATTTATGCTACATATGTGAAGAGAGCATTTGCATTAAATTGTAGGTCGTGTATTTTGTTTGCATGGTAGTTTTTTTTTGCATTGAGGGTTTGGTCACGATAAATGCATAGGGTGGTTCTGTAAGAATTTCGTTTTGTGGGGGAGGGGTTGTTCCACCAGTCCTTCTCTAATTTTCTGAGGGTACGTTTCAAAGTTTTTAGTTCAGGAGTGTACCATGGTTTATGTAGTATTTTGCCGTGGTTTATTGTTTTTGAGCGTAAAGGGCAAATATCATTGGCAATATTCTCGGTAAGAAAGTACCATGATGTTATTGCTGAGTTGATGTCTGATAGGTCAAGGTTATGCAGTTCTTTATGGAGAGCATTGGTAAGTTCATCAATGGAACATGTTTTACGGATTTGTATAATATTTTGTTCTGGGGGTTGAGATAGGGCAGTTTGATGCAGGGTGAGGGTAGTGTGCAAGAGGTGATGATCCGACCAAGGGACAGCTATGCTAGTAGGGATATTCATGGTGATGGTGTCGTTAATGAAAATCATATCTAGGGTATGACCACTCTGATGAGTAGGGTTGTTAATGATCTGTGTAATGATCTGTACTTGCTTGCCTGGGAGGGTTGCGGACCTGAGGATAATTCTTGGGAACCGGCCCGTAACATCCTTGACAAGAACTTATTACGGCAGTTCCATCTGGACCACCCAAGTAAACCCGGACAGGCTAAGAGGGGGCGTAAGAGGGGAGGTACTGTTACAGTTCTGGCCACAAGCGCTGCGACCAGACCCTTACCTCTGAGCTCCTGGACCTGTTCCCGCTTCTGGAGGCCTGGTTTGCGGCCTGTTTGGTGGCGCCCCGCGGGGGCCGCACCACCGGAAAGCTTCCCATGGATGTCCTGCTTCTAGGCGCGTGCCACTTGGACGCTTTTCTAGGCCGTTTCCCACCAGAGGCGACTCCGCCCAGTTTCTGACGTCAGTCGCCGCAGCCTTGATAAGCCGGCCGCGGACCCTCAGTCTTTGCCTTGCAACGGGTTTACCTCCCGGTTCCCTGTTGCGTTGTGCCCCAGAGTGACCTGACTTGCTATTCGCTCTGTTCCTGCTTGCCTGCTACAGTACCTGCTTGGTTCCTGCTTGCCTGCTACAGTGCCTGCTTGGTTCCTGCTTGCCTGCTACAGTACCTGCCAGTTCCTGCTCGCTTGCTACAGTTCCTGCCTGGTTCCAGTGCCCGAGTCTTGCTGCAGTTCCTGCCTGGTTCCAGTGCCCGAGTCTTGCTGCAGTTCCTGCCTGGTTCCAGTACCTGAGTCCTGCTGCAGTTCCTGCCTGGTTCCAGTACCTGAGTCCAGTTATACTTCCTGTCTGGTTCCAGAACCCGAGTCCCATTACAGTACTGACCTACTGTTCTAGTCTGGTTCCAGTTCCCGGTCTTGATCAACAACCCGCCTAAGTCCCAGCGGCCGGGCTCCTACGGGCTCCTCCCAGGGGGGCTTTGGCTTCCAAGGATGAAGCCGCCTAAGTCCCAGTGGTTGGGCTCCTACGAGCTCCTCCCGGGGGAGTACCAGCTTCCAGGGTGAAGAGCACCTCTACGTCCTGCCTGCACATCTGCCTCCCAGCCTGCCACATCCTAGAGACATTGACTACCTTTCCCAGTCTCCTGCAGGTCGGCCCAAGGGTCCACTAAACTGAGACTTCATAACACAAAATACAAATATATAATGCTCATTCCCAAAGATATCATATGCCCATCACTAAAAATTATGGGCCTCATTTTCCAATATCGCAGTGGTAACGCATGAGGGGGCGTGTCCTATGCAAATAAGGCATTTTTCGTGCAATGGGGAAACATCGCCGCACGCGATGTTTTCGCCATTCGCGGAACTGAAGTTGCAAATCGCGAAAACATCGTGCACTGCGATAAAACAACCAATGAATCATCGTAGTACATGAAAGTGTCCAGCCAGGAGTATCACTGGGGGGGGGGGGGGGGGGGGGGAGAGAGAGAGAGAGAGAGAGAGAGAGAGAGAGAGAGAGAGAGAGAGAGAGAGAGAGAGAGAGACTGCCTTCCTATAATGCCTATGCCCTAGACAGGTATTTGTATCCCTATAGGAGGGCCACCTAGTAACTCGAGGTGGGGATTAGGTATGAGCGTAGGGGGTTGTGGGCCACTTTCACATTCAACATGAGACCTACGGAAAGAACAGTGGTCTCTAGTGAAGATTTGCTGGCCGTCGGAGTGAGGACACTCACTCCAAGAAGAGATTTGGGCAACGTTCTCTCAACCTAGCTTGATGGACACTCTACCTGGGCAACAACAAGCTAGGTTGAGAGAATGTTGCCCAAATCTCTTCTTGGAGTGAGTTTCCTCACTCCGACGGCCAGCAAATCTTCACTAGAGACCACTGTTCTTTCCGTAGGTCTCATGTTGAATGTGAAAGTGGCCCACAACCCCCTACGCTCATACCTAATCCCCACCTCGAGTTACTAGGTGGCCCTCCTATAGGGATACAAATACCTGTCTAGGGCATAGGCATTATAGGAAGGCAGGCTCTCTCTCTCTCCCCCCCTCTCCACCCCCTGAATGCTAAATTAAGAAATCACATTAACAGCTGTTATATTTTACCAGTTCCTTTATTTATTTATTTTTTTATAATTTAATGTTTATTGAACAAAACATAAAATACAACAATAATGTGTCATCAATTCTGCAACAACGAATGTACTGAGTATTAATGAGCACAGCGCCTCCTAGAGGCACAGCAATATAAAAGAACAAAAAGTAGCTTTATGACTGCAATTTGCTGAATTCATATCAGAATGTTTAGTTTCAATTGAGCTGTAATTTCTCTAACCTTTATGCTGCCAGATTTTATATTTTCCCAGGTTAATCACAGATGAAACGTTTGAAGATTGGTGAAGATTACATTTTCTCCTTTTTCCCAGTTTTTCATTTTTAAACAGATCTCTTTTTGATTTACTTTTGTTTTATTCTAGATCGATCTAGACACTATCTAAGTACTTTTTCACACACTTTTTCTGGCCTACTTTTATTTTTGATCAGGGGTTTGAGCTCATCAGAAGTAAAAATTATGTGTTACTTGTTCGTTTTCTGTGTCATGTGTCCTTACACCTGAAGAATGAATGAGGTTCTGTGTCCAAGTTTACTGTTCTATGTGATGTCTGATGGAATCTTCTTCCCGATTAATCTGAATTTGTTTTGTTCTAATGTCAGATTCTGATCAAGTAACATACCTAGTGCTGAACTGAAAGGCTGTGTTTCCTGTCACTGATGTGGACTAAGCCAAAAGAACTGTTTTCCCTACCTGCATCATTGAATTCAAAGATACAAATAAAAAAGACCAAAATAACAAACAACTCCATCACAAATAATTTATTAATGATAACATTCCTGTTAGTAAATGCGCAATCAATTACCAAGAAATTCCCTATAATTACAGACCTATTATATGACACAAAACCAAGCTTCATAGCTGTTACTGAATCATGAATGGTTAAAAAAATCAGACACCGTCTTAAAAAATCAAATAGCACATAAAAACTTCTCAATACCCAGAATAAATAAAAGAGGTGGGGGATTACTCCTAATAATAGAAAAAAGATTTAAATGTAAATTAATACAGACTACACCACCAAGAAATCATGAAATTGCTCTGTTTGAAATGAACACCATACAAATTTGCCTTGTATACTGCCCTCCTACCCTATTAGAATTAAACATCTCCCCTCTAATTGAATTCCTAACAACACACTTAAACACCTCTAAACCCACAATTGTACTAGGTGACTTCAACCTACACATGGATAGGCACCCCTTATCCAACACCTGTCAAACACTGATAGATTTCATGACAGCACTAGGATTCACCCTAATTACTGACAAGCCCACCCACAAAGCAGGACACACTCTAGATTTATCATTTATAAAACACAGACTAGAACACATTAAAACAGAATATATACCGATACCGTGGTCAGACCACTTCCTAATAGAATCAGCTATCAAACATACCGAACAACAAGTGACTCAAAAAAGAGAACCCATTGAATATGAATATTGCCCACCTTTTAATATAGACAACCTAAAGGACAAACTAGAAGAAAAATTAGCTGAAATAGATTGCACCAACTGCGACTCGGCCACAACAGCATGGATGCAAACAACCAAACACTTAGCAGATGAGATGAACCCAATTAAATACATGAGCATCATGGTACCCAAAGAAACGAACTCCTGGCATAACGAAAAGATAAAGGTAGTCAAAAGAAATCTGAGGAAAAAAGAAAAAGAATGAAAAAAAAATAAAACAACTGAAAACCTGACTAAATACTGGAAGTAACTAATCCTACTATAAACAAATAATACTCAATGCAAAGAAACAATATTATAATATGAAAATAACGAAATTTGCAAACAACCCAAGAGCCTTGTTTACCATAGTAAAAAATCTCACAAATGATACATCTGACTCTTCACAAAACCTTCCAGTAAATAGATGTAATGAAATAGCTACATTTGTTAATGACAAAATTACAAACCTAAAAACAAAGATTCCAAAAATAACTAAACAAAACATCAAAATGCAAAAAAGAGATGTTAAACAATGGGAGACATTCAGTGAAATATCCGAAATAGAAGTTGAATCGATGCTAAAAAAAACTAAACCCTGTCCCACATGCGTATGACACAATACCCACCACAGATATAAAAAAAACTAGCCACCACAACCTCTCCGACTTTAACAAAAATCATTAATCTATCATTAAATGAAGGAAACATGCCAGATTCACTAAAAGGAGCAATAGTAAAACCAATTTTGAAAAAAAAGAACAGCGATCCACTCACCCTGAGCAATTATAGACCAGTATCAAATTTACCACTAATTGCAAAATTAATAGAAAAAACCATACAAAATCAATTAGCAGAGCACTTAGAGGACAATAATATTCTATACCCATCACAACATGGATTTTGCAAAAACTATAGCACTGAAACACTACTACTTACGCTAACAGACAACATCATGAGAGGTTTCGACAGCGGTAAACATTACATTTTAGTATTGCTGGACCTATCAGCGGCATTCGATACAATAAATCATGATATCCTATTAAATAGATTAGAAGAAATAGGATTATGCAACACAACAATCAAATGGTTCAAATCATACCTAAATAACAGATATTTCGAAGTGCAAAACAAAAAAGCAATGTCAGAAAGAATAAACCTTCAAACAGGAGTTCCACAGGGATCAGCCCTATCTGCCACACTATTCAACATATACATGCTGCCGTTATGCTACCTGCTAGCTGGTCTGGGCATCTCACACTACATATATGCTGACGATATTCAATTAATACTTCCAATTAACCTTAGCCAACATGTATTTAGATATAATAAAACAGCTCTTAAACCAGATGGAATTAGTTATTAACATAGAGAAAGGCAAAACGATTACCGGCATGGTTAAAAGGGGAGGTGAAAGAAGCTATTTTAGCCAAAAGATCTTCATTCAAAAATTGGAAGAAGGATCCAACAGAAGAAAATAGGATAATACATAAATGTTGGCAAGTTAAATGTAAGACATTGATAAGTCAGGCTAAGAGAGAATTTGAAAAGAAGTTGGCCGTAGAGGCAAAAACTCACAGTAAAAACTTTTTCAAATATATCCGAAGCAGAAAGCCTGTGAGGGAGTCAGTTGGACCGTTAGATGATCGAGGGGTTAAAGGGACACTTAGAGAAGATAAGGCCATCGCGCAAAGATTAAATGATTTCTTTGCTTCGGTGTTTACTGAAGAAGATGTTGGGGAGGTACCCGTACTGGAGAAGGTTTTCATGGGCAATGATTCAGATGGACTGAATCAAATCAAGGTGAACCTAGAAGATGTGGTAGACCTGATTGACAAACTGAAGAGTAGTAAATCACCTGGACTGGATGGTATATACCCCAGAGTTCTGAAGGAACTAAAAAATTAAATTTCAGACCTATTAGTAAACATTTGTAACCTATCAATAAAATCATTCATTGTACCTGAAGTCTGGAGGATAGCTAATGTAACCCCAATATTTAAAATGGGCTCCAGGGGCAATCCGGGAAACTACAGACCGGTTAGCCTGACTTCAGTGCCAGGAAAAATAGTGGAAAGTGTTCTAAACATCAAAATCACAGAACATATAGAAAAACATGGTTTAATGGAACAAGGTCAGCATGGCTTTACCCAAGGCAAGTCTTGCCTCGCAAATCTGCTTAACGTTTTTGAAAGAGTTAATAAACATGAGGATAAAGGTGAACCAGTAGATGTAGTATACTTGGATTTTCAGAAGGCGTTTGACAAAGTTCCACATGAGAGGCATCTAGAAAAAGTAAAAAGTCATGAGATAGGTGGTGATGTCCTTCCGTGGATTGCAAACTGGCTAAAAGACAGGAAACAGAGAGTAGGATTAAATGGACAATTTTCTCAGTGGAAGGGAGTGGGCAGTGGAGTGCCTCAGGGATCTGTATTGGGACCCTTACTTTTCAATATATTTATAAATGTTCTGGAAAGAAATACGACGAGTGAGATAATCAAATTTGCAGATGATACAAAATTGTTCTGAGTAGTTAAATCACAAGCAGATTGTGATAAATTGCAGGAAGACCTTGTAAGACTGGAAAATTGGGCATCAAAATGGCAGATGAAATTTAATGTGGATAAGTGCAAGGTGATGCATATAAGGAAAAATAACCCATGCAATAGTTACATAATGTTTGGTTCCATATTAGGTGCTACAACCCAAGAAAGAGATCTAGGCGTCATAGTGGATAACACATTGAAATCTTCGGTTCAGTGTACTGCGGCAGTCAAAAAAGCAAACAGAATGTAGGGAATTATTAGAAAGGGAATGGTGAATAAAATGGAAAATGTCATAATGCCTCTGTATCGCTCCATGGTGAGACTGCACTTTGAATACTGTGACAATTTTGGTCACCGCATCTCAAAAAAGATATAATTGCGATGGAGAAGGTACAGAGAAGGGCTACCAAAATGATAAGGGGAATGGAACATCTCCCCTATGAGGAAAGACTAAAGAGGTTAGGACTTTTTAGCTTGGAGAAGAGACGGCTGAGGGGGGATATGATAGAGGTGTTTAAAATCATGAGAGGTCTAGAACGGGTAGATGTGAATCAGTTATTTACTCTTTCGGATAATAGAAAGACTAGGGGGCACTCCATGAAGTTAGCATGTGGCACATTTAAAACTAATCAGAGAAAGTTCTTTTTTACTCAATGCACAATTAAACTCTGGAATTTGTTGCCAGAGAATGTGGTTAGTGCAGTTAGTATAGCTGTGTTTAAAAAAGGATTGGATAAGTTCTTGGAGGAGAAGTTCATTACCTGCTATTAATTAAGTTGAGTTAGAAAATAGCCACTGCTATTACTAACAACGGTAACATGGAATAGACTTAGTTTTTGGGTACTTGCCAGGTTCTTATGGCCTGGATTGGCCACTGTTGGAAACAGGATGCTGGGCTTGATGGACCCTTGGTCTGACCCAGTATGGCATGTTCTTATGTTCTTATTTAGTTCTGTGTTTGATGACCTCACTCGTAAGACCATCGCTGGATCTGCACTCCTACACTTTCAACAAGGTACCAAACCTCTGACTGACTATGTTATTGAGTTCAAAACCTTGTCTTCTGAATTACTTTGGGACCTGAGTTGCCTGCGGACTCTTTTCTGGAAGGTCTTAACTACCGCATTAAAGATGAGTTAGCAGCCCGTGAGCTTCCTGATTCCTTGGACTCCCTCAATGATCTTGCAGGACAGATTGATCGTCATCTGCATGAGTGCTCACAAGAGGTAAAATGTCCTAAGAAGATGGCACCAGGAGTTCCACATTCTCATCCCGCACCGGTTACACAGACCATTGCCATACCCAGTTCGGAGGAGGAAGAACCCATGCAATTAGGCCGCAGCCAACTAACAACCAAGGAGAGGCATTATCGTAGAAGATTAGGCCTCTGCATGTACTGTGGACAACCTGGCCATGCAGTCCCCTCCTGTCCTATCTGTCTGGGAAACCTGCAGACCTAGGATCCTCCGCAGGACTCCTCCTAGGTCTAATTTCTCCATATCCTCCATTGACTCTTCCAGTCTCCATCATTTCAAATACTCTCGAATTCCACACATTAGCCCTAGTAGACTCCGGTGCCGGGGGAAACTTCATACTTCGACAACTTGTAGAGCACCTATGAATCCCCACTGTCCGTACACCTATGCCACTGCTGCTATCATCTATACATGGCGAGCCACTTCCTGGTGAGGTCACTTATTCTACTCAACTCATTCATCTTCGCACAGGGTCACTCCACTCGGAGACCATCTCCTTCCCGGTCTTGGATAAAGCTATTCACCTGGTAGTACTGGGAATATCTTGGCTACAGACACATTCACCCCAGTTTGACTGGAACACTCTGGAACTTTCCCAATGGGGAAGAGATTGCCATGGGAAATGCCTACAAGTGGTCATTCCCATGCCATGCTTAACCACTACCACCTCCCTTCCGGGTCTACCTCAGCAATATTCATCCTATCAAGACTTGTTCTCTAAGAAGGCAGCAGATACTCTGCCCCCTCACTGCTCCTTTGACTGTGCCATCAACTTAGTACCTAATTCCGAACCTCCCAGAGGAAGGGTATACCCACTTTCTCTGTCTGAAACCCAGGCGATGTCAGCCTATATTCAATTGAAGAGAACTTGGCAAAGGGTTTCATTCGGCCTTCTAAATCTCCAGCCGGAGCCGGATTCTTTTTTGTGGGTAAGAAGGATGGATGTATAGACTACCGAGGCTTAAATAAGATCACCATGAAGGACTGCTATCCATTGCCATTGATCTCTGAACTCTTTGATCGGCTCCAAGGGGCCAAAATATTCACAAAGCTGGACCTCAGAGGGCCATATAACTTGGTCCAAATACGCCAGGGTGATGAATGGAAAACAGCATTTAATACCCGCAATGGCCATTTGGAATATTTAGTCATGCCCTTCAACTTTTGCAACACCCCAGCTGTATTTCAAAACATGATGAATGAAATCTTCAAGGACATGTTGTACAGCTGAGTAGTAGTATACCTCGATGACATACTGGTTTTCTCTCAAAACCTACAGACCCATCAAGTAGACATCGCCAACATCCTCCAAAGACTCAGGGATAACCACTTATATGCCTAATTAGAGAAATGTTCCTTCCATCAGGAATCCATTCCATTTCTTGGTTATGTGGTATCCAGCCAGGGATTCCAAATGGACCCACAAAAAACCAAAAGCATCTGAGACTGGTCCACATCTACTGGTTTTAAGGCTTTGCAAAGATTTCTCGGATTCACGAACTACTGCAGGTCCTTCATTCATCACTATTGTACCTTGACCGCGCCTCTTACTGCCATGAAGCAGAAGGGAGCCAATCCCTCTCAATGGTCTACAGATGCCGTTGACATCTTTCAGAATCTTAAAGAAGCATCTGTTCAGGAGCCATGTTTATGCCATCCAAATCCTCGATGACCATTCATTGTCAAGGTAGATGCTTCAGACGTAGGAGTTGGTGCTGTCCTTAGTCAACACAGTGACAGCCACACTTTACATCCCTGCTCCTTCTTCTCTCGGCGATTTTCTCCTGCTGAGCGGAATTATGGGATAGGAGACAAGGAGCTATTTGCCATCAATTTGGCGTTTGAAGAATGGCACCCATGGCTCAAAGGTGCACAATACCAGATAACAGTCTACACCGACCACAAAAATCTTGAATACCTACGTCATGCGCAATGCTTGAACCATAGATAAGCTCGCTGGTCTTTATTTTTTAATCGATTTGATTTCATATTGAAGAATACCCGAGCAGATGCTCTCTCCCATTCCTTCATTCCAAAGGACGTCCCGGACACACCATGACATCTCATTGACCCTACCAGAGTACTTCTCTCAGCCACACACATGGTTTCAGCCGGAAAGACAGTGGTACCTATCTCTCTCAGGAAGAAGATCCTCAGATGGGCCCATGACTCTCTGCTTGCAGGTCACCCTGGACAGGCTAGAACATTCACCACCTTATAGAGATACTATTGGTGGCCCTCTATGAAAGATGATGTACGGGCCTATGTGGACTCATGTGCTACCTGCGCAAGACAGAAACCTCCGGCCGGCCATTCCTGGGGACTTCTCCAACCACTGTCCGCTTCTAGTGAACCATGGACACACATTGCCACTGATATTATCGTTGATTTGCCTTTGTCCAATGGCAATAATACTATCTGGGTCACCATTGACCACTTTTCCAAAATGGCACATTTTGTGGCTCTACCCAGCTTACCGTCTGGCCCGGAATTAGCAAGCTTGTTCATCCGCCACATCTTCCGTCTACATGGTATGCCCAAACATGTCCTCTTGGATAGAGGGGTTCAGTTTACAGCTAAGATTTGGAGATCCCTGTGCAAAAATTTGACATTTCGTTGGATCTTACATCAGCGTACCACCCGCAAGCCAATGGACAGTCGGAGAGAACCAACCGCACACTCAAACAGTTCCTCCTGGCTTATGCATGTGTGATTAGTTTCTCAAGTGTATGAGTAAGTTTGTATAGCCACAATGTTTGTGGGTTATTCATATGCTTTGCTAGTTCTATGGGCTTCGTCGTGCCTATAATATTTCCATTATAAAAGTGTTATCATAAAGGAGTTTTTTAGCATGAATGCAATATCCGTTTTTTAATTTATATCTAATGAAATAATCTCGGAGAGAGAGCTCCCCCTGGTGGAGAGATGTTCTGTCAGAAGACTGCCTACCCTCGTAAATAAACTTTTGATTGACAGATATCTAAACGTCAGATCCGGAGGATGGGTTTAAATACCCTGCATTTCCGTCATTTGTTATAGCAGGTCCGAAGGTAGGACCGCCATTGAAAGATTCAATATGAAAATGCCGTTTGTTTGCCGTTTGGGAAATTATATCGCGACTTGAATACGGAGGATTTAGAAGTTGATTACCCCTGAAGCAGGACCTGAGGGTCCGAAACGTGATCACGTCGGGACTGCAAATTATGAGCTAAGTACTGCCATTATTTTGTTGCGAGTGTTTGGATTCAAATTAGCCTTTGGTGGCTGTGTTATTCCCCTTGGCAATATTTTTTGAAATAAGATTCGGGACTTTAAAAACAAATAAAATAAAGCAAAGTGACTTCTCCTATATTGGGTCTGACTGATTGGCAGATCCAGTCGGTAGTGGTCCTACATATATAAATAAGATTTGGCGTGTATAAATTATATGAGTGATCTGGAAACCTTATTTGTGTTGGTTATGTTAATTCCAAACAGAGCATCTGGTCTGACTTGCTCCCCTGGGCTGAATTCGCACTGAATTCTCATTAGTCTGCTTCAACTGGATCATCACTTTTTCAACTAGTCTATGGATGTCAGCCGTTACCTCCACTACCCATGGCATTATCCGTAGCTTCTCCAACAGCCCAGGCACCGGCGCAAGAATTACATCAGTTGTGGGAACACGCAAAAGGACTTCTCCAGAAGGCGGGACAACAGGCCAAGACATTCTATGATGCCCATCACAGAGCCGCTCCACAGTTACAACCCGGAGACAAGGTATAGCTTAGTACCCGCTTCATCCACCTTAAACTGCCATTGGTCCGATTTGCGCCAAGGTACATAGGACTTTTCAGTTCTTTACCACCTGGGTCCAGTCACGTACATTTTGAAGCTACTTCCGACACTCCAAATACATAATACTTTCCACATCTCACTTCTGAAGCCACTCGTTTTGTTGAAATTTTCCAGGAAGATACCTGAACCTCAGCCTCTGTCTGCCGAAGAAGACATCACTTATGTGGAAGACATTCTTGATGTGAGGAAACGCAGCAAACGATGGGAGTATCTTTTTTCCTGGGAAGGATTTGGCCCTGAGGAAAATAGTTGGGAGCTGGCATGTAACATCCTCGACAAGGATTTAATTCAACAATTCCACAGGACACATCCTAGGAAGCCAAAACCCTCAGGGAGGGGCCCTAAATGTTACCCCCAGTGGCAGCGGGAGCCGCGACCCACTGTGCTCACCTCTCCGGTCGGCTCCTCTTCTCAGCTGCGGCCTGCTAGGGATGTCCTTGGCACACCATGCTGCTTCCTCGGGTCTGCAGGCCTTTGCTTCACAGCAGCAACACCGCCAACTTCAGGCTTCACCCCCTGCTGCCTCTTAGCGCACGTGCGCGCCACATCAGACAGATTTAAAGGGACCAGGGCGGGAGACATGGGACCAGCCTCCTCGATGACCTCATACCAGGAGGGGTATTTAAACCCCTCCCTGCCATCTCTCTTTGAGTTAGCAAGGACTCGGATTGGATCTACTCCAGTCTATCGCTGCTCTGCCACTTCCGTGCAGCCACAGGAAGTTCGCGCTCTCTCTGCCCTTCGGGGTAACTTCTAACCTGGGTACCCGCTCCTCGGGGGCCCTCTGCTTTATTTCAGATGCCTTTCAGGGAACAGGTACTCACTCCTTGAGGGCCTGCTCTCCCTGCCTTGGTGCCTGAACCTTCATCCACTGATCTGATGAAATCACATCCCAACAGCTATTCTCAATGAGTACTCTAACCTCAGTCTGTCTCACCCACAGTATCTCTTTGCTGGGAGACCTCCTGCGGAACCTCCTGATGTCATCTTGGAGAGAAGGGCTCCCTCTGCCGAGGTCCCTGAGACTACAACCACAGACTACCTCACTACTTCCACCTGGTGGCTATCATCTAGCTGTTTAATAAAAGAACTATAACTGTGTTGTGCCTTCGGAGTCTAGCCCAGTGCTATGGCTCCTCACGGGGCTCCTCCCTATGGGCGTGGACATCTCCACAGTACCCAAGGATCCACCAAAACACACGAAACCACAACACTAAGAAGGGGGGTACTGTTACGCCTGTCGGTCGTAGACGGTTGTGACCTCTCAAGCTCACCTCTTTTATCCCTGCACCATCAAGTTTGGAAAGAATGGCGGTCTCTGCTAATCTCCACCGACCTCTCCGGCGTTCCCGAGACAGCGTAGGTGCTGCCGACTGCCATCTTGCACCAGGAGTTACTTAGGCACAAACGTGCGCACAAGGGCCTCCCTTGAACATATCATGGTGGGAACCTCGGGGGCGTTCCCTCCCAATGACGTCAATTCGCTAGTGTATTTAATCTGATCGTCCCTTGCCTTCCTTGAGTTAGCAAGGAGTTCCGTCTTGCTGAATCCATCTCATTCAAGGACTTCCTCTTCCTGACTTTGGTCTTGGCATCTTACGGTCTGAGTAACTGCTCCTTGGGGGCTCCACTGCATTCCCAGCTATCCGCTTCTCGGAGGGCCTACCTACCTGACCGCTACCAGACCTGCTTCTCAGGTCTTCCTCTCTCCTGGAACCATCTCTTGTGAGTACTTCTACTGACTTCTACTATACAAACTGTATTGAGGAATTCCTGTGGTGTACCCCGAGCCTTGGGCCACTACCACTTTCCTACAGTAGAAGCTATTCAGCTTTCCTGCGCTGCAGAGTATCGACACACCATCTACGGGAGTCAATTCCGGGTTCTGGCATCTCTACCAGTTCTTCAACATTACTGTTCAGGCATCCTCGGCATACCCCACTACATGGGCCACTACTGGATCTGTATTCCTGAGGTGCCTACACTCATCAAATGGGATCCCCGGCATACCCCGCTCTGCAGGTCACTACCAGATCTTCTCATCTGTGCTCTCACTCTGGGTACTCCCCATAGCTCAGGACTGTATTATTACTTCTACAATGCTGTGGACATTACTTTTTCCTTCCTTCCTAATAAAGTCTCTACTTTTAGCTGTGTCCCACGCCACTGAGACTACACCTGCTGACGGTGAGGCTCACAGGGCTTCTCCCTATGGGCATAGATACCTCTCATCTCAGCACGAGGGTTCACAAACATAACACATAGAAAGTATGTGTGTTCTTGTGGTTTCAAATACATATAATCAGAATAAAGTCACATATACATTATGGTTCTTTTCAATAAGGTATACCCTCATTTATGGGCTGCTGCACACATCCGCCTACTGGCGTTTTTAACTTTTAGGTACAACTGCCAATTTGGCTGCCCATTCATAATACGATCATAGGGTTACCCATTTTTTGAGAAAAGACCATATTTAAATGCCGCCGTTGATTTTTACAAAGCGGATGTTTCGTAGAATTTTTTAATTGTTCAAAATCTTTTCCGCCATTCTTATCTTTTTTCCTTTTTTGTCTTGTTTTTTGAAGATAAATATTCACATTAGTCTCTTTTCCAACATTTTACTTAGAGAGAATAAATCCACTTATCTCTTTTTAGTGGAAAAGCAGGAGTCCCCAAAGCTCAACTGCACACCGCTTTGCTAGCTTGCCCCGCTCTGCTAGCTTGCCCGACACCGCTGGTGTTTCGAAGTGAATTCTTTGTCAGGGGCTTAAATGCTTCTTGTGTGCACCCGTCAAGGGTCAACAGAGTAACGTGGGGCGGGGGCGCACAAGAAGCATTTAAGCCCCTGACGAAGAATTCACTTCGAAACACCAGCGGTGTCGGGCAAGCTAGCAGAGCGGGGCAAGCTAGCAAAGCGGTGTGCAGTTGAGCTTTGGGGACTCCTGCTTTTCCACTAAAAAGAGATAAGTGGATTTATTCTCTCTAAGTAAAATGTTGGAAAAGAGACTAATGTGAATATTTATCTTCAAAAAACAAGACAAAAAAGGAAAAAAGATAAGAATGGCGGAAAACATTTTGAAAAATTAAAAAATTCTACGAAACATCCGCTTTGTAAAAATCAGCGGCGGCGTTTAAATATGGTCTTTTCTCAAAAAATGGGTAACCCTATGATCGTATTATGAATGGGCAGCCAAATTGGCAGTTGCACCTAAAAGTTAAAAACGCCGGTAGGCGGATGTGTGCACCAGCCCATAAATGAGGGTATACCTTATTGAAAAGAACCATAGAAGTGGATTTTAAGAGCCCTGCTCGCGTAAATCCGCCCAAAACCGGGCGGATTTACGCGAGCAGGGCCCTGCGCGCCGGGAAGCCTATTTTACATAGGCCTACCGGCGCGCGCAGAGCCCCGGGACTCGCGTAAGTCCCGGGGTTTTCGGAGGGGGCGTGTCGGGGGGGGCATGTCGGGGGCGGGCCCGAACCGCGCGGCGTTTTCGGGGCGTGTCGGGAGCGTTCCGGGGGCGGGCCCGGGGGCGTGGCCACGCCCTCCGGACCCGCCCCCAGGTCGCGGCCCGGCGCGCAGAAGGCCCGCTGACGCGCGGGGATTTACGCCTCCCTCTGGGAGGCGTAAATCCCCCAACAAAGGTAAGGGGGGGGTTTAGACAGGGCCGGGCGGGTGGGTTAGGTAGGGGAAGGGAGGGGAAGGTGAGGGGAGGGCAAAGGAAAGTTCCCTCCGAGGCCGCTCCGATTTCGGAGCGGCCTTGGAGGGAACGGGGGTAGGCTGCGCGGCTTGGCGCGCGCCGGCTATACAAAATCCATAGCCTTGCGCGCGCCAATCCAGGTTTTTAGCAGATACGCGCGGCTCCGCGCGTATCTACTAAAATCCAGCGTACTTTTGTTTGCGCCTGGAGCGCAAACAAAAGTAGGCTATTCGCGCTCCTTTTAAAATCCGCCCCATAATGTATATGTGACTTTAGTTTGATTATAGTGGTTATCGTGTCACAGTTTGTCCAGTTTTTTTCTTCTATAGTGTTCAAATACATATATGCACATGAAAAGTGGGTGTGGTCTAGGGGTATTCTGGGTCAGAGCCAACAGTTGCTCACTAACAGGGTCATTTATCAAAATGCTATATGGCATTTTCGCATGCAAAAAACGCCTTTAACGCATGTGAAAATGCCATTAACATGGGCGAAACACCATAATGCATGGTGCGATGCAAATGAGAAAAAGTGGAGGATATTGGGGTGGGATTTTTACCGTATTAACTTCCTGGAGAGCCTAGCTATCAGGGCCCAGTAGAGAGTCCATCAAGCTAGGTTGAGAGAACATTGCACAAATCTCATCTTTGGGTGAGTTTCCTCACTCCGAAGGTCATCAAATCTTCACAAGAGAGCACTGTTCTGTTCGTACGTATCACTTTGAATGTCAAAGTGCCCCCTAACCCCTACACTAATATCTAAACCTCAACTCGAGTTACTAGGTGGGCCTCCCATAGAGATATAAATACCTATCTATTGTGAAGGCATTATGGCTAGGCTTGCTCTCTCTCTCTCTCTCTCACTCTCTCTCTCTCTCTTTCTCTCTCCCCCCAGTGGTGGTAGGAGGGCCCTGCGATATTTAGTGCATCTTGATAAATCCAGGCCATAGGTTGCTATTTTATAAGAGCTTTACACATGTACATTTGACAACTTACATAATTTTACACCTGCTAATTAGCTTGTGTAATTAATATCAGACTTGCTTAATGTGCATTACTGGCTAAATGGAAGGCCTGGGGGAACTGGGGAAGTTCAGGCTGAAGAACCAGAAAGGTCTTAATGACATGGAGAAGAACTTGGTGAACTAGTGGAGAAATAAAAAAAAATAATAATAATTTAAATTACATGAGCATAAATTATACCAATTTCCATGCTTAGATCAGGGTTTACGCATAAATGTACTTTTTTACCTCGCGTAAAATGTAAGCATATGTTTTTTAAATAGGTAGGGAAAGTATTCATGTGCAATGCATTGAAATACTCGCTTTCAATGCACAGCATGTATTTCCATGTAAGCATACATACGTGTATATGTTGGGGTAGACATGCACATATTTGATATGTGGCCATATACATTAGGGATGTGAATCGTATTTCGGACGATTGAAAATATCGTACAATATTTTCAAAATCGTCAGAAATCGGGGGCTCCCTGAAACTGATAGGAAAACCCCACGATATTGTTCGTGGGGTTCTCTTATTGTTTTGGGGGAGGGCGGGAAAAAGGGCACACAAAAATAATCCCTAAACCCACCCCAACCCTTTGAAACTAATCCCTCCTGACCCCCCAAAAACTTTTCACAGGTATCTGGTGGTCCAGAGGGGGTCCCGGGAGCGATCTCCTGCTCTCGTGCCGTCGGCTGCCACTAATCAAAATGGCACCGATGGCCCTTTGCTCTTACCATGTGACAGGGTATCCGTGCCATTGGCTGGCCCCTGTCACATGGAGGGAGCACTGGATGGCCGGCTCCATCTTTAAAAATGGCGCGGGCCATCCAGTGTTCCTATCATGTGACAGGGTCGGCCAATGGCACGGATACCCTGTCACATGGTAAGGGCAAAGGGCCATCGGCGCCATTTTGATTAGTGGCAGCCGATGGCCCGAGAGCAGGAGATCACTCTTGGGACCCTCACTGGACCACCAGGTACCTGTAAAAGGTTTTGGGGGAAGTTAAGGGATTAGTTTTAAAAGGTCGGGGTGGGTTTTTTGTTTATCGGCTCAGGCGCTGCTGATAAAAAAAAACCCGATCGGACCGGACGAAAAAAAATCATGATGTGAATCGGAACCGGAATCAGAACCGATTACGGTTCCGATTCACATCTCTAATATACATGCATATATTGGGCCAAGTGGAGTTACCCTCTATGCAGACTGTATGAAAATTGCAATCTAAAAATAGTGCCTTAAACAGAAAGAGTTTCATATTAAAAAAGACTGAATAATTTAACACATAATGACACATATTGCAGAGAAAGGCCAGTGCATTTGGAGCATTTTCCTATTTCAAGATAATCATACTTTAAAGTTGTGTATATCTGATACATACTGACTACTCTCCTACTATTTCTCAGAGAAATATTAAAACAAATTTCTTACCTCTTCACTTCCACAGTCACACTCCTCATTTCCCTCTCTCAATTTGTTGCCACATATAGTAAATACAATAGATGGATTGTTCAATAGACAGTCTGCTAGACCGCTCTTAATTAGCCTACTGTAATTGAGGATGCTGCATTCACTGAATGTTGTTGCTGTACTGTTAGATTAAATAAACAAATAATAATGTTTATATAGAGGTTTTGAGACATCGTATTAATTACAAACAATTAAAGTCTCAAGCCTTAATTACAAACAATTTAAAACCCAATCCTTAGAGGGAACATTGGTAGCAGCATGCACACAAACATGGAACTTTGCTTAGCCAATTGAATAGTTGGATTGGCTGAATCCTGTATAATTTAGGAATGTATAGGTGCCCATGTACTAGTTTCTATGTGAAAAATGTTTAGTACATAGGACCCATTTGCTGAATACAGGATGCCTCATGCAATAGAGATGTGCTTCGTTTTTTCCTGCCGGGTCGTTTTTTGACTCGGATACTTCGTGGTAAATTTCGGGTTTTCTCGTCTCGTTTTTCGAAAAAACGAAATGAGGAAACCCGAAACCGGGCCAAAAAACGAAACGGCAAAGGAATCTTTAAAAAAATCCACCCCAAGCATTTAAAATTCTTTTTTTACATATCTATCACTACCGCCCCCCCCCCCCCCATCCCGATCCCTCCCCAAGACTTACAAAGTAGATCCCTGGTGGTCCAGCGGGGTCCCGGGATCCATTTGCCCTCCTCCGTGCCCATGTTTCTGCAGCCGTGCTCTTTAAAATGGTGACGCGCAGCCTCTGAACACCATGTCACAGGGGCTACCGGCGCCATTGGTCAGCCCCTGTCACATGGCCATCGGCGCCATCTTGTGCTCCTGTCATGTGACTGGAGCTGACCAATGGCGCCGAAAGCCTCTGTGACATAATAATGGCAAAGGCTATCGGCGCCATTTTGATTACTGGCAGCCGACAACGAAATGGCTCCCGGACCCCCGCTGGACCCCAGAGATTATTGGCAAGCCTTGGGGGGGTCAGAAGGGGGGCTCCTGACCCCCCCCAAGGCTTCCCAATAATCTCTGGGGGTCCAGCGGGGGTCCGGGAGCCATTTCGTTGTCGGCTGCCAGTAATCAAAATGGCGCCGATAGCCTTTGCCCATATTATGTCACAGAGGCTTTCGGCGCCATTGGTCAGCTCCAGTCACATGACAGGAGCACAAGATGGCGCCGATGGCCATGTGACAGGGGCTGACCAATGGCGCCGGTAGCCCCTGTGACATGGTGTTCAGAGGCTGCGCGTCACCATTTTAAAGAGCACCGCTGCAGAAACATGGGCACGGAGGAGGGCAAATGGATCCCGGACCCCGCTGGACCACCAGGGATCTACTTTGTAAGTCTTGGGGAGGGATCGGGATGGGGGGGGGTGGTGAACTATAGTTAAGGTAAATGTTTGGGGTGGTTTGGGGTGGGTTTTAATAAAAAAAAAAAAAAATGTGTGCCCCTCCCCCAGGCAAACCCGAAAACCGAAATTTCCCCGAAAGTCGGGGAAAATTCTTTTCGGGTTTCGGGCCTCCGAAAAAAACCCGAAGTAGGAAATTTCGGGCAATTTCCTACTTCGGGAGAACAACGAAGCACATCTCTATCATACAATGAAAAGTGCAATTGCCTATCTCTAATAGTATTACAAAAATTAGCCATGCTTAGTGGTTATGTCATCTTCATTATATGCCAGGGTTGGAGGATAGCAAAATTGCTTACCTTGTAATAGGTGTTATCCCAGGTCAGCAGGATGTAGTCCTCACATATGGGTGACGTCAGTAACGGAGCCCTAGTGAGGGAAAACTTCTGTCAAAGTTTCTAGAAACTTTTGACTGGCAGCCTGAGGCTACTGGGCATGCCCAGCATGCCATGATATTCTCTGCCACAGGGGTCTCACTTCAGTCTTGTATGTAGCAATAAGCAGGAGCAAAAATAAGAGTAGAAAAATAGGAAGGCCCAACTCCGCGGGGTGGCGGGTGGGTTCCATGAGGACTACATCCTGCTGTCCTGGGATAACACCTATTACAATGTAAGCAATTTTGCTTTATCCCAGGACAAGCAGGATGCTAGTCCTCACATATGGGTGATTAGCAAGCTAGAGGCTGAGTCATTGTCCATGCAGGTAGCAGTGATGCTTTGTTGAGGAAATGATGCAGCCGAAGGTCACAGCAGGTTGGTTGTAGAAGGAGTTGGGATTAAACTGGAAACAAGTTCTTTAAGACAGATTGCCCATAGGCTGAATCTTGTCGTCCTTCTTTGTCCAAACAGTAATGAGCTGCAAAGGTGTGAAGAGAACTCCATGTTGCTGCTTTACAAATGTCAAGAATTGGCACTGAACGATAGTGTGCTACTGAGGTTGACATTGCTCTTACTGAATGTGCCTTTACTCGCCCTTGGAGGGGAAGGCCTGCTGATTCATAGCAAAACTGTATACAATCTGCTAGCCAATTGGATAGAGTATGTTTACCCACTGCTTTACCTGGTTTGTTTGGATCATAAGATACAAAGAGCTGATTGGATTTTCTGTGAACTGCAGTTCGGTTTAAATAAAAAGATAGAGTACGTTTACAGTCCAAAGTATGCAAGGCCGCTTCTCCTTGGTGAGAGTGAGGTCTTGGAAAAAATGTGGATAAAACTATGGATTGGTTCAAGTGGAATTCCGTGACCACTTTGGGAAGGAATTTTGGATGTGTACGGAGGACTACTTTGTCAAGGAAAAACCTTGTGTAGGGCGCGTACATGACCAGAGCTTGTAATTCACTAACTCTTCTAGCCGATGTAATGGCTATGAGGAAGATAGTCTTCCATGTGAGAAATTTTATGTCACAGGAGGCTATGGGTTCGAAAGGAGAACGCATAAGTCTTGTTAATACCAGATTCAAGTCCCATTCCACGACTGGAGGTCGAATTGGTGGTTTGAGTTGAGTTAAACCTCTCATAAATCGGCTGACGAGAGGTTGTGTGGAAATTGGTGCATCTCCTACCTTATTATGGTAAGCTGAGATTGCATTTAAGTGAACTCTTACGGATGAAGTTTGAAGACCAGAGTCTGAAAGATGGTATAAGTAGTCTAGTAGTGAAGTAATGGTGCAAGTGAAAGGATCAATGTTGTTTTGCTTGCACCAGAAGGTGAATCTTTTCCATTTGGAAGCGAAATTCTTTCTTGTGGAAGGTTTACGTGAAGCTATGGGGCGGATTTTAAAACCCCTGCGCACCGGCGCGCCTATTTTGCATAGGCCACTGGCGCGCGCAGAGCCCCGGGACGTGCGGAAGTCCCGGGGCTTCCTGAAAGGGGCGTGTCGGGGGCGTCGCCAAATGACGTGGTGTTTGGGGGGCATGATGCCGCGTTTGGGGGGCGGACCCAGGGGCGTGGCACCGGCCCGGGGGCGTGGTCGAGGCCTCCGGACCAGCCCCGGGTCGGATGATGGCGCGCCAGCAGTTGGCTGGCGCGCGTCGATTTACGTCTGCTTCTTGCAGGCGTAAATCGTGAAATAAAGGTAGGGGGGGGGGGGGTTAGATAGGGCCGGGGGGGTGGGTTAGGCAGGGGAAGGGAGGGGAAGGGGAGGGGAAGCGAAAATAAAGTTCCCTCCGAGGCCGCTCCGATTTTGGAGCGGCCTCGGAGGGAACGGAGGCAGGCTGCGCGGCTCGGCGCGCGCAGGCTGCCCAAAATTGGCAGCCCTGCACGCGCCGATCCCGGATTTTATAGGATACGCGTGGCTACGCGCGTATCTTATAAAATCCAGCGTACTTTTGTTTGCGCCTGGTGCGCCAACAAAAGTACGCGATCGCGTATTTTTTTAAGATCTACCTCCCCGTCTAGAGCTCTCCTTTGATCCAACTCTTTGGTCAGGCAATCAAAGAAATTGATTAGATTCATCTGACTAGATTTATCTCTGGTAAAACCATGCTGCCTCGGATCTTGCAATCCATTGAATTCTAAAAATTGTACTATCTTCTGTTTTAGCAGCAATTCCATTATTTTGCTCCCCACAGAGGTCCAGACTAACTAGCCTGTAGTTCCCAGCCTCCTCCTTACTTCCATTTTTATGAATAGGTACCACATCCACCCTTTCCCAGTCCTCTAGAACTATTCCAGACTCTAAAGAAGCATTGAAAAGGTCATCCAGCGGAGCCATCTGGCCCCATCATCTTATCCTTTTACTTTTAGTTAGCTCCTCATGAGCCCACTGTTCTGAAAATCGATTGAGGTTTACCTGACTTCCAATCTTATTTATGTTTGTTTAATATGGTCCTTCACCAGGCCCTTCCCCAGTGAACACTGAACAGAAATATTTGTTAAGCAATTTTGCTTTTTCCTCTTCAGCCTCTCCATATTCCTCCCTTCTGTTGCAGTTGGATACTGTAGGCGAGGTAGTGGACCCTTGGGCTGGCCCACCTAGGATGACAGGGTAGGCCGGGAGGTGGAGCCACAGGCTGGCGGTGTTCACCCGGGAACCAGAAGCCCCCCAGGAGGAGCCCGTAGGGTCCTGGAACCTTGGGACTTGGGGAATATGCTCAAAGTCCAGTGGCAGGTAAGGCCTAGGCTGGGAGTGTAGTATAGGAACTCCAGGAGTATAAGATAGTCCGTGAACCAGCTGTACAGGCCGAGGGCCAGCTGATGACAGGGCAGCGGGCGGCAGCAGGAACTGTAACTAACCGGACACTGAGGCAGGGTCTGTAGAAGGCTGGAACTGGAACAGGCTGAAGACTGGAATGGAAACTGTAGCAGACTGTGGACTGAAGCAGGCTGTAGACTGGAATGGAGTCTGTAGCAGGCTGTAGACTGAAGCAGGCTGTAGTCTGGAATGGAGTCTGTAGCAGGCTGTGGACTGAAGCAGGCTGTAGACTGGAATGGAGTCTGTAGCAGGCTGTGGACTGAAGCAAGCTGTAGTCTGGAATGGAGTCTGTAGCAGGCTGTGGACTGAAGCAGGCTGTAGACTGGAATGGAGTCTGTAGCAGGCTGTGGACTGAAGCAAGCTGTAGACTGAAGCAGGCTGTAGACCGAAGCAGGCTGTAGCGAAATCGGGTACGGACCAAGGTCAGAGGCAGGCGGCAGGCTGAAGCGAAGTCGGGAACGGACCAAGGTCAGTGGCAGGCGGCAGGCTGAAGCGAAGTCGGGAACGGACCAAGGTCGGAGGCAGGCGGCAGGCTGAAGCAAAGTCCAAAGGCAGTCCAAAGGTTGAGTCAGGAACGAGGAACTGACGAAGCGCAACTCAGAACTACTAGGCAGTAGTGAACCTCGTTGCAAGGCAAGGAGAAGGAGTCCGGACGCCGGTTATATCGGGCTTAGGGCGTGGCGCCATCAGTACAGGCTGGGCCAGACTTCCGGGAGCTGTGCGCACAAAGTGGGCGTCCTCGCGCGCGCGCGAGGCAGCGGGGAGACGAGCAAGCAATGGCGGCCGCCACGTGGAACTGGCAGAGCTGCCGGTGTCCCAGCCACGCGAAACGCGGCGTTTCCAGCAGTGGAGGTAGGCACTGTTCAGAGCTAGTGAAGGGAAAGCGGCAGAGACCGCAACAGTACCCCCCCCCCCCCCCTTTACGACCCCTCTTGAGAGGCCCTGGTTTTCCTGGATGGTCCTGATGGAACTGCTGCAATAGGTTCTTGTCAAGGATATTGCGGCTGGGTTCCCAGGTGTTATCTTCATCACTGCAGCCCTCCCACGCCAGTAGGTATTCTCATCTACGGTTGTGGAAGCGGACGTCCAGGACCTCACGCACTTGGTAGGTAGGGTCATCGTCGATGGCTGTTGCAGTAGGATCCGGAGGCGTACAGTGATAACGAGAGAGGACCACAGGCTTAAGCAGGGACACATGAAAGACATTGTGGATTCGGAGAGTAGAAGGCAGTCTCAGCCGATACGAGACCAGGCCCACCCACTCAGCAACCCGAAATGGCCCACAGAACTTGGATGCAAATCTCTGTGATGGGAATCGGAGATGGATGTTCCTGGTGCTGAGCCAGACTCGGTCCCCTGGCTGGTAGGTGGGAGCTGGTCGTCGGTGGCGGTCGGCCGCTTGTTTGGCGGACATGGCTGAGCGGCGTAGTTGGTTCTGAGTCTTGTGCCACAATGTCCGTAGTTGCTGGGCCGTTACTTGAACGGCAGGCGAGGTGCTGGGGGCATCCAGCGGGAGCGGAGGTCTTAGTGGTTTCCCGTAAACAAGCTGAAATGGGGATTTGCAGGTAGCGGCGTGAACTTGGTTGTTGTAGGCGAACTCGGCCCAGGGCAGTAGTTCTGACCAATTGTCCTGTCTTTCGTTAATAAAAGCCCGAATGTAGGCCTTCAGGGTCCAATTCATTCTCTCGGTCTGCCCGTTGCTCTGTGGATGAAAGGCTGTGGAGAAGCTGAGCTTTACTTTGAAGCATTTGCAGAGGGCTCTCCAATAGCGAGCTACAAACTGGGCTCTCCCCTCAGAGACTATGTCTTGGGGAAGACCATGTAGCCTGAAGACATGCTGAGCAAAGAGACGGGCTAGTTCGGGCGCTGAAGGAAGTTTGGGCAAAGGCACTAGGTGCACCATCTTTGAGAAGCGGTCAACGGTGACCCAGATGACCGTATGCCCGCAAGACGAGGGTAAGTCCACCACGAAGTCCGTAGCTATGTGGGTCCAGGGTTCGGTGGGGACCGGTAGTGGCTGCAGAAGGCCACAAGGGGATCCAGGACTGGGCTTCTGATGGGCGCAGGTGGGGCAGGAACTCACATAGGAGAAAACATCCCGCCGGATGTTGGGTCACCAATAGAAGCGATTGACAAGTTCTAAAGTTCTTTCACGTCCTGCGTGCCCTCCGATGAGGGAGTCATGAGCCCAGCGTAAGGCCGTTAGGCGATCCCGGCGAGGAAGTACAGTCCTATCCTGGGAGAGGACCGTCAAAGCAGACAGGCGGACCTTACTCGGGTCCAGGATAAATTGAGGAGGTTCTTGATCCTCCTCGATGCATGAAGTGCGGGAGAGAGCATCCGCTCGGAGGTTCTTGGCCGCTGGCCGATATTGCAGAACAAAGTCAAAACGACTGAAAAACAAGGCCCAGCGGGCTTGACAGGGGTTCAGTTGTTGAGCCTGTGACAGGAACTCCAAGTTCTTGTGGTCTGTGTATACGGTGGTAGTATGCAGGGAGCCCTCGAGCCATTGTCTCCACTCTTCGAAGGCGAGTTTAATCGCCAACAGCTCCTTGTCCCTGATGGAGTAATTGCTCTCGGCTGGAGAAAACTTCCTGGAGAAGTAAGAGAAGGGGAGGAGTTGGCCAGAGTCGTAGTGCTGACTGAGAACCGCCCCAACCGCTATACTGGAGGCGTCGACTTCCACAATGAACGGTCTGGAGGGATCTGGATGCCGGAGGCAAACGTCTGAAAGAAATGCCTCTTTGAGGTCGGAGAAGGCTGCCACCGCAGCGTCAGGCCAGTTTTTGGCGTCAGCTCCCTTGCGGGTCAGGGCCGTGAGCGGAGAAACTCGATGCGAGTATCGCGGGATAAAGTGTCTATAAAAATTAGCGAAGCCCAGAAATCGCTGGAGGGCCTTGAGGCCCGTGGGCTGAGGCCACTTGGTGATGGCCGCTACTTTTTCTGGGTCCATGAGGAAGCCAGTAGAGGAGATGATGTATCCCAAGAAGGGCAATGACTCAGCCTCGAATGTACTCTTCTCCAGCTTGGCATACAAGCGGTTGTCTTGGAGGGCCTGGAGAACCTGTGTAACGTGGCGGCGATGTGAGTCCACATCCTTGGAAAAAAGAGCACGTCGTCCAGGTAGACTATGACATGTGAGTGGAGCATGTCACGCAGTACCTCATTCATGAGGTGCTGGAAGACGGCGGGGGCATTGCAGAGTCCAAAGGGCATTACCAGATACTCGTAATGTCCATCCCTGGTGTTGAATGCCGTCTTCCATTCGTCCCCTGGGCGTATACGGACGAGGTTATAGGCCCCTCTGAGATCCAACTTCGTGAAGATGCGGGCACCCTGGAGGCGATCCAGAAGCTCCGGGATAAGCGGGAGGGGGTACCAATCTCGTTTGGTGATGGTGTTCAGGCCGCGGTAATCGATACACGGCTGGAGGGAGCCATCCTTCTTGACCACAAAGAAGAATCCGGCACCAGCCGGCAAGCGAGACGGGCGGATGAACCCCTTGGCTAGGTTCTCCGTAACATACTGGGACATGGCCTTCGTCTCGGGTAGCGACAGAGGATACACTCGGCCACGAGGGAGCGTGGTGCCCGGCAATAGGTCGATAGGACAATCAAACGGCCGGTGCTGGGGAAGGATCTCCGCCATCTCCTTGGAGAAAACATCCTGAAAGCTTTGGTATGGCTCAGGTAGGAGGTGCGAGGAGCAGAGGTGCAGAGGTCTGGGCGGACGTGGGAGCTGTAGACAGCGTTCAAAACAGGCAGGACCCCAACGAACCAGTTGGAAGTCATCCCACTGTATCACGGGAGAATGCTGACGTAACCAAGGAAGTCCCAAAACCAACGGGTGCACCGCTCGCTCCAGGACGAGCAGGGAGATCTCCTCTGAGTGGAACAGGCCTGTTTGTAGTGTCACGGGGGCCGTGGAGCAGGTAATGACCCCCGGAAGCAGAGTGCCTCGGATCGAGGAGATCCGCAGAGGAGGGACCTTCTGTAGAGTCGGTAGGGAAAGCTGAGTCACCAGATCGGCCACAATAATGTTCCCCTCAGCGCCAGAGTCAATGAAGGCACGAATCTGGAGCTCCCCACCGGGGTATTTCAGAGTTACTGGTAGCGTGCAGAGAGGAGCTGATCCAGTAGCGCCTAGGTGTAGCTCCTCAGTGTAACCTAGGCATGAGCGTTTCCCGGACGCTCTGGGCAAGAAGCAAGAAAGTGCCCCTTGCCTCCACAATAGAGGCAGAGGCCTAGTGAGCGACGTCTCTTCCTTTCTTCCGGGGTAAGAGGAGACCTGCCCAATTGCATGGGTTCCCCAGTAGGCGCAGTGGGAGGAAGAACCTTGGGAGCAGGTGTTCTGGCGGAGGTAGACAGCTGTGGTGGGGCTCGGCGACTCGAGCGAGTCTCTCTATCCCGCTGTTGGAGATGGCGATCCACCCTACCAGCAATGTCCATTAGGTCATTTAAGTCCTCAGGGAGCTCCCGACCTGCCAGTTCATCCTTGATGCGGCCTGCCAGGCCCTCGAGGAAAATCCCTTTAAGGCAATCATCTTGCCAAGCGACCTCCATGGCCAGGGTTCGAAAGTCTATAATGTACTCAGCCACCGGGTGTGTCCCTTGCCGAAGGTGTAAGAGCTCCGAGGCCGCGGTGGATCGGCGTGTGGGGTCATCGAAGGCCAGGCGGAAGTTAAGGAGAAAGTCTTGTAGGTTCTGTAGCAAAGGATCTGAACGTTCCCACAAGGGCGAAGCCCAGTCGAGGGCCTTGCCGTCCAGCAGAGAGAAGATAAAGGCTACCTTGGCTGCGTCTGAGGGAAACTGTGTTGGCAGCAGGGTGAAGCGCACTTGGCACTGGTTCAGGAAACCACGGCATGTCTTACTGTCCCCAGCGTACCGGGTAGGCGTGGGCTGCTGAGTGATCGAAGCTGAAGTGGACTCGGGCGCCGGAGGCAACTCCCGAGTGGAAACCTCAAGACGAGAGACCAACTGTTCCACAGTGGCAGCGAGGGTATCAATGCAGTGCTGTTGTTGCTGGAGGCGTTGAGCCATCCCTGGAATGGCCTGCAGGCTTGGAGTCTCCGCCGAGTCCATGGCCTTGCAAACTGTTGCAGTTGGGTACTGCAGGCAGTGTAGTGGACCCTTGGGCCGGCCCACCTAGGATGACAGGGTAGGCCGGGAGGCGGAGCCACAGGCTGGCGGTGTTCACCCGGGAACCAGGAGCCCCCCCAGGAGGAGCCCGTAGGGTCCTGGAACCTTGGGACTTGGGGAATATGCTCAAAGTCCAGTGGCAGGTAAGGCCTAGGCTGGGAGTGTAGTATAGGAAGTCCAGGAGTATAAGATAGTCCGTGAACCGGCTGTACAGGCCAAGGGCCAGCTGATGACAGGGCAGCGGGCGGCAGCAGGAACTGTAACTAACCGGACACTGAGGCAGGGTCTGTAGAAGGCTGGAACTGGAACAGGCTGAAGACTGGAATGGAAACTGTAGCAGACTGTGGACTGAAGCAGGCTGTAGACTGGAATGGAGTCTGTAGCAGGCTGTAGACTGAAGCAGACTGTAGTCTGGAATGGAGTCTGTAGCAGGCTGTGGACTGAAGCAGGCTGTAGACTGGAATGGAGTCTGTAGTAGGCTGTGGACTGAAGCAAGCTGTAGACTGAAGCAGGCTGTAGACCGAAGCAGGCTGTAGCGAAATCGGGTATGGACCAAGGTCAGAGGCAGGCGGCAGGCTGAAGCAAAGTCGGGAACGACCAAGGTCAGAGGCAGGCGGCAGGCTGAAGCGAAGTCGGGAACATACCAAGGTCGGAGGCAGGCGGCAGGCTGAAGCGAAGTCCAAAGGTTGAGTCAGGAACGAGGAACAGACGAAGCGCAACTCAGAACTACTAGGCAGTAGTGAACCTCGTTGCAAGGCAAGGAGAAGGAGTCCGGACGCCGGTTATATCGGGCTTAGGGCGTGGCGCCATCAGTACAAGCGGGGCCAGACTTCCGGGAGCTGTGCGCACAAAGTGGGCGTCCTCGCGCGCGCGCACGAGGCAGCGGGGAGACGAGCAAGCAATGGCGGCCGCCACGTGGAACTGGCAGAGCTGCCGCCGTCCCAGCCACGCGAAACGCGGCGTTTCCAGCAGCGGAGGTAGGCACTGTTCAGAGCTAGTGAAGGGGAAGTGGCAGAGACCGCAACACCTTCACATTTGAGTCTCATAATGCCCCTTTTGCACTTCCTTTTATCACTAACATTTCTAAAAAAAAAGTTTTGTTCCTCTGTTTTACCATATTTGCAATGTTTTCTTCTATTTGAATTTTCGCATTATTTACTACTTTCCCAGTTTCTCTTAATTTTATTGATATTGTCACATGTCTTCCTCTTTCTGCAATGTCTTGTAGTATATGAATGCTAACCTTTTCTCTCTTACCTTTTCAGTTACTTCTTTAAAAATACATAATGGCCTCTTTTTTATCTTCCCATTGGGGCAGATTTTCAAAGGGGTACGTGCATAAGATATGCATGTAACCCCATAAAAGCTGCCCCTTCCACCCCCTGCACGCGCCGAGCCTTTCTTGCATAGGCTCAGCGGTGCGCGCAAGCCCCGGGATGCGTGTAAGTCCTGGAGCTTTCATGGGGGGGGGGGGGGTGTTGCAGGCGTGTTGGGGGCATATTGTGGACAGCGTGTCATCGGGGGCATTCCGGGGCATTCCGGGGCGGAGCCGCAGGCGTGCTTCCGGCCCGGGGGCATTCTGGGGGCATGGCCGAGGCCTCCGAAACTGCTTCCGGGCCAGGGAATGACGTGCCGGCAGCCAGACAGGCAGGCGTAACTTTTAAAAGAAAGGTAGGAGGGCGATTTAGTTAGGGCTGGGGGGTGAGTTAGGTAGGGGAAGGGAGGGAAAGGTGGGGGGGAACAAAAAAAAATTTCCCTCCGAGGCCACTCCGATTTCAGAGCGGCCTCGGAGGGAACGGGCAGTGCGCACAGGGCTCGGCGTGCAAGGTGCACAAATGTTCACCCCCTTGCGCATGCCGACCCAGGATTTTAAAAGATACGCACGGCTACACGTGTATCTATTAAAATCCGGCGTACTCTTGTTTGTGCAGGGTTGTGCGAACAAAAGTAAGCCCACGCGCTTCTTATAAAATCTACCCCTTTATTTACATTCCTAACAAAAAGTTTACTTGCCCTTATGATATCTTCTTTTAGTTTTGCCCACTGCTCTTCTACTTCCCCTAGATTTTCCCATCCAGCTAATGACTCCTTGAGGTACTCCCCCATTTTGAGAAACTTAGCTTTCCTGAAGTCTAGGACCATTGCCTTAGTATGAACCTTCATCTTTTGCATCCTAACATTGAACCATACCATCCTGTGGTCACTGGTTCCCAAGCTGATCAACCACTAGAACATCAAAAATATTGTCCCTGTTGGTAAGCCCCAAGTCCAGTATCACCCCCCTGTTGGTAAGCCCCAAGTCCAGTATCACCCACCCTCCCCTCTGTTACCAGTTGACAGAACAGTTCTCCTTGCAGAGAATCTATTATCTCCCTGCTTCTAGAAGATACTGCAATTGGGATGTCCCAATCAACCTCTGGAAGATTAAAATCCCCTAGCAGCAGCACCTGCCCTTTCACAACAATCCTGTGAATATCCTTCAGAAAGAGGAAGACATGTGACAATATCTGTAAAAATTAAGAAAAACTGGTAAAGTAGTAAGGAATGCAAAAATTCAAATATGAGAAAAAATTGCATCTCCTCTATCTGTGATGGAGGTCTGTATATTTCACCAGTATAAATGGATGTTCCATTCCCTCTTTCCAGATTAACCCCCAATGCCTCCTCCTTACCTTGTAAGCCCAACAATGCTGTTATTGTTTTTTATATATGCCACGCCTGCTCCTTTCATTCCTACCCAGTCGTTTCTGAATAGATTGTAGCCGGGTATATCTATATCCCAGTCATGATTTTCAATGTACCAGGTCTCCATGACAGCAGCTATGTCTAAATAATCTTCTTCCATGACTATCTCTAGATCTGGAACTTTATTATCCATACCATGAGCATTAGTACATAGCTTTCCAAATATTGCCTTTTTTTTCCCATTTCTATATAAGTATTTAATGTTTTATTTACCTTATGATTTTGTTCACCCATCCCCAATGATTCTAATTTAAAGCCCTCCTCAGTAGGTTTACATTTTGTGTTGAAAGATACTGCAGCCCCTTCTTTGACAAGTGGATCCCATCTCTGTTCAGCAATCCTTGAAATATCATCCCATGATCCAGGAAGCCAAAACGCTCACGTTGACACCATCTATGCAGCCATTCATTTATCTTCAGAATGCAAGCTTCACTGTCTGGGCCTTTATCCTCAACTGGGAATATTGAGGAGAATAATACCGGTGTACCTATTTGTTTATCTTCTCTCCCAGAGCCATGAAGTCACTTTTGACACAATCTGTGTGGTACAGTATAATTCATGCCAGCATGGATGACCACCCTTGGTTAGTGGTCAGTAGGCTTGAGGATTCTTGGCACTCTCTCCATCATGTCTTGGATTTTGGCACCTGGTAGACAGAACACTTCCCAGGACAACATATCTGGTCAGCAAATGGATGCTTCTGTGCCCCTCAGAAGCAAGTCACCAGCCCCAAATACTAGAGATGTGAATCGTGTGCCCAATCATCTTAACAATCGGGTTCGGCTGGAGGGAGAAAAAAATCTGATCGCTGGAGATGTGAATCGGAATCAGTTCCGATTCACAGCATTAATTTTTTTTTTAGTGAGGCCCGACCCTTTAAAATTGACCCCTTACCTTCCCCCACCCCCCGAACCCTCCCCCCAAACTTTTTACGAGTGGTCCAATGGGGGCCAATGGTGGTCCAATGGGGGCGCAGGGGACCGATCTCCCGCTCTCGGGCCATCGGCACCATTTTGACTGCCACTCAAAAATGGCACCGATGGCCTGATTAAAAAAAACCCCACCTGACCCTTTAAAGATGACCCCTTAGCTTCTCCCACCCTCCCGATCCCCCCAAAACATTTTTTAAATTACCTGGTGGTGTAGTGGTGGTCCTGGGAGCGATCTCCCGTTCTCGGGCCATCGGCTGCCAATCATAAAGATGGCGCCGATGGCCCTTTGCCCTTACCATGTGACAGGGTATCCGTGCCATTGGCCGGCCTCTGTCACATGGTAGGAGCACTGGCTGGCCGGCGCCATCTTTAAAGATGGCCGCTGCCATCGTAAAGATTCGGGGTTCGGGGGGGTGGGGGAAGGTAAGGGATTAGTTTTATAGGGTCGGGGTGGGTTTAGGGGTTGTTTTGGTGTGCCGGTTTTCCCGCCCTCCCCCCAAATAACTCCCATTAGTGGACACTAACGGGAGTAACGATTTTTCATGATAAATTGTGAAAATTTCTATTGTATCGTGCACTGTACCGATTTTTGACGATTTAAAAAATATCGGACAATTTTTTTAAATCGTCAAAAAACGATTCACATCCCTACCAAATACCCTCAGTTTTTGGGTTTGCATGTCCTGGTTCTTCCCCATCACTGGATGATATCTCCTCCTCCTCTTCCAGGACTGCCTACTGGTCTTCAGTTCAAAGGAAATCAGAGCTGTCGTATAGAGTCTAGTGACCATGGTATTCTGAGTCCAGCTGTCATCTCATGGACCATTTTCACCTTCCAATCTGCTTGAGCTCTCCATATTAGATGCCTTGATAAGCATTTCATTGATGTAGTCCTTATTCTCCTGGATGCTTCTCAGTCTTGCCACCTCCTCTTTGAGTTCTTCCACCTCTTTACTGAGGGAGTCGATCTGCAGACATCTTTCATACTGAACCAATTCCTCACTGTGGATCAGTACATCTGTCTGGACAGTAGTAGAGATGTGAATCGTGTCCTCGATCGTCTTAACGATCGATTTCGGCTGGGAGGGGGAGGGAATCGTATTGTTGCCGTTTGGAGGGGTAAAATGTGATATATCGTTAAAATCGTTAAAACCCGCTAAAACCCACCCCCGACCCTTTAAATTAAATCCCCCACCCTCCCGAACCCCCCCCCCCCAAATGACTTAAATTACCTGGTGGTCCAGCGGCGGTCCGGAACGGCAGCGGTCCGGAACGGGCTCCTGCTACTGAATCTTGTTGTCTTCGGCCGGCGCCATTTTCCAAAATGGCGCCGAAAAATGGCGGCGGCCATAGACCAACAGGATTCGACGGCAGGAGGTCCTTCCGGACCCCCGCTGGACTTTTGGCAAGTCTTGTGGGGGTCAGGAGGCCCCCCCAAGCTGGCCAAAAGTTCCTGGAGGTCCAGCGGGGGTCAGGGAGCGATTTCCCGCCGCGAATCGTTTTCCGTACGGAAAATGGCGCCGGCAGGAGATCGACTGCAGGAGGTCGTTCAGCGAGGGTTCCGGCGCCTCGCTGAACGACCTCCTGCAGTCGATCTCCTGCCAGCGCCATTTTCCGTACGGAAAACGATTCACGGCGGGAAATCGCTCCCTGACCCCCGCTGGACCTCCAGGAACTTTTGGCCAGCTTGGGGGGGCCTCCTGACCCCCACAAGACTTGCCAAAAGTCCAGCGGGGGTCCGGAAGGACCTCCTGCCGTCGAATCCTGTTGGTCTATGGCCGCCGCCATTTTTCAGCGCCATTTTGGAAAATGGCGCCGGCCGAAGACAACAAGATTCAGTAGCAGGAGCCCGTTCCGGACCGCTGCCGTTCCGGACCCCCAGGTAATTTAAGTCATTTGGGGGGGGTTCGGGAGGGTGGGGGATTGAAGGAGGTAGGATTTGGCAAGGAAATGTTTAAGTTATTTGGGGTGGGTTCGGGAGGGTGGGGGATTTAATTTAAAGGGTCGGGGGTGGGTTTTAGCGGGTTTTAGTGTGCCAGCTCACAATTCTAACGATTTATAACGATAAATCGTTAGAATCTCTATTGTATTGTGTTCCATAACGGTTTAAGACGATATTAAAATTATCGGACGATAATTTTAATCGTCCTAAAACGATTCACATCCCTAGACAGTAGTAGAAATGGTAACAGTGATAACAGCTCTGACAATATGTTGTTTCCTGGTCATCCTTCAGTTGTTGGTAGCTTCTGGTACCTGTTGAAAGAAATGAGAAAGACATGCCAAAGGATCTACCGTTTCCTCAACTGTCCTGCAAGTACCATTTTTTAATACAATATGGAATTTTCTGGCATGGCTAAAACGTGCTCTGTGTTTAAAATCTGTGTTTATAATCCCCCCCAAAAAGTCTACTATCTGGGGGGGGGGGGGGGGCAATGCAATACTGTGTGCTCAGCCTAGCGCACAGCTTGCTGCATGGTTGGACGTGTGTTTTGGATGTGCTACAATAATCCCTGATGCAATAATAGGATTAACACATCCAAAACTTTCATCCAAACCAGTGCAAAGCTAATAGCACTCATCACATGTAAATGCTATGTAGAAGAGGCTATTAGCTATTACCCCCAATGAAAAAAATCAATGTGTGCCTAACACACATGTTTTAACCTGCAAAAGTTAACACTAGTCCCAGAGGTGGTGTTAAGTCTTCATGTGCTCCAAGCCACCACAAAAAAGCCAAAAATACTGCTTTTCTGTGGTTCCTCCTACTTAGTATTGTCCGAATACTAAGTAGGAGGAGCCATAGGAAACAGGATGAAAAAAAATCTTGATGGCAGTCCATTTTCCTAACTGGCACACAGCCACATTTTCTGTGTTCCCAATGCCATGGACGCACTAGGGATGCACAATTTATCCCTAGCGCATCCTTTGTAATGCTGCAGCTCATTTGCCTATTGCTTCGGGTGCCCAGAAGAGGGGGATGTACTCATGTTGACTAAACATGCACCCGCTTTGGACACATGTTTTTTTCGTGCCAGTGTCTGGCTATAACCTAATGTTGGAGGCTGTTGTTGCGGTCCCGATCGCTTCCCTTCTGTTAGGGCCCAAGCCCGCCTACCTCCGCTTCAGGGATCACCGCATTCCGCCCGCTCCGGATCCCGGGGGCTTCTCTCACTCCACGTGGCGGCCGCCATTACGTGCCTGCTTCCCATCAGTCTCACGCGCGCGCGCGAGGACGTCCGTCTTGAACGCTCAGCTCCCGGAAGTCTGGCCCCGCCCGCGACGCTGACGTCACGCCCAAGTCCCGATATAACCGGCGCCCAAACTCTCTCTCATCGCCTTGCAACGAGGTTCACAACTCTGTAGTTGTTCTTAGTTGCGTTCCTGGTGATCTTCACGTTGCCTGCTTCTAACTCCAGTTTGCTTCTGACCTCGCTTCAGCCTGCTGCCTGCCTCTGACCCCGGTTTGCCTCTGACTTCGCTTCAGCCTGCTGCCTGCCTCTGACTCTGGTTTGCTTCTAATTTCCGCTTCAGCCTCCTGCCTGCCTCCGACTCCGGTTTGCTTCTAATTTCCGCTTCAGCCTCCTGCCTGCCTCCGACTCCGGTTTGCCTCTGACTCCGCTTCAGCCTGCTGCCTGCCACCGACTCCGGTTTGCTCCTGACTTCCGCCTCAGCCTGCAGCCTGCCTCCGACTCCGGTTTGCTCCTGACTCCTCTTCAGCCTACAGCCAGCCTCCGACTCCGGTTTGCTTCTGGCTCCGCTTCAGCCTGCAGCCAGCCTCTGACTACGGCCTGCTTCCGATTCCGCTTCAGCCTACAGCCTGCTTCAGACTCCGGTTTGCTACAGACTCCGCAGCCGCCCGCTGCCCTGCCTTCAGCCGGCCCTCGGCCCTGTGCAGCCGGTCCCCTGCCTTCTGGGCACCTTGGACTTCCTATTCTTTCTGCTTGCTCTGGTCCCGGCCTATGCCTATCTCAGCCTCTGGACTTTCTGTCTCAGTTCCAAGTGCCGAGGACCTGGGACCCTACGGGCTCCTCCCAGGAGGTCCCTGGTTCCTGGGTGAACTCCTCCAGCTTATGGCTCCGCCTCCCGGCCTACCCTGCCTCCCTAGGTAGGTCGGCCCAAGGGTCCACTATCTCTCCAGCAGTGTCCAACTGCAAAAGCTGTTGCTTAACCTCTGAGTTCCAAGTTAGTTGTCCAGAAGAAAGAATGCACATGTCACTTATTAGTATGTTCCAGAAAGAAATGTTCAGAATTTATTTGAGAAAATAAACATCTATGCAAAACAAAAAACACAACACCTCCCTCTCTTTTTATACTCTTAGGAGATGATGTTCCCAACAATATGAATAACCAATCGTTTACTTCTTAAATGAGGAAGGATGGTAGGAAGAAAGTTCATTTTGAATTACTCTCATTTCAGTATCTGTTCAGTTTCTTAAATCGTGGAAAGGGTGAAGGCCATCTAATTTTTTAGGAAATAGGAAGTATCTTGAGTAAAATCCCTTGTCTCACTCTGTGACTGCAACTAGCTCTGTATGTTTCAGTTTATTATTACTTGATTAATCACAATTAAACTGGTAAAATTAAGTGATGTACAAATAAAATTCAATCAAGCTAACAAATTAAAACTAACAAAAAATATAGCATAAAATATATCAGTATAAACTATTCAAAATGGAAAAAATCATAATACAACAACACAAATTAAATGAATAAAATAACAAAACATCAGGACCAATATAAATAAAATACAAAATAAAATACATAAAAAAGTAAAATGCAATAAAAGAGAGCAATGTCTATTAAAAAAAGAAACTAAAGTCAAGTAGTGTTCAGATGAGGGAAGGATTGTACAAACAGGTAAGCCTTGAGTACCTTCCTGAATTTCAAGAACTCTTTCTCAAGACAAATTTTAAGTAGTAAAGAGTTCCAAAGACAAGAGGATAAATAAGAAAAAAATATTTTTCTAGGACTCTCAAAATTAATATTTCTTATAGGGGGCAGCACTAAAAGCTCTTGCTGTGAGCATCACAGTGGATGAGAAGGTAAGTAGTCTATAGGTACACTGTCAATCAAAAGTGATGTCAGTCAAACAGTGTCCACTTCCGGTATAAGCCCCACCTACCCCTCACCTACTCCCTTATAAGTGAATGGGTGTAGATCCGCCCATGCCCTGCCCACAACCCTGCCTCTCCTGCCCCTGGCCATGCCCCTCCCAGCCCTGACTATGTCCATAGCTCTGCCCCTGACCATCATGCTCCTACCACCCAATATAAGTGGATGGAGTGACCCCTCCCATGCCCCACCCCAAAATCAACCCCCCCATATGATGTCACTGATGGCCCATCCTACACCCCACCCCAATCTAAACCCCCCTATGATGTCACGGGTATGACATCCCCGGAAGTGCAACCCTCACCACACTCCCCCAAAACACATCCTCTAGAACTACATCAGAAAGGGTCCTGTCGGTTTTTAATGATGACAGAATTAATGGACTCTAGCTGTTTTTGATGATCTCACCAGCAGAACAACAACAACAACAACAGAATTAATGGATTCTGGCTGTTTTTGATGATCTCAATGGAAGTACAGCACAAAGCCAACCCACACCCAAAAAGGCATCTCCCCTAGAGCATCATCAGAAAAGTCCCCTGTCACTTTTAATGATGACAGAGCCAGAAGCAGGTTTTTTCTAGCCCCTCTGTTTTAAAAAGTTACTAGCTGTGATGTTTCTGGAAGCTTTCTCTCATTCTGTACAGTGACATGGAGAATCTCCCCCTTCTCTCCTCCCCTCACTGTAGATACGCATCCCAATGGCCCCTATCCTTCCAGAGTGAAATTTGAGCAGATCCTTTGAAGTATACTAAAAGAATAATTATAGGTTGCTATCTGTAGGAAGTTGTGGGACTGAAAAAATGAATAAAACAAGGATTTAGTTTTCTTTTAAAAAACAGACCTCTGTGTTTACAGCCATACAAAACAACCATGCACAAGCAGCTCTTAAATAAAATGTATTATGAACCAGGCGCTGTAGGAAGTTTTGGTAGAATAAATCCTCTTTTTCAGGCTGCTAGAACATGTAATGAGACAGTGACCAGAAAACAAGTGCCTAAATGGCTTACGGATCAAGATGCTTATTCATTACATCTTTTAGGCATTATTTTTCCTACCCATGTTGCTTCTATAACTTCCTATGACATTTCTCTAATCATCCACTGTACCTGTCATAAATTATTTATAAACCGATGTGATATGTAAATGGAACACCTGTATATAAAAATAAATAAATAAATAAACAAAATAAATACATTACATAGACCTGCTAGGATACATTTTAAAAGAAACAAAATCATTGGGGTAGATTTTCAGAGGTTCGCACGGGCATATATGTGTGTGCACTACCCGGTGCACACAGACTTCCTTGCTCCTCGGGGTGGTCCCTGTGCCCTCTCCAGAGGGAAGGACCCACAAAACAAGACGATAAATGGTCTAGGAAAGCCACAGAAATGGAAAAACAAAAACCAGACTGATGCCTTGGAAAGGATTTTATTCAATTATTATTGAACATGCCCTACAGTAGACCCAGTCCTCGTGCTCCCCGCTCCTCGGATCTGCCTCACGGCACAGCTCTGGACTGGTGCCTGCAATCACGTGGTAGTGACACAGGACATTCTCTCTCTACTGAACTACAGATGTGTTCCCTGCTGCAGCTGACCTCGCCTCCCGATGGTGTGGGCCTGTGGGGCTCCACCCCTCAGGCTGTAACACCCTTCACCTCGGGCCAAGGGTCCACAAAACCCACAAATCCGAACAAAGTAAAAAGGCACAGTAATGTTACTATTTTAAGTCAAAGCCCTTTTAAAATATTTTTCTTTGTAAAGGCAAACAAGAGAAAAAGTAAATTAAAAATGTCTTTTACTACATTGCTTTCTAAAGGAATGGTTGACTAGTATATTGTGATGCAGTACGACCTGGCCCGGGGCAGAAACAGCCGGGACACAGAAAAGCAGAAGCTGGTGGTACCAAACCTAGCCACCGGAGGGCGCTGAGGAAGGTAGCAAAGACTACAATTCCCAGGTTCCCTGAACCGACACCTGACCCCTGGCTGGAGGATGAGCAGGAACAGGTGGAGGAAATTGGGACTGATCCCTATGACTCAGCAGAGTCCATGGAAGCTGAGGAAGAGGGCGTGCCACCGTGGTGGAGCTGGCCACAAAAGCCCGGCTCCTCAGAATCTCTGGAGGAGGAGATGGAGGTAAGCTGGGGAGAGGAAAGCTCCAGCTGTTCCTCTATGGAGCTGGAATAACCAGGAGGTTGGGGGATGGTAAATCCTAGGTTTAGACAAGGAGGTTTAAATGTTGAAAGGATATTATGGTTCAAATGCTGTTTAACTCTAAGCTTGCTAAGGAGGACCTAAGCAGTTAGGCTTGGGGGTTTGTACAGACAAGCAGGCATTGTTGCAGGGCTGCAGCCAGTGAGGCTACAGGACTCCATTAAACCCTTTTTGTGATAAAAGCCTTTTTCTCTGTGTACTGTTTGGGAGTGCCAGGACTAGGCCTGGCACTCTGACTAGAGGCTGTGAGGAGTTCATAGCAGCGCTGTGCATGAGCTGTGCAAGTGGACGGGACGTGGCATAGGAGCAAAGCCGGAGGCCTGAAGCCCAGCAAAGCCCCACAGCATGCTGAGCGGATGGGCGTGATCATGACAAATGGTGGCAGAAGTGGGATCTGTGGAACTCGCTGACCGGAGAGCGAACCCAGCGGTCAACTACCTGTGCTTCTATTGACCTAGTGAAGGTAAAGGTGAAGGAGGGCGTCGAGGCCGGATTTCTCACTGAAGCCGGGGAGAAAACAGAAAAAAAAAAAAAGTCTTGCCACTTTAGTCTCTGGTAAGCGTCCAGAGCTAGGGGGTGGGAAGCAAGGATAAGTACGACTCTGCGGGAGCTGAAGGGGGCTGGTGTTGTACGGCCACACTTGGTGTTTTCTTGTTGTTTCCAGGCATGGCGTCCGAGGATGTGCGCTAAAATGGATGGCAACCCAGATGCAGCAGCAGCAAGAGGCCATGCAGCAGCTGATTCAGCGTATGATGGAACACCAGCAGCAACAACAGTTCCCGTTGATCCAGATGTTGGAGGAGCAGCGCAAGGTCACACAGCTCTGGGCAGCCCACTGGAACAGCAGGTACCCCACACCCGATGACTGGGACTGGCGGAGTAGGCCGGATGGACCCCATGCACGGTATCCACCTGGAGAAGATGGGACCGGGGGATGACCCCGAGGCCTTTCTGGTCACATTTGAATGGGTGGCTAGTGTGGCGGGTTGGCCCAGAGAACAATGGTCTGCCCGGTTAGCCCCTTGTTTAACGGGCGAGGCCCAAGTGCCTATAGGGCTTTGGCCCCGGAGCAGGCCATGAACTATGCCTTGCTGAAGACAGCCATCTTGGACCGACTGGGTATAACCCAGGATTGGTATCGGCGCCAATTCAGGGAAACCTGGTTACAGCCGAAAGACAGACCTCGGGCCCTGGCCCAGCATTTGAAGGACCTCGCATATAGATGGCTAGAACCTGAAGGGAAAACTGTGACTAAGCTCATGGAGCTGATAGTGCTAGAACAGTATATAAGAGCACTACCACCTCCAATGAGGAGCTGGGTGATTCGCCAAGGAGCAAGTGGGCTCGAGAGGGCGGTAGTAAATACAGAGAGATACTTGGAGGCAGAAGCCACTATGGGAGGCGGCGCATCCTCCAACAAAGAGAAAGGGTCTAAAGGACCAGGTCTGAGTAAGGAAGGTAGTCAAGGGGTTGCCAGGAATCAGAGAGGTCCCCTACAGGTGCCCGGTAGAAGGGGTGGACCGCAGGAAGAGAAAGGCCCAGGACGGGAGGCGGGTGTAAAGCCGGCCCCAGGGCGATGTTTCCATTGTGGTGAAGCGGGGCACTTCAAAAGGGAGTGTCCACGCTTAGCGGCCGCCTATGCCCATCCACCGGAGCAAAGGGAGAAAGCAATATCCAGGGACCCAAATCCATACTTTCAACAGGTTCAGGTCAACGGACAGCAAGTGCAGGCCCTAACAGACACGGGCACTAATCAGGTGCTGCTCTCCAAGAAAATGGCTGTAGCTTTGGGGGTCAAGATGCCCCAAGCCCAAAAAGGGGAGGTAGTGATACGGTGTGTACATGGTATGGCCGTTAGGTACCCGGTATATGAGGTACTGATGCGTTGGAGAACCCATGAGGACATCGTAGAGGTAGCCATAGTAGAAGGATTGCCGGTGCCCCTCATTTTGGGGAGAGAGTGGAAGCACCTTGCGGAGGTGTTGGCAGGCAGGCAAACATTTATAACCACGAGAGCTCAAGCCCAGACACAGGAGGTACGTGAGCATGAACCTCCCCAGGGAGAGATTTTTCCTTTTGAGGAGGGGGAAGTGGTGGAAACTCCAGGGCTAAGTCGGAAGCCCCGAGCAGAGAGAAAGAGGGAGAAGAGGGTCAGACTGGCCCAGAGGAAGGTGGGGATGAGGGGTCCACTAAAGAAATGATAGGCACCCTGCTAGCCCAGTTCCCAGAATTTAGAGAGGAGCAGGTTAAGGACCCAGCCTTGAAGGTGGCCTGGGAAAAGGCTAAAGTATCTATACAACAGCTCGCTAATAAAGAGGCTATGATATACCCCTACTTTATGGTCCAGAAGGGATTACTTTGCAGGGTGGAGGAAGGACTGCAGGGACAGGGACCGCATAAACAACTGTTAGTGCCCCTACGGTTTCAACCCAAAGTCATGTCACTGGCGCATGACCATCCCCTGGCCAGGCACTTAGGCCTACATAGCACCTTAGCCCGTGTCAAGCGGCGATTCTTCTGGCCAGGTATTTACAGCACAGTTAAGAAGTTTTGCAGCTCGTGCCCCAACTGTCAGTTGGTCGCCCCAAGGGCCCCCCCTAAAGCACCCCTGGTACCCGTGCTGGTAGTACATGAGCCAATGGACCAGGTAGCGGTAGACATCATTGGACCGATAGAAAAAAGTAAAAGGGGTCATCAGTATATTCTCGTGGTATTAGACTACGTGACCAGATTTCCGTGGGCCGTCCCTTTGAGGTCTACCGGGGCAAGGGTGGTAGCCCCTGAGTTGATAAGGATATTTTGCCAGTTCGGCTTTCCACGTGAACTACTGACAGACAGGGGTACCAATTTTATGTCCCGGGAATTGGCAGGCCTATGGGCCCAGTTCGGCATTAAACATGTACGAACCTCAGCATACCATCCCCAGACTGACGGGTTAGTGGAGCGCTATAATCAAACCCTGAAGTCCATGATGCGCAGTTGTCTAGAAAGAGATGCTAGTAATTGGGACCGCCTCATCCCATTCTTGTTGTTTGCCTCCCGTGAGGTGCCCCAAGCTTCCACAGGGTTTTCACCTTTTGAACTTATTTTTGGGAGACAACCCCGGGGTCTGCTGGATGTCATACATGAGCAGTGGACAGGGGCAGAGGCGGAACCTCAGGACATCATAAGTTACATTGGGGGATTAGGCAGCATGCTGAGACCGCCCTGGGTTTGGCCAGGGAAAATCTCGAGCAGGCTCAAGAAAGGCAGAAGACTTATTACGACCGAGGGGCTAGGGACCGGGAATTTCAAGAGGGAGATCAGGTCTTAATATTGGTGCCTACGTCCCCTAACAAACTTTTGGCCAAGTGGAAGGGCCCAGGGACAATTTTAAGGCGCCTGGGGCCCCTAAATTATCAAGTCAAGGTAGGACTTAAGCGACCCCAGGTGTACCACGTCAATTTGCTGAAACCTTGGGTAGAGAGGCAAAGTATGGCCGCGGATACGATATCCGAGGAAGAGGTGGATTTAGGTCCACAAGTAGGGGAAACTTAGTCAAAAAGACGAGGTCCAGATAGGAGAGGAGCTAACTCCCAGGCAAAGAGCCCAAATACAGGAGATAGTTAAACAGGCCAAAGACGTGTTCTCCCCGTTGCCAGGGCGAACCACGCTAATTACGCATGAGATAACACCGCCAGGACAGGTGGTTAGGAGGAGGCCCTATCGCCTCCCTGAAGCCATGCAGGATGAGGTTAGGAGGCAGGTTGAGGAGATGTTGCAACTGGGGGTCATCGAAGAGTCCAGTAGCGCCTGGTGTAGCCCCATTGTCCTGGTGCCTAAGCCAGATGGAACTTTACGTTTCTGTATAGATTTCCGGTTGGTTAACGCTATCTCCACTTTTGATGCCTACCCCATGCTACGGGTTGACGAACTAGTAGAGAGGCTGGGACGGGCTCAGTATTTAACCACCCTGGACCTGACCAAGGGATATTGGCAGATTCCCTTGGCCAAGTCATCGCGAGAGAAAACAGCGTTTGCCACCCCAGTGGGGCTGTTTCAGTTCGTGCGTATGCGTTTGGGCTACAAGGAGCTGCGGCTTCTTGTCAGCGCCTCCTAAACCTGGTGTTACGCCCCCATATAGCGTATACAGCGGCCTATATGGACGAAGTCATTATATACTCCACTGAATGGCAATCGCATCTAAAAAGGGTTAGAGCGGTACTGCAATCACTAAGGGATGTGGGGTTGACTGCCAACCCGGCTAAATGTAGGATTGCCCAATGGGAGGTTAAATACCTAGGACATCTGGTGGGACGAGGGGTGGTGAAACCATTGCTGGATAAGGTTGAGTGCATTAGAGATTACCCGCTGCCCAAGACCCAGAAGCAGCTCCGAGCCTTTTTAGGGCTAATTGGATATTATCGACGGTTCATACCACACTTTGCAGATCTGGCCACCCCTTTAAATGATATGTTAAGGAAAGGGACCCCAAACAAGTTGCGGTGGGGCCCACTGGAGGTAGAGAGGGTGGAGGGACTTAAACGGGCCTTGTGCCGAGATCCCGTGTTGAAGGCGGTTGACTTCACGCTACCATTTCTGTTACAGACAGATGCCTCAGGGTGTGGGTTGGGGGGCAGTTCTCTCCCAAGTGGACAAAGGGGAGGAACACCCGGTCTTGTACCTTAGCAGGAGACTTCACCCTCATGAAGAAAAATATGCAACTATTGAGAGAGAATGTCTAGCCGTTAAGTGGGCTACAGAAACACTAAAATATTACCTGGCGGGGCGCCCCTTTGTGTTGGTGACAGACCATGCACCCTTAAAATGGTTGCACGTCATTAAAGAATCCAATGCCCAATTAACCAGGTGGGTATCTTACCCTCCAAACCTATCGATTTGAGGTTAGACACAGGGCCGGTAGGGATCATGTTAACGCTGATTTCCTTTTCTGGTTGGGGGAGAAGACTGGAACTCGGGTGAGGATGTTCCAGGGTTTTTAAAAGGAAGGGGGGTTGTGGATTACAGTATGACCTGGCCCGGGGCAGAAACAGCCGGGACACAGAAAAGCAGAAGCTGGCGGTACCAAACCTAGCCACCGGAGGGCGCTGAGGAAGGTAGCAAAGACTACAATTCCCAGGTTCCCTGAACCGACACCTGACCCCTGGCTGGAGGATGAGCAGGAACAGGTGGAGGAAATTGGGACTGATCCCTATGACTCAGCAGAGTCTATGGAAGCTGAGGAAGAGGGCGTGCCACCGTGGTGGAGCTGGCCACAAAAGCCCGGCTCCTCAGAGTCTCTGGAGGAGGAGATGGAGGTAAGCTGGGGAGAGGAAAGCTCCAGCTGTTCCTCTATGGAGCTGGAATAACCAGGAGGTTGGGGGATGGTAAATCCTAGGTTTAGACAAGGAGGTTTAAATGTTGAAAGGATATTATGGTTCAAATGCTGTTTAACTCTAAGCTTGCTAAGGAGGACCTAAGCAGTTAGGCTTGGGGGTTTGTACAGACAAGCAGGCATTGTTGCAGGGCTGCAGCCGGTGAGGCTACAGGACTCCATTAAACCCTTTTTGTGATAAAAGCCTTTTTCACTGTGTACTGTTTGGGAGTGCCAGGACTAGGCCTGGCACTCTGACTAGAGGCTGTGAGTGAAGGGGTCTGAACGCTTCAACCTGACAAAGGGCAACCTGAAACTCCTGCCAAATGGGACTTCATGTACCAGAGTTCCCTGCTTCATGACGGGTTTACTTACAGTCTGCAATACAGCTGTAATTAGGACATTGAGAAACTCTCTGTCAGCACATTGCACATTTTCATTTTTTTTGGCTTCGCTGTTCTTATTCTCTGATAAGCTTTCACTGTAACCTAGAAAAGAACAATGGATGTATTATGTGAAGGGCTGTATTACTATAGACTCGTGAATTCCTTTCCAGAACTGCAAGTCCCAGCAGCCTCTCCAGCAGAACATGGGAGAAGTTTCACGAAAGTTGGAGGGGGTCAGTAGCCCCTTCAGCCGGGATATGCTTGCTCAGCAAGGCGTAAAACGCATGTGTAAAAGATAAGAAATGTAGAATGTATAAAAGCCAGCTCCTGAAAGGGAGGGGCACGCAGTTTCTGAGCCATTGTTCTCAGCTGTGTCTTGCATGCAATAAAAGTCTTTCTTTACGGAACAGTTTCTGGGGCCTATTTTCTGACGGTAACATTTGGCTCCCCAGATGGGACCGGGGCCCTGGGGATGCTATTTTAGCCCCCCGGTTGGTCCAGGAGATTTTGTGGCGGAGTGATCCCCCAGACTTGCCTGCTGAGTGGCCACCGCTGAGTTCAGTGATCAGGTATCTGAGGGGGTCATTCCATGGAGATCTTCTGAGACCTCTGGGCTGGTGATCCGGGAAGAAGGCTTTCGTGATGATCGGAAGAACCCTGCAGGCGAGTATTTTGGGGAACAGTGGAGGAAGTGGAGAATAGATAAAGAGTAGCCGGTCCGTCCCCAAGCGGACCGAGGGGGCCTTGATCACACCCCGCGCAGTGGTTAGTAGGAATCCTGTTCCGAAAGCCACGCGCATAAGAGTAAAAATAGCGAAGTGTAAAATAGCGGGAATAGGTTTCTTGTTGTGTGAAAGAGAGTGCATTTTCAGCTGAAGGTACCCTTAGGAAAAATTTCTATTGTGGTAGATCGGTTAGACAAATTTCTTTTTATGACCAAATGCATTATTTCTTTTGATCTACTCTGGTGATGCAGACTATTTTTACTTAAGGAAAACTTATTAAAAGTGATTGTGAATTATTTATCTGTATATGTGTGCTCCCAGCAGCAGTTAGCTGCTGCTGGGAGCTTGAGAGTTAACTAGTTTGGCTGGGCAGAGGCTGCTTCTCAGCGGGACAGTTTAACCCCTATAACATTTCTCTGGTACGTTTGGGTTTTCAAATTATTAATTAAGGATTGTTATGTATGTAACCTGCTATCTGTGAATTGCAAGCACATGTACCAGGGATTTTTTTTTTAATTGTTTTTTAATTGTTTTAAACCCTAATAAGAGATTTTTTGGTTTACAGATGCTGCACAAGACTACTATACAACACATTAATTTACAGTGTTAAGTTAAAATACTGATTTGATTACTGGAGAATGCATTTACTGGTGTTGAAGTTTAGACTTGATGGCAGTTAAGGGTTAACGGCAGAGATAATTACAGGAGAGAGGAGGGAATCGAGCCAGAGGAAAAAAAAAAAAAAAAAGACGTTGAGCCAGTGTGTAGTGCATTCATATGGCTGTGCATTTCAATGCTGGCGTGTTAATCAGAAGCTTTCAGTTTTCTCATATCTTCTATCCCAGTGTCCTCCCTATGCTTATCCTTCACTCGATACATCCACAGGTTAGTCAATTATTCTCTAATACATGTTAATTATTGTTCTTACTTGTCTCCTATATATTATCTGTTATTTAAAAGTTACATTGGAACGCATGATAAAGTATGAACTCCCTTTTGCTGACGCAGTAGTTTATTTTGAAGCTGTCTGTGGGAAAATTAGAGGAGAAATGATTAAGAATGGGACCTTTGTTAAAGCTTTGTTAAATATGCAGGGCTACTCCCTGTTTTAAGGAACTGGCAAGATAAGACAGCCAAGCATGTGCAGCTCTGACTGTGGGAATTACAGGATGCCGTTTGTAAAAAAAAAAAAAACACAGAGAAAACAAGACTTAATATTAAAATTTTGATTCAGTGGCAGGCGCAAGATAATGATTATTGAAGTTGTGGGCAAGAGGAGGGGCCACTATGCAAGATCAGGAATTAGATCAAATATGATTCTGCCCAAATGACGAAGTAGTGGCACACAAACACACACATATATATATATATATATATATATATATATTGCAATTATGTTCTTTTACCACTGGTGGGGGCTGGGCTCTGGCTATTACCATATGTTCTTAGTGTTTGCAATGTAATTGGTACAAGGCTTCCAAGGGTTTGATCATCACTCCTGTATACCTAAAGCGCCCCCCCCCCCCCCCCCCCGGATCCTTGCCTGCAGATCCAGGTTGACTTTATTGAATTAACCCAATGCCAAACTTACAAGTATGAAGGAAGCAATGTTTTGCAGTTTCTCAGCCTCGTCAGAACTGATTTGCCTCCAGGCGCAGGTCACCTATTCAATTTCCAGATGGACTGTGATCTTTTCATCGTATTTTGAGATGTATGGGAACAGGGATCAGGAAGAGAAGAAAAGGGCCCGTCCCTGCAACCAGGAACTTAATAATAGACCCGACATCCGAAAGAAGCTGCAGAAGGCCGAAGGCTTTGAGGGCATGAGCCTCAGCCAGTTAAAAGCTATAGCAGACCAGGTATGTGGAAATAGAGAAGTGGAAGAGAAAAGAGAGAAGCAAGTAGAGACATGAAGGAGAAAGTGACTGTTAGCCGCCACTCTCGAGGACACTCGGACGGGAAGGAGCCAAGACAATGGCAGGCCGCGAAGAGGAGGGGGAACAAGACCCCCCCTTGGGAAAGAATCAGTGTGCGTACTGCAAAAATGAAGGCCACTGGAAGAGAGACTGTGAAGAATGGCAAAAGAAATACGGGAGCCCTGCAGTGAATACTAACGACAGAAATGGACCTGCACCGACACAAAGGGGCCGAGGAGGAAGGAGATCGGACAACCCCACTGGCAGATGGCGGGGGAGGCGATAAGGAGCATACAGTCTGAACAGAACCCGGGAGGAATAGCTATCGACGCTACCCCCATATGGATAGAGATGAAACAGAATGCACAGGTGATCAATCAACCTCAATACCCCATTCCATATATGGCCAGGCAAGGAATCCAGATACATCTGCAGAGATTGTATGATTTGGGCATTCTCCGGCGAATCCGATCTGCTTGGAACACCCCTTTGTTGCCCGTAAAGAAACCTGGATCTAATGATTATCGACCAGTACAAGATTTGAGGAGAGTAAACAATCAAGTAGCAGATCTAGTAGCCCTCGTACCAAATCCATATTCAATCTTGGCTCAAGTCTCTCCTGCGTCAAAGTGGTACAGTGTCATTGATCTCAAAGATGCTTTCTTCTCCGTTCCGGTAGCGGAGGAATGTCAGAAGATCTTTGCCTTCACATGGGAAAATGCACACACTGGAATAAAGCAGCAGTACACATGGACTCGCTTGCCTCAAGGGTTCAAGCATTCACCTACGTTGTTGGTGAACAACTGGCAAAAGACTTGAAGATGTATCAAGTTATGTATGGGCCAGTTATACAATATGTGGATGACCTTCTTGTTGTTTCGAGAAACGTATCTTGAATGGCAGTAGCCACCCTCCACTTGTTAAAGACTTTGTATTCCAAAGGATATCGTGCAAGTAAAAAGAAGCTCAAATTTGTGAATTGGAAGTAGAATATTTGGGCTTCCAATCCGTGAAGGCACCCGTCGTCTTGGAATCTCTCGTACTAGTTCTATAAGAGATCAACCTGTAACCCACTTGTAAGAAAGAGCTCCGAGCGTTCCTTGGAGCTACAGGATACTGTAGATTGTGGATTGCCAACTATGCAATTATTTGCCCAGCCCCTGTATGACAAGCTACGGGGGTAAAGAAGCAGAATCTCAACCTTTCCAATGGGAAGGACACGAACTAGCAAGATTGCACCAACTAAAAGAAGCCTTGATTGAACCCCCAGCTCTAGGGTTACCAGATGTAATGAAACCATTTCATCTGTTCGTCGATGAAAAGAAAGGAATGGCCATTGGGGTATTGACTCAAACTCTAGGCTCATGGGAACGACCTGTTGCATATCTGTCAAAAGGAATGGACAATGTTGCAAAAGGATGGCCAGGTTGCCTTCGAAGCATTGCGGCTGCGTGCATATTAATTCCAGAGGCAGTCAAACTAACCTTTGGACAAACTCTGCAAGTGACAACTCCTCATACTATTCAAGGACTACTTGAAACTCATGGACCAAAATGGATGACTAATTCACGTCTCGTCAAGTATCAAGCCTTACTGTGTGAAACACCTGAAATTCAAATACAAGACAGCAAAAACTTGAACCCGGCCACTCTTATGCCGGCACCTGAACCAGTTGCCCATGATTGTGAAGAAATCATGACTACAATACATTCCAGTAGACCAGACCTGAGGGATCAATCCTGGCAAGGAGCTTGGACTTTATTCACTGATGGGAGCAGCCAAATCATTCATGAGATACGTTCTGCTGGATATGCTGTTGTATCCGAAGATGAAATCATTGAGGCTCAACCTCTTCCCCAGGAACGTCTGCACAAAAGCTGAACTAATTGCCCTTACTCGAGCTCTGCAGTTGGCAGAAGGACAAACTGTAAATATCTATACAGACTCTAAATATGCCTTCCTTACAATTCAAGTGCATGGAGCATTATAGAGGGAAAACAATTGAACAATGCATCAGAAGTACGTGAATTACTAGACGCAGTTTGGCTACCTCGCAAGGTGGCTGTAATGCATTGCAAAGCACACACCAGGAAATCAAACCCTATTGTCAAGGAAATCAGAGAGCAGATGAAGCAGCAAAAAGGGGCAACTCGGGAACCCTTCCAAGCAGTATTAATTGCATCGAATCATCAGGCTTCAGGCAGTCCTGGAGCTCATCACCAATGACTGCTTTCGCTCTTAAACTCTGGGCAAAACAAAATACCAAAATTATGACTGCAGTGTACCAGAATAGATTGGTTTTAGATTACCCTCTGGCCCAGGAAGGAGGGTTTGTGGAACATTTAACCTCTCCAATTGTTGTTTACAGGTAGATGACCAAAGCAAGGTTATCCAAGACATCACTGATCACATGGTCAAGATGGCACACATCCCTGTCCAGCAGTGGAATAGTGCTTGGGACTGGACCAATGGATTCCGTGGTTGGTTTTCCATGATCGGTGGATTTAAGAGCTTGTTTGTTATCCCAGCCAGTTTAATTCTGTTTTGTCTTTTAGGACCCTGTATTATTCCTTTCCTGCTCAAATCGCCTTCGTCGGGTGATGGAGGACATTGCTGAACGCAAAACAGCCACGCAGCTCCTGTCACTGTACATGTATTCCTCTGAGCCTATAGAACCTGTTTAACCATCCTCATGTTTTATCCTGGGCCACTTTCCCATACATGACAAGTTCGGGCTACAAAGGGGGGTGAAGCCAATAGGGCCCATCCGTCTCAAACCCGTGAAGAAACCATCGGACTGTTTGGGAAATTAGGGCCCTCTGAGAACTCAAATTGCTAATTTTTCTTGTTTCTGTTTCTTTCAGCTCCACAGCTGCGTTGTGATGGTGTGATACTTTTCATAAGAATGATAAGTATCAAAGGGGGGAATGAAGGGGTCTGAACGCTTCAACCTGACAAAGGACAACCTGAAACTCCTGCCAAACGGGACTTCATGTACCAGAGTTCCCTGCTTCATGACGGGTTTACTTACAGTCTGCAATACAGCTGTAATTAGGACATTGAGAAACTCTCTGTCAGCACATTGCACATTTTCATTTTTTTGGCTTCGCTGTTCTTATTCTCTGATAAGCTTTCACTGTAACCTAGAAAAGAACAATGGATGTATTATGTGAAGGGCTGTATTACTATAGACTCGTGAATTCCTTTCCAGAACTGCAAGTCCCAGCAGCCTCTCCAGCAGAACATGGGAGAAGTTTCACGAAAGTTCCAGGGTGTCTAGGGAGGGGGTCAGTAGCTCCTTCAGCCGGGATATGCTTGCTCAGCAAGGCGTAAAACGCATGTGTAAAAGAGAAGAATGTAGAATGTATAAAAGCCAGCTCCTGAAAGGGAGGGGCACGCAGTGTTCTGAGCCATTGTTCTCAGCTGTGTCTTGCATGCAATAAAAGTCTTTCTTACGGAACAGTTTCTGGGGCCTATTTTCTGACGGTAACATGAGGAGTTCGTAGCAGCGCTGTGGCATGAGCTGTGCAGTGGACGGGACGTGGCATAGGAGCGAAGCTGGAGGCCTGAAGCCCAGCAAAGCCCCACAGCATGCTGAGCGGATTGGGCGTGATCATGACAATATACAGTGTCCTTCTTTATTTTAAATGAAGAAGAAAGGAATTATTTTATCTGGTGACCTCATTAGGAGTAATAATCTTTTAAATTAATATAGTAGTTACAGTTTAGAACATTGGGGGATTTGGGAGCTGACAGCTGAGAGAGGACCTGTGCAGTTGCTGTTGTTTCATTTTGAGGCCTAATAGAAACTAAGAGATGATAGCTGACAAACATAAAAATGTTTGTGAGAATGTGTGAAATATTTGTTTAACTTTTAGAACATTTGAAGTTTGACCAACTCGTAGGAAAACATTTGAAGTTTGACCAACTCGTACCGAAAAGCAGAAAATACTACTTTTCTGTACACTCTCCGACTTAATATCATAGCGATATTAAGTTGGAGGAACCAAAGTTAAAAACATTTTTTTTAAGTAAAAAAAATATGCCTGCTGATCAGCGGATTAGAGAAATGGATGCTCAATTTTACCGTCATCCGTCCCGTGGCTGTCAGCAGGTTCGAGAACCGATGCCGATAAAATAGAGCATTGGTTGTTGGATTTATTTATTTAGAATCTTTTCTATACCGTCGTTTAGTTATACACCATCACGACGGTTCACAAATAGGCACTTATAGTAATGTTAAAACTGAGTAATACTTTCCATCAAAGTGCCATTAAGGTTCCGGTTATATAGTTTCAGAAATAAAAGCTACTTGATAAGTGACATGGATCTTGTCCATTTATCTGAGTAATAGATTAACTATACCTGTATAGTACTTTATACTGTCTTTAATCTAATATTAGCTGTTAGATAGAAATAAAATAATAAAATATGCACATATTTGCCTATGTGCTGTGTGTTGATGTTCTGCTGCCTGCTTTGTTCATTTTCCTAATCTCTGTTCTCATTATTAAATGCTTGTTTGGAATCAGTCAGTCTGCCACCGCAAGGTGTCTAGAGCACGTCCTGTCTGCCTTGCTCTGGAAAACACAACACTTTATCTCCTTCCCCTTCAGAAGACAGGATGAACAAGAAATAATGACAGAGTTTTATCAAATTGCACGCTTCCCCTAAGTCTTGGGAGCTATTGATTGCACCTATGTGGCCCTAAGGGCACCAGGACGAGATGAGGCCACCTACCGCAACCACAAGGGATTCTACTCCCTAAACATGCAAGTGGTCTGCAATGCCAAGAGCATCATCACGAATGTGGTGCCCCACTTTCCTGGATCCACTCACGATGCCTACATTCTATCACAATCCAGAATTCATGACCACTTTCTGCAAGGACACATCACTGGGGGATGGCTCCTAGATAGTAAGCTAACCAAAACTTCTAACATACATAGGTCCCAGCTATCTTTTTGTCAGCCTTACATGTTTGCTCCACAGCAGGGCTCCTGTTTACTTGGCCTGTGAGCTGTGCCACAATGAAACAGAAGGAATATGTAAGCATAATGTTCTGTGTCTTCTCCTACAGGTGAAAGAGGCTATCCACTAAAAACCTGGCTCATGATCCCCATTGCCTCCACTGCAACTGCTGCTGAGGCTCGCTACAACAGGGCACATCGTAAGACCAGGGCTGTCATAGAGAGAACCTTTGGCTTACTGAAGTCACGCTTATGCTGTCTAGAATGATCTGGAGGATGCCTTCATTACAGTGCCCCTAAAGTGTATGAGATTTTTCTAGCCTGCTGTATGCTACATAACCTGGCACTTAACAGACACATGCCTTCAACAGAGGAGGCCCATCAAGAGAATGAGGAGGAGGAGGAGCATCTGACTCAGGAGGAATTGCAAGAAATCTATCGCTTGAGTCAAAGGCAGGCTATATAACAAAGAAGCACTCTCATAGAAAGTCATTTCATAAGGTGAAAGTGGATTTATTTACAATAAAGTATAGAAAAATAAAAGTGAACAAAATAAAAAATTACTTCCTTGGCTGTCCTCTCTTTCTGGCTTCAGGAAGCTTTGAGTGCCCCATCCTGGAGCTCCTGAGTAGTGGACTCCTCCCACTGCTCAAATTACCCTCAGAGGGCGGAGGAGGTTGGGGCAGTTCCAGTTCATGGCTGCAGGAAGGTACAGCCGGTGGCAACAGTGGCTCTGGTGGTGATGGAAGCATGACAGGTGGTGCAGGTGGGGGTGCCATCCATGGATAGCTTGTGGCAGGCTGAGGTGCAGGTGGCTGTCCCACAGCGGGCTCTTCTGCATGGGCAGATGCCATCCATGGGAAGGGTGGCCCATAAGGTGGAGGGTAATGCATCCACGGCCCCATGAAAGGCCATGGTGCCACTAGTGGCTGCGGCTGCACAGGAGGCAACCACTGCAGCATCTCCCTCCATACCTCAGTTTGTTCATCAGTAGCTTGGCAAAGGTCCCAGATCGCCTGCTGAATCCCCTATCCTTCCTCCCTGATGTTATCATGGAGGGCTTGTGATTCCTCCCTGACTATCCAGAAGGACTCTGCTTCCTGCTGCACCACATCAGGCAGGCTGGAGATAGCATCCAAGAGCCTGGTGCTTTGCTGTAATAGCAGTCTCTCAGCCTGACTGGCAACCAGTTCAGGTTCGGGCTGGTCCGACGCACTGCTGTCCTGTGGGTGATCATGAAGCAGATCAGCCAGTGTGTCCTCTGGCTCCTCTCCCTGCTGCTCCTCTTCCTCCACAGGCTGTTCTGGCTGTTCATGGGCTCCCCCTTCTTCCTCTTCCGACGAGTCAGGGATCACCCGCAGATGACGGTACAATCTTTGGAGTCATCTAAGTGCAGGTTTCAGGTCATTCATCATCTGGCTCCCCTAAAAATGATCATAAACAAATGAGCCCACACTTCCAATCTGTGTGTTATGTCCTTTGCTTCATATGGCATGCATGGTACAGTACATACACCTCACTACTAATCCAGTGGTATAGAGCTATGAATGACCCAGGCATTCTAAATAGTCCAGAACCCAGCTTTATACTCCCAGTGGTATTCCTTTTGGCAGAGGGAGGGCTTAAGGCACACAACAGAGCGCTTGGGGAATATGACTTTCACAGGACAGAGCACTGTCACTGCTGCACAGACTTTGGCCATAGTCTACCAGTTCCACAGACAGAAGGCCCTGTCCTTACCTTATGTTTCTTATCTGCTAGGGACCTTTTAAGTGAAGTAGTTGAGGAGCTTGGCCTAGGGTGACCTTACAGCTCCTTGTCAAGGGTGACAAGCCAATCCAGTGCTTTCCTCACAAATGTGTTCTGCTTTCTCTAGTGATCTCCATACGAAAAAATGAACACTATCTCATAGCCTACATTGTGTAAAGCCAGGAGCATGTTCCTGGTATTTCACATTCAGCAGCAGCTACTTGGTCAGCCTACATAGGCTCTAGGGGTGTGCATTCGGTCCCTACATATTGGCAATCCACAACGGATATTGCCATATTCGTTGTATTCATGGGGGAGTGAAACTTATCGCGATTCCCCACGATTACACCGCCAAATTAATCGGCCGCCTAAATAAATCAATTTAAACAAACCCCCCACCCTCCTGACCCCCTCCAAGACTTAACAAAACTCCCTGGTGGTCCAGCTGGGGGTTCGGGAGCCATCCCCTGCACTCTCACACCCTCGGAGCCAGGAAGCACTAGGATGACTGGATGTGTTGAATGTTTCAAGACATACAAGGATATTTCCTCCTCATGGAGGGTTCCCATGGTGAGGTGGAAAGCCACCGTGCGATGAGTGATTCATCCAGGAAGATGTTCCCCTTGGATTGATGTGATGCGGAGAGGCACCTCTAGGGGTTGCAGGGGAATCTTCAGGAGGTTGATGATGTCATTCATGATGAAGATGCCACTTGCACCGATGTCAATAAGAGCAGTGGTGGCAAAAGAATGAGATTCCATAGAGAGGGAGATAAGAAGTAAACGTTGGGGGCTGAAGACTGTTCACCCAAGCTCGGGACCCCCGCCGGGCTTAGGCTTTGAAGTTTTCCGGGCAAGCTGGACAAGACTGTCGCAGGTGTCCGGAGGCACCACAGTATAAGTAGAGACCTTGATTCTGGCGCCGAAGACGCTCTTAGGGAGACAAATGCCAACAGTTCACTTGCATAGGTTCTCTGTAGATGGAGGTGGTGCTGCTAAAGCCTTCAACTGAGGGCTTGGGGCATGTGCTGGGCATTGAGCAGGAGGCCTGGGTACTTTCACTTCTTGGTGCCAGTGCCGGAGGTGATGGTTGAGTCTCCTAGCAAGGGAAATCAGGTCCGCTAGAGATATGGGAATCTCACAGACAGTGAGCTCATCTTTAAGAGTGGGAGACAGGCCTTCTAGATAAAGTGCCCGTAGACAGTCCTCTTCCCATCCCAGTTCTGTGGCCAAGGTGAGGAATTCCACCATAAACTCAGAGAGGGATCCTGAGCCTTGACGGAGGTGGAGAAGATGATGGCCCCCAACCGCCTGACGACCAGAGTCTTCAAAGGTTCATTTAAGGGTGGCGATGAACTGGGACAGTTGGGTGAGGATAGGATCAGAACATTCCCACAGAGGAGAAGCCCAAGCCAGGGCCTTTTCCTCAAGGCGTGAGAGGATGAATGTGATCTTGGTGGATTCCTTCAGGAACAACGAAGGCTGAAGGGAGAACTGCATGAAGCACTGGTTGAGGAAGCCTCAGCAGAGGCATGGATCCCCATTTAAAAGGGGAGGAGCTGGCAAAGCCAGAGATGCCCTTAGTAGCAGGGTGGAAGTTAGGCCCACGGGATTGGCCATTACTGCATCCTGCAGTTGTGAACGGAGTTCTTCTACCAAAGATGCTAAAGACTCTAGGGCCAGACCCGGGATGGTCCATATGGCTGGAGACTCCACCAAGTCCGTGACCTTGGCAACCTGTTGCACCTGGAGGTGGACCCTTGGCCTGATGCAGGATTGGTAGGCTCCTTGGTCGGACCCAGAGAGCGCCTGCCACCAGGAGGTGGAGCACAGGAGGAGACAGAGGCTAGCTGGAACTTCAGCAATAGCAACTTGGGGTTTCCTCAGGTAGAACCCTTGGTTACCCGGGCCGTCTGGTCTTAGGTGGGCCTCGCAGGATCTCTCTGAGAGATAAAGTTCAGAGGTGTGCTAATCACGAACAAAGGTGAATGGTCGATGTTCAGGGTAGGAAGTTCAGGAGCCAGAGAAGGCCAGAATAGAGTCTCTGAATGAAGAGCGAAGATCAAGGCCAGAATCAAGGATAGTGTGGTCAGCCAAAGCAGGGTCAATACCATTGGTCAGTCCGAGGATGGTAAGTCAGGCAAAGGTCAGGTTCCAGATGGCGGTCAGATGAGTTCAGTGGACAGGCAGAGGTCAGTTCCAGGCAGCGTGCAGATGTGATCAATGGAAAGCAGAGGTCAGATCCAGGCGGCAGTCAAACGTAGTTGAAGTAACAGGCAGAGGTCAGTACCAAAAAGAGAGTCCGAATGGTACTACCTGGGGAGACAAAGGAACAGGAGGACACTGGAACAGAAGGACGCTGGAACTGGAGACTGGAACAAGACGAACAGAAGACTGGAACACGGTACAGGAACAGGAAGGCAAACTAGCTATCACAACGTAATCGACCTGATTGCCAAGGCAAGGAAGTGGGGTCAGACCACTTCCTTTTTTTTTTTTTTTAATCTATTTATTTATTCATTTTATACATTTAAACAAAGATAACTTTGTCTAGAAACACAAGTGAGTACTTATAAGAAATATATTATTTATACATATCCTTCTCAAAACGGAAATATTTCTCACTTTTATATTATCTAAAGAATTTACTTGGGAGAAAATCAGAAATCAAATGAGGAGATATAGAAATATGAAACACAAATACACTTAGTTAGGCTCACCTGAACAAAAAAAAAAGACACGCTATAATCTTAAAGCACATACCTAGCTCTTATTTAAGTTGTGGGGCCTTGTACTCTAGTGTTTTAGAATTCCCTTAACTGTTTGGGATTATAGAAAATATAAGTATTACCAGAGTGCTTTATTACACACTTGGCTGGATAATAAAGTAAGAAGCTAGCCCCCAAGGAGGCAACTTCTGAACGCATAGCAAGAAAAACTTTATGGTGTAACTGAGTACTCTGGTTAAATCAGGAAAAATGCGTACTAAACCTCCTAAATAGGTAGCATTCATATTTTTAAAATAACTTTTCATGATCTGGGCTCTATCATATTCAGAGAATAATGAAACAAATGGAACTGTTGTTTCGGCTATCTCATAACCTGAGCTTTCCAAGTATTCAGATAAATTGCTGATGTTTCCAACTTCAGCTGCTGGTGAAATCTGAAACTGGCTCTATCTTTGTTTAACAAATAATATATTTTTCATCGCCGGGATTTTATCTTCATTATTAACACCCTGATCAGCATAGGAATCACCGGCACTGCTCTCTTATGGATTAAGTCTTACCTCCAAAATCGTAGCTACACAGTCCTCACTGACAACTTTGTATCTTCACCTGTTAATCTTGACTGTGGTGTCCCCCAAGGATCCTCCCTCTCTTCAACCCTTTTTAACATTTACATGCTCCCTCTCACCAACCTCCTCTCCAACCTTGGGATTACACACTTCATCTATGCAGATGACGTGCAAATCCTCATACCCTTCACAAACTCCGTCCTCACTGCACTCCAAAACTGGGAATCTATTCTTTTCTCCATCAACCAGCTCCTCACTGATATTCACCTATCCCTCAATCCCCAAAAAACTGAACTCCTTCTCATTTCTCCTAAACATTCGCCAACACCCATACCCTCTACCCTCTCTTCTACCTCTTTTACCTCAAATACACGAAACTTGGGTGTTATACTCGATAACCAACTCTCCTTCAAACCTTACATCAAATCTATTCTCAGTAGCTGTTATTTCAAATTACAAACCCTCAAAAAACTCAAACCCCTTCTCCATTTCTCTGATTTCCGTACTGTACTCCAATCTATAATCTTTTCAAAGATCGATTACTGCAATGCTCTCCTCCTTGGCCTCCCCGCTACCTACATCAAACCTTTACAACTCCTTCAGAATGCCACGGCACGTATCCTCAGTCTAATATAAATAAGAAAGAACACATCACTCCCACCCTCATCGAGCTCCATTGGCTTCCCATTCACTCACAAATTATTTACAAAACCCTAACCCTCATTCACAAAAGCATCATCAATGAACATTACAACTGGCTTAACCCACCTTTCCTCCCTCGCACCTCCACAAGACCCACCCGTTCCTCACTCCGTGGAACCCTAATTTCTCCTTCCATAAAATCTACCAGACTCATTTCCACAACCAACAGAGCTCTCTCCCTTGCAGGCCCCACCCTTTGGAACTCTATGCCTCTTGACTTACACACCGAAACTTCCACACCTAACTTCAAAAAGAAACTTAAAACCTGGCTCTTCCTCCAAGCCTACCCCCTTTCATCATCAATTACCAACCCTCCCCCCCTCAGGACCCAGCACTAACACTTGCCCCCTCTAGCCCTCCTCTCCTCACCTTACTTTGTATATAAAGAATACTATACAACCATGTATATAACCTCTTTCCCCGAGAGCTGTATACAGGGTGATATAACCATGTATATACCCTGCACATAACAAATGTTTTCTACCAAATCCTGTATATAACCTTCCCTCTTGTACCGTGGAGGGGTAACAGTGACCCCCTCCCTCCCTCCTCCCCCCTCTCTCCTCCCTCCCTCCCTCCTTTGTCTCTCCTTGTCTCAATCCCCTTTCTATTCTATTTTATCTAGTTTTTATTTATCTGTTACTGCGTTTACTGTTCTAATGTTCTTTGTAAAAGCACTGCCTATATTTACTTTGGTTTATAAGTTACATGTAAACCGACACGATGTGTGAACGGTTGTCGGTATATAAAACTATCTAAATAAAAATAAATTAAATAAATCTTCAGGCATTTTCCCCAAGGTATCTCTTAAAAATTATTAAAGGCAGTTCTCCAATTATCCTGGGGAAATTTAAGATTCTTAAATTTAATTGCCAAAATGTTCAATATCACCCTGAACTTCACATCAGCCTACCACCCTCAGGCAAAAGGACAAGCGGAAAGAACCAACCATACTCTGAAGACCTTCCTACGGTCGTATGCGAATGACCAGCAGGATAACTGGACTGACCTGTTACCATGGGCCGAGTTGTCACACAACACGCACATTGCTGCTGCCACCGATGTCTCTCCGTTCTCCGTGGTGTTTGGCCACCAACCACACTTCGCCTGCCAGTCCTTCTCTCCGTGCCTTCGCAGCAACTCAGTTCACAGCACAAACCATCCACTAGTATGGAACCAAGTCAAAGAGTGCCTAACTCAGGCCGCAGAACGATCTAAGAGAGTTGCTGATACTCATTGACGGTCGGCCCCACTCTTCTGACCAGGACAGAAGGTATGGTTGAGCACCAAACATATCAGGTTGCAATTACCCTCTCAGCGCCTTGCACTGAAATTCATTGTGCCATTCCCAATTCTCTGCCGTGTCGGAGCTGTAATGTACCAACTCCAGCTACCAAGATCCATGGGTATCCACAATACCTTTCATGTTTCTTTATTGAAGCCTCTCGTATTTTTATGGCCATCTCGGCAGGCTCCTCCTCCTCCACAAGTCTCCGCAGAACTGGAAGAGACTTTACAGGTGTGAGAGGTCCTAGATGTCTGGAAGAGACACGGCCATTGGGAATATCTCCTGTCATGGGAGGGCTTCGATCCTGAGGAGAACTTGTGGGAGCCCTCCCATCACATCTATGACAAACAACTCCTCCAGGACTTCCATCGGGACCACCCTGAGAAACAGAGGCCTAGAAAGGGGTATACTGTTGCGCTTCCCGTCCACATATGCTCCGCAGCCAGGCCTGCTCACCTCACTATGCCTTCAACTAGCTCCAGGCACTCTCCCTCCATGCCTGTTTTCAGCTCGCGGCGTCTCCAGGCCCCCTGCACTCCCGTTCCAGACCAGGCCTTTCAGCAGGGCTTGGCATCCACCATGGCATTGGCGCCCGCCCCTAGGCGCATGCTCATGGACCGCTCGGCCTCGTAAAGGGCCAGAGATGGAACCCAGCTCCGCAGCACACCCTTATTGATCACTGCATAAAATAAAGTGGTCTGACCCCACTTCCTTGCCTTGGCAATTGGGTCGATCATGTTGTGATAGCTAGTTTGCCTTCCTGTTCCTGTGCCTTGTTCCAGTCTCCTGTTCCAGCATCTTTCTGTTCTAGCGTCCTCCTGTTCCTTCGTCTCCCCAGGTAGTACCATTCGGACTGTCTTCTCAGTACTGACCTCAGTCTGTTACTTCGACTATGTTTGACTGCCACCTGGATCTGACCTCTTCTTTCCATTGACCATGTCTGCACACTGCCTGGACCTGACCTCTGCCTGTCCACTGACCACATCTGCATGCTGCCTGGAACTGACCTCTGCCTGACTGACCATCCTCAGACTGACCACTGGTATTGACCCTGCTTTGGCTGACCACGCTATCATTGACTCTGGCCTTGATCCTCGCTCTTCATTCAGAGACTCTATTCTGGCCTTCTCTGGCTCCTGAACTTCCTAGCCTGAACATCAGCTGTGCACCCTTGTTCATGGTGGGCACATATCTGAATTTTATCTCTCGGAGATCCTGCGAGGCCCACCTAAGACCAGGCGGCCCGGGTAACCAAGGGCTCAACCTGAGCGAACCCCGAGTTGCTACTGGTGAAGCTCCAGCTAGCCTCTGTCTCCTCCTGTGCTCCACCTCCTGGTGGCAGGTGCTCTCTGGGTCCGACCAGGGAGCCTACCAATCCTGCACTAGGCCAAGAGTACACCTCCCGGTGCAACAATATCCATATGGCTTTCTGGTGGCATCCTCAAAGGCTTCTAAAAGGAACCATGACTTACCAGGGTACATCTGTCTGCCTACAACAGCAACTTGCAACTTATCTCTAGGATTCTTAAAGAGCACCATATATTTGTTATTTAAAGCTATAGTTCTGCTTGTTTTGCCTTGACAGAAAACATTTTGTACAATATGAATATACTAGCCATTAAGCCCGTAACAATGGGCTACATTAACATTTTTATTTTTGGTCCATTTCCTTCCCCTCATTCTCCCCCTCCCCCTCATTCTCCCTCAGCCTCTAGTCTCCCTCCCCCCCTCATTCTCCCTCTAGTCTCCCTCCCCCTCCCCCCTCACTCTCTCCTCCCTCCCTTCAGTCACTCCCCCTCTCTCAATCCCCTCCCCTCCCAGCTCATTCACAACCCCTTCGGATGGCGCAGACAGAAGATCTCCGGGGGAGGTCCCTCCCTCGTGCGCACGGCCGCCGCTACTGCTACTGCTCCTCGCCGCGCCAGAGGTCCTTCCCTCCCTCCCTCCCTCCCTCAGGCGTGCCACTGCCGCTACTGCTACTGCTCCTCGCCGCGCCAGAGGTCCCTTCCTAGCGCGTGCCGCCGCCGCTACTGCTACTGCTCCTCACCATGCCATTTTTGTTACAGGTAAGCTCTGACTGACATGCTGCCCGCACATGCGCGGTAGAGTTGCTCTCTAGTGCGTATTTGCGGCACGTCGGTCAAGCTTCATTTATCTAGTAGATATAATACTCAGATTTCTGTGATGCACATATTGGGGCATATTTTAAAATGTACACGCGTGGCCTACATTTGTGCATGCTACCCGATGCACACAAATGGACATCCAATTTTATAACATGCGTGTGCAGCCACGCGCATGTTATAAAACCAGGAGTCAGCGCACGCAAGGGAGTGCACACTAGTGCACCTTGCGCACGTCGACCCCTTTGGGAGACCATCTGGATTTCCCTGTTCCCTCCCCCCCCCCCCCACCTTCCCCTCCCTTCCCCGCCCCCCAGCCTGAACCCCCCCCCCCCCCCCCCCCGGACCTTTTTTTTGAAAGTTATGCCTGCTAGAAGAAGGCGTACATTGCGCACGCTGGCCGAGTGCGTGACAGCGTGCGATCCCTCGGCTGCTGTGCCGGAGTCCTCGGCCACATCTCCCGGACTGCCCAGCCATGCCCCCAGACTGCCACGCGCTGCCTCCGGACTATCTGTCCTACCCTCGTCCCGCCCCCTTCCTGCCCATTCAGAAAAGCCCCGGGACATACGCGCGTCCCGGGGCTTTACGCACGCCACCAGGCTTTCTGGGAATAGGCCCGGCACGTGTAACCCCCCTACACGCATAAATTCTCCTGGATTTACGTGCATAGGGCTTTTAAAATCTGCCCATTGTGTGAAGGCTTTCTCAATTTCATCACTTTTTCAAGCAGACGCCATGAAATCATCTACAATAATCATGTTTATTTTATTGGTTGGAAACAATTGATCATCGTTAAAAGTAACAGGCAAAGAATCCATAAATGTAATAAAAGGATATTTATACATTTCTTTATCCAAAGGTTGCCAGCAACTATAACACCATACAATATTGTTAGGCATGTCAGTCAATACACGTCCCGCATGCTCTAATAGCTTTTTTTTTTTTTTATACATATTTTTATTGATTTTACAGAAAATTCAAAGGTAAACAACATGTAGCATTTATCATGGTAACACATCCTTGTACACCATTTTAGCTCTATAGGGCAACCAATCATGGAAAGATACAATGCAATAATAAAAATACAATAATAAAAATAAAAATAAAAATAAATGCGGATGCAATGGATGCACTGGATATGGAGATCAGTCAGATAGTCCTGTGTACCATTTGAATCTTCTCCCCTTTTCTTCCCGTTCCCTCCCCCCCCCCCCTGTCCCCCTGCCCCCCAAAGACGTCCTTGTAGTCTACAATTACAACAGATAACAGCGTGGAAACATACAACATCAAGTGATTGCATCAAGTGATTATATTCTCTCGTCATATATCCCGTACAGCCAAAACCCAGAGTGTATAGGTAAATGCAAGTACATAAAATTGAATAGAAGTATGGTATGATATGGTAAGTCATGCCTTCCTCTACAAACCCACCAATCACTCATGATTAGGAAATATGGGATCTCAGGCTACCAATGTGTTGGACTACTTCCTTAGGTTGGTGCTGTAGATAAGCAGACCAGATTTCCAAGGTATCCTTCCGTTTCTGAGCATTTAATGTTTGTGCAGTCATATGCTCAAATGTGGCTATCTGTAAAAGCTTCCTATGCCAGTGCAGAAGACTTGGAGGATCCTCAGAGATCCAATGACTGACAATTATGTGTTTGGCGACAACACCCACCTTAACAATAAATGTTAGATGCGGGTGTGGTAAAGGGAGGTGAGCATTGTTAGTGAGACCAAACATCCATAACATTGGGTCAATGGGGAGGGTAAAGTTACACACCAATGAACAGTAGTCAATGACCGCCATCCAAAACTTCTTGATCTTAATACAGGTCCAAAAACAATGTAAGTAATCTCCCTCTTCAGTATTGCACTTCAAACACAGAGGAGACGTAGCAATCCCCATCTTAAAGGCTACAGCACTAGTACAGTATAATTGCCAGATAAATTTGTATTGTAATTCCCTTAAAATAACATTTTCCGTTATTTTTCCACTTTTTAGAAAGTAGTACTTAATTGTGGTTGTTGTTAAAGAAATAGGTGGGTAGATAGACCAGACCATTTGCGCAGCAATTTCTCCCATGGGGTTGGGTTTAGGTAAGAGTATAAGACTTTGGAAAATACGGAGCAAGAATACTTCACTGTTGGTCGGGAGCATAGCAACACCTCTAAGAGAGGCTGGTGGCAGGGCGGAAGTGTGTTCAAGTGTGTTTGCAAAATGTAATGTCTGAGTTGAAGGTATGCAAAAAATTCTTCTCTTGGGATTCCATATTGTTCCTGTAACTCCTGGAAACAGTACATTGTGGTGGAGGACGTATGAAAGAGTTGTGACACCCTCACCAATCCCCGCTGAGCCCATGCCTGAAACACTGAGGTCCCTCTTCCTGGTAGAAATTGTGGATTATCACATATCTCTGTTAAATAGTTGAAGCGTCTTGAGATTCCCAATTTACCACATAGATAAAACCATGCCTGTCGACCGGACTGCAGGATTAAGTATCCTCTACAAACCTGATGAATTTGGCGAGATGGTAATTGGAAAAGCGTTGACAGTGAATAATTACCTAACCAACCAGGTATAAAAGTAGGGGAAGAGAAATAAGCTGTGCCAAGCGACCAATCTCTGAGATGTCGCAGCATGCACACTAGATTATAATCACGGAAATTAGGGCATGCTAGACCTCCGTTAATTGGTCGAAGTTGCAGAAAGCGCATAGCAAGCCTTGATTTTTTCCCTCGCCAGATGAATGTCCGTAACTGCTTGTTTATGAGACCCAGATCCCGACCTTTCAGCCATATAGGAAGCATTTGAAGGAGGTATAACCACCGAGGCAGTTCCACCATCTTAAATAAATGTATCCTCCCTGTTAAGGAAAGAGGGAGAGAGAGCCAGCTAGCGACTCGTTTTTCCAGCTTTTGTAGCATGGGCTTAACATTAATGTCATAAATAGCTATGATGGAACTAGGAATATAAACTCCCAAATATTTAATGTGTTTGTTGGCCCATTTCAGGGGAAAGTCTGAGCCCCAAGAGGTATTTAGGTCGCCATAAATTTCCAAGGCTTCGGACTTATCCGCATTGATTTTCAGACCCGAGAAAGAACCATACCAAGCCTGATATGCCAAAACTTTGGGCAACAAATCTTTTGGGTGAGTGAGATAGAGGAGAATATCATCTGCAAAGGCTGCTATTTTAAACGTGGGGCCCCCATGAGCGAGACTCGTAATTGTGGTATCCTCAGAGATGATACGTAAAAGAGGATCTATTGCCATGATATATAGTAAGGGGGATAAAGGACAGCCCTGTCGGACTCCCCTACGCGGTGTAAAAGCTTGAGAAGCATGCCCATTCGCTAAAATATGGGACGTGGGTGAGTGGTATAGGAGGGAGATATATGTGACTAGATTACCGTGCAGACCATATCTCCCCAGAACGGAGAAAAGATAGCTCCACAAAACTCTATCGAAAGCTTTTTCCGAGTCAAAGCTCACTGCCATAGAGGGAATTTTGGATTTCTGACAATATTCAATAGCTGTAATCAGTTTGGTGATATGTGAACTAGCCGCTCGCCCCTTAACAAACCCAACTTGATGTGGGGAAATCAACGAGGGCAATACGATACTAAGTCTTTTTGCTAAAATATTGGCCAATAACTTGAGGTCACAATTTAATAACGAAATTGGCCTATAAGAGGCTGGTAAAGTATGGTCCTTTCCTGGCTTAGGCAATATGGTGATGTATGCCTGATTGAACAAGGGTGGGAATTCCCTGCGAGTGAGAGCGCCTTGATAAAATGAACACAGCGCTTCCATGGAATGATCCCCCAGGATCTTATAGTAGTCATATGAGAAGCCATCAGGGCCTGAGGCTTTGCCTGATTTACTAGATTTGACAGCTGCACGAACTTCCACTTCCGTAATGGGCAAGTTTATAAAAGTTAAGTGTGTAGGGGAAATTTGAGGAAGCTTGACCTTTTCAAAGAAGGAGGCCTCTTCAGTACTCCCCCCTATCCTGTCCTCAGTATATAGATTCTCATAGAATTGTTTTAACACATCACATATGTCACTCCCATTAACCGCCCAAGTTCCCTGTGGAGTTTTCAACTTTTCAATGTAGGATTTACTGTGTCGCAGTTTCACAAGTTTCGCCAACAGCTTCCCTGATTTATTTCCATATCTAAAATAGTTATGTTCTTTGAACTGGTAATCTTTCAGGGATTTTTGGTGTAAATAGGACTGCAAAGAACTGAGGACAGCATGGTATTGGTCTTGATTGGCCGGGGTCAAGTTATGAATCATAGCTTCCTTGGCCTTTTTTAGAAATAATTTTAGCATGAATTCGCTTGTTCCTACTTCGTAGATAAGAAATAATTTCCCCCCTCATAACCGCTTTGCCTGTCTCCCAAAATAAATTGGAATTTGTCTTGTGTTGGTCATTGAGGTTTTGATATTGAGCCCACTTACTTTGTAAGTATTGCTGAAAAGGGATATCATTTTTCAAATACATCGGAAACCGCCACCAATTATGTGGAGGTAGTCTGTCTTCCCAGTTAATATCTATCCAGATTAGGGCATGGTCGGAGACCCCCGCCGGTCCTATGGTAGCGGAAGTTACTAAATGAAACAGTGAGTTGGAGCCTAAAATATAATCAATCCGTGAAAGAGTACTGTGAGCTTTGGAGACATGCGTGTAATCACGGGCATCACTACTGAGAACCCCCCAAAAGTCCATGACTTGGAGGTCGTGGCATAGGTGACTGATACTTGATTTGGGAGGATGTCGGGCCGTAGTCCTCACGGAAGACGACCGGTCCACTAAGGGGTCATGCACACAATTAAAATCCCCCATGATGAATATACCCCCCCCTCCCATGGATCAACAACAAATTGGTCAGAGATGTAAAAAAGGTTGGATCTGGGGAGTTCGGACCATAAATGTTACATAAGGTAATCACTTTCCCGTTTAATTTGCCGGTAATAATGATGTACCTGCCGTCCGGATCAGATAGTTCAGATAGCAACTGAAAGGAGACACTTTTATGCAATAAGATAGCCACTCCTGCCTTCTTTCCCACAGCGGGTGCAAAAAAATTTGCTCCCACCCAGTCTTTCTGTAATTTAGAACTTTCTAGAGCAGTAAGGTGGGTTTCTTGCAAACAGGCAATATGTACCTTGGACCGTTTAAGAAAGTTGAGCACTTTTGTACGCTTGATGGGATTACCCAAACCATTCACATTTAAACTGGCTAACCTTAAAGGCATTGAGGAAATAATAAGGTAGGTAAAAAAAAGAGCTTGTGTTCTAGAGGAAACAGCTTGCAGACTCCCCAGCCTAAGCCTGCAAGGCTACCATCCGAGGCAGACATTAATTTAGTTAGGGCTGCTACGAAGAGAGAATTATCAGTTGGAAAAACTACTATATAAGGCAATGTACTACATAGTAGACAACAAGGAACAACCCCCCCCCCCCCAAACTCTATCCAAAATGAAGGCTCTCCTATAAATAGAAGAGTAGTAGGGTACGTTTTAAACGCGATGTGACCCCCCCCCCCCCCCACCTCCGAATCAGCAACCAAATTCCAGAAACACATAATCAGAAAAATACAAACATGTTAACTGTGGTAAGACTATATCTAATATTTAACCACACTCCAGAAGTTCGACCATTCAGAAAAGGTGTCCTCCTCCTCCAAATTCCCTCGCAGCCGGACCTTCTCCAGAAGCGAAGCTGAATCTAGGCGCAACTGATGTAATGGAGGGCAGCACGTTCATAGAAGAAAATGGCTCCTGGAGTCGGGCCTCCTCAGTGACGCCCCCTGCCGAACCGTGCCAAAGGATGTTGCCAGAGTAACACCGAGAATGTCAGAAGGTCTGGGGCTAAGTCTGAATAAAACTGACCATAAATGCGCCACCGCTGACCTCTATCTGAAGCAGAGAAAAAATTGAAAAAAGAATACGTGCCACCCGAAATGGCAATAACACCATGTGATAATGAATAAACAGGTAGCCGGCCCACACTAGTAGTGAAAAATACGTGAAAGTCTCATGAACCGAGGTCCGGCATATTACTGCCCCTTTCAAAGGAGTGGATGGAGGACATAACCGGTCAGACATCTATCTGCCCAACACATAAAGATCAGCAAGTTGTCTGAAAATCTTGCAACTAAAGCAGCGCTGCGAGGTTCACCGCTCCAAGTACCAGCAATGGTAGAAGGAGAAGCGGATGGAAATCTCAGTGTTTGGTCAAGTCCAAGGCAAACAATTTGGCTTTTTCTACTTCGGTAAACTGGTGTTCCTTCCCTTCATGTCGGATTTTCAGGATTGCGGGGTAAGCCAATTGAAAACGTATGTTGCTTTTATATAGTTCCGTGCAAATCGGGCTAAACAGCTTTCTCTTTTGCACTAGTTGAGTAGAGAAGTCCTGAAAAATGCGTATCTCTGAATTTTGAAAGGATATTTTCTGTTTTTGCCGGTAAGACTGCATTATTTTTTGCTTGTGTGCCCAGCTCATAATTTTTGCAATCACTACCCGGGGTCTGCGGTCGCCATCAACTTTTCTCCCCAACCAGTGTGCTCTTTCAACGTGTAAAGTTTCCGGCAAGTCCTGCAGATCCAGCGTCTCCCGCAGCCATATCTCTAAAAATCTCTCCAAATTTTGCTCCCCTGCAGTCTCTGGGAAACCCAGGAGTCGAATGTTGTTCCGTCTCGCCCTGTTCTCTAAATCGTCTAATTTATCTGATTGAGCCTCGGTTAGTTTCTCCAAAGTAGTAAGTTTAGCGGTAAGTGCGGCCCGTTCGTCTTCAAGCGCCGACACACGGTTTTCCACGAGGTCGAGCCTCGGGTTAAGCTCTGTAAGCGCGTCTTTCACTTCTTGAAATTGTGCCGCTAATGTATTAAATCTCGAATCGAGCGCCAACACCATCGCATTAGTAACACTCACAGTTAAGTCTTCTTTGGTGTGGGCAGTGAGAGCTGAAGCAGGTGAAGCCGCCGGGCTGACTGGGTCCGCCATTTTGGGACCAACACGGTTTGATTTCTCCTTGTCTCTTTTTGTTCCCTTAACGGGCATTGCGATTGCCGATTTCAGCATGAACTTGTCTATGGACATGGAAGATGAGGTGTCCAAAGTTTTGGGATGATTTGAACCGCCGGGCACAAGCGATGGTTGCCGATTCGGGAGAGCAGGCCACAGAGCTGAAGCAGACACGTCCGCTCAGCTACACCGCATCACGTGATCTCCCGCTCTAATAGCTTTTTAACAAAGAAGCTGTTGCCACTATTTGATGGTCCAGCTAAAATACACGAAAAAGGGTGCCTCCAGCTCACATCCACAAAATCAATATCCATAGGGCAGCATGTTAAATCCCTCTTTTATCACCCTTTTATCATATGCATCCCTTTGTGTCTTCTTAAGTAGTGCAGTCTCTATTGTCCAGATCTTTTTGTTTCTTGTGCTCTCGGATTGTTGTACCTGTATCTTTTTAGGACTCTTGTCCACAGCCCCAGTTTTGTAGTCAAAGACGAGATCTTTCAAATTAGTGAAATTGATCTTTTTACAGTTTTCTATATTTATCATAATCCCTTTCAATTTTATACAGGTCTTTCTGCTTGACAGTTTGTAGCCATCTGTTTTGGGCCCAGCCAATAAAACTCTGCTCATCAGCTCATCTAAATAATCTCCCAAACGGGAGTCACTGTCACCCTCATGACTCACAAATATCGCAGAGCCTGTATCGTGGTACAGACAACGTTCTTGCAAGCTGTCAACCAGGTTGTACAGTTCTAAACGAGCATAAGCTGTTGTGAAACAAGCAATGAAGATGTTTGTATTACCTGACAACATGCTGTGGTCTTTTGAGTGTTTCCATGTTACACAGTCTGTTTCATCATCAATAAATTCGCATGATGAAACCTCATATTTTGTTGTGACTTGGGATGTGAACCCTTGGTCCAGTGAAGAGCGTGTGTTTCGTCACTGGAAGGCGAGGCCAAGACCAGGGCTCTCAAAAAATGGAGAAACAGGAAATCTGGATGCAGGCGCCTCCTGCAGGTCGTGTGGTCCAGATAGCTGGCGCCTCCAGCAGGTCGTGGGATCAGAGGTAGACGTCTCCAACAGGTCGTGGACGATAGAACTGAGCTGGCACCTCCAGCAAGTCGTGTGTTTGGTATACACAGTCCAAACAATCAGAGCCAAAGGAACCCTGCCGTCAGTCCAGGGTCGAGAGCCAGAGGAATGCACCGCAGTCAGTCCAAGGGTCGAAAGCCAGGGATTCTCCACAGCCGGTCCAGGGTTGAGAGCCAGAAGAGTACACCGCAACCAGTCCAGGGATCGAGAGCCAGAAGAACACCACAGCCAGTCCAGGGATCGAGAGCCAGAAGAACACCACAGCCAGTCCAGGGATCAAACACGGAGGTACAGACACAGGAACCAAACTCAGGAACAAACCACAGGAGCCAAGATGAAGTCAAGGCAAGGTCTGAGGTGCAGGCCTTTCCTTTAAATAGTTTCAACCAGCTGACACTGCAAGGAGAGAGCCAATCCCAGCGCAGGGATGACTCCTGTAGCGAATCCTCTCCCTCCACGTACGGCCCTGAAGGGGGCGGAGCCAGAACCCCCGGGAGAATGAGCAACGCCGTGGCCATGTTGCGCGGCGCATCTCCACGGGCCCGAGGCCCCGAAACAGGACGCCATCATCGAAGATGCAGCGGTCTGCCGCGCAAGTAAGGGATGGAGCCCGGTTGCGGCTTGCCGTCGCAGCGAGTCATAACAGTACCCCCTCCTTTAGGCCTCCCCCTAGAAGGCTTGGGCTTTTCAGGATGAAGGGTGTGAAAGTTCTTGAGAAGATCCTTTTCCAGAATGTTTGTAGCTGGCTCCCAAGAATTCTCCTCCGGCCCAAAGCCCTCCCAGGCAAGAAGATACTCCCATTTACGACCTCGTCTGCACACATCAAGGACTTCTCGAACTTGGTAAATAGTATCTTCTTCAGCCCTTACTAATGGAAAAACAGGCGTCTTACGAGAGGGCCAGGTAAGGAGTACTGGTTTTAAGAGGGATACATGAAAGGAGTTGTGAATACGAAGTGTAGGAGGTAGACGTAATTGATAAGTCACAGGACCCAATTGTCTTATCACTGGAAACGGACCAATATATCGAGGGGCCAATCTCATGGAAGGAACTCGTAAACGAATGTGTCTGGTACTTAGCCACATTTTGTCTCCTGGAAGGAATCGTGGTGCAGGTCATCTGTGTCTATCAGCGAATCTTTTGGCAGTATTCGCCACCCTCCGTAGCATTTGTTGCATATGTCTGCATAGCTGCTTCAGCTGTACAGCCGTAAACTGAGCCGCCGGAGAGGCGACCGGCAAGGGTAGTGGGACTGGTGGAGCGGGTTGTTATCCATAAACAATTTGAAATGGGGAAGCCCCAGTAGCGGTGCAGGTATGAAAATTGTGGGAAAATTCCGCCCAAGGTAGCAATGCTGCCCAGTCATCTTGTCGGGAATTAACAGAAGCTCATAAAAAATTGTTTTAAGGACTGATTGGACCTCTCCGCCTGCCCGTTGGCCTGGGGATGAAAAGCAGTGGTGAAATCCAGGGCAATGTGAAACTTAGTGCAAAGGCTCCACCAGTATTTAGCTGTGAACTGTGATCCGCGGTCAGAGTTAATATGCTGGGAAATACCATGAAGACTTTAAATATGTAACATGAAGAGATGAGCCAAATGGGAAGCAGATGGGAGGGCGGGTAGTGGTGTAAAATGGGCCATTTTGGAAAATCGGTCCACCACCACCCATATAACCGTATGTCCTTCTGAAGATGGCAGATCGACAATGAAATCAGTTGAGATGTGAGACCAAGGTTTAGTAGGCACCGGAAAAGGTTGTAATAGTCCCCATGTCTTCCCTGTAGGATTCTTATGTTGAGTGCATACAGGACAAGAATCCACGTAAGCGCGAATGTCTTTGCACATCCCTGGCCACCAATAGTGTCGCTGCAAAAGGGCAAATGTTCGTCTTTGTCCAGAATGCCCAGCCACTTGGGAATCATGTCCCCACTTCAATACCTTGTTGCGAAGTCTCCGAGGTACCACAGTCTTGCCAACGGGGACCGTGAAAGTTGCAGAGAGTATGATACAAGCGGGATCGATGATGTTTTGTATAGGCTCTATGATATCTTCGCTGACAAAAGATCGTGATAAAGCATCAGCCTTGATATTCTTATTGGCGGGTCGATATCGGATTTGAAAATCAAAACGGGTAAAAAAAAGTGCCCAACGGGCCTGGCGTGGATTTAGATGCTGAGCTTGCTGTAAATAGATTAGGTTTTTATGGTCCGTGAAAACTGTGATAGTATGCTGAGCCTCTTCCAACCATTGTCGCCACTCTTCGAAAGCGAGTTTAATGGCTAGCAACTCCCGGTAGCCAATGGAATAATTGCACTCAGCAAGAGAGAACTTCCTAGAAAAATAGGAGCAAGGATGAGACGTACCTGAAGCGGTTATTTGACGCAACACCGCACCGACTCCTACAGTGGAAGCATCGACCTCAACAATGAAGGGACGTCTGGGGTCTGGATGATGAAGACAAGGTTATTGTAAGAAGGAATCTTTAAGGGCTTGGAATGCTTTTGTAGCGTCAATTGACCAGGTCTTAACATTAGCTTCTTTACGTGTGAGCGCAGTCAGAGGTGCAGCTAGTTTGCAAAAATCTTTGATGAAACTGCGATAATAATTGGCAAATCCGAGAAACCTTTGAAGTGCGCGTAGACCAGTAGGTTGAGGCCAGTTCTGAATACATCTCAATTTAGCGGGGTCCATCTGAAAACCTTGCTTGGAGATAATATATCCCAGGAACGGTAAGGATTCAGTCTCGAAAACACATTTCTCCAGTTTAGCATATAATTGATGATCTCATAAATGTTTGCAAAATCTGTATAACATGTTGACGATGGGTTTGTAGGTCTTTAGAAAAAATCAATATATCGTCTAGGTAGACTACCACACAGATATAGAGTAAGTCTCTGAAGATCTCGTTAATGAACGGCATAACTAAATATTCATAATGTCCGTCCCTGGTATTAAAAGCCGTCTTCCATTCGTCTCCTTCACGAATCCGGACTAGATTATATGCTCCATGTAAGTCGAGTTTAGAAAAAATTCGAGCTCCTTGTAATCGGTCAAATAATTCCGCAATAAGGGGTAACGGGTATCTGTCCTTGATGGTTATAGCATTGAGTCCCCTAAAATCGATACAAGGTCGTAACGTCCCATCTTTTTTCTTACCAAAAAAAATCCAGCTCCCGCCGGGGAGGTAGATCTTCGGATGAAGCCCTTCTGTAAGTTATCCTGGATATATTTGGACATGGCTCGAGTCTCTGAAGCAGATAATGGATATGTTCTCCCTCGAGGTGGTGTGGATCCCAGAATCAAATTGATAGCACAGTCAAACTCACGGTGTGGAGGTAAGGTGTCTGCGGCCTCCTTGGAGAAAACGTCCGCAAATTGTTCATATTGAGAAGGTAATTTCCCTAGGCCAGAGGTACAAATGAAACTCTGTGTGCGAGAAGTCTCGCTTAAACAGGCTCCAGGACAATTGGATCCCCACTGCGTAAGTTTTAAAACAGTCCAATCAAATTGCGGATTATGACGTTGTAGCCATGGAATGCCAAGGACCACCGGATGAATGGCTTTCCTGAGAATGTAAAAGGTAATCTGTTCCGAGTGGTCCGGTGCGATATGACACTCCAGAGGTTCAGTCTGATGTGTTATAGTCCCTGGTAGTGGATCCCCATGAATAGATGAGACGATCAATGGCTTAGGACATGGTCGGGTAGGAATCTGTAATTGGTCGACTATCTCTTGAAGGATAAATTCTCCGCCAGCACCGGAGTCCACTAAGGCCAAGGTGGTAAATTTATGTCCATTAATCGTAAGGGTAACTTGTAACGTGAGTGGGGGAGCTGGAGAAGTAAGACCTAGGGTTACTCCCCCCATGGACCCTAGGCTTTGGAGTTTCCCGGCCGGATAGGGCAGCCTGCAATACGATGGCCGGAACCTCCACAATACAGACAAAGTCCCTCTCTTCACCGTCTCTGACGTTCCGCAGGAGACAGGGGACCCCTGCCAAGTTGCATGGGTTCTTCAGTGGTAGTTTCATTGGAAGACACTTCTCGGGTGTTCGTGGGAGGAGGAGATTAAGCATAGGAGGTAGTCAGGCATCTCCTAGCTCCGAAGCTCTCCCGAGCTCTTTCTTGAAGTCGCCGGTCAATTCTGGTGGCTAGCTCAATAAGGGATAAAGAAGTTGGAAGTTCCCTGGCCGCCAGTTCATCCTTGATCTTAGCAGATAGACCCTCCAGATAAATGGTTCGGAGTGTTGACTGTGGAGCACAGGACTTGGTGAGAGAGGTAACGGTGGTGGGGCCACTTGGCAATAGTGATCATAATATGATCAAATTTGATTTAATGACTGGAAAAGGAACAGTGTGCAAATCCAAGGCTCTCGTGCTAAACTTTCAAAAGGGAAACTTTGATAAAATGAGAAAAATTGTTAGAAAAAAACTGAAAGGAGCAGCTACAAAAGTAAAAAATGTCCAAGAGGCGTGGTCATTGTTAAAAAATACCATTCTAGAAGCACAGTCCAGATGTATTCCACACATTAAGAAAGGTGGAAAGAAGGCAAAACGATTACCGGCATGGTTAAAAGGGGAGGTGAAAATTGGAAGAAGGATCCAACAGAAGAAAATAGGATAAAGCATAAACATTGGCAAGATAAATGTAAGACATTGATAAGACAGGCTAAGAGAGAATTTGAAAAGAAGTTGGCTGTAGAGGCAAAAACTCACAGTAAAAACTTTTTAAAATATATCCGAAGCAGAAAGCCTGTGAGGGAGTCAGTTGGACCGTTAGATGATCGAGGGGTTAAAGGGGCACTTAGAGAAGATAAGGCCATCGCGGAAAGATTAAATGATTTCTTTGCTTCGGTGTTTACTGAAGAGGATGTTGGGGAGGTACCCGTAATGGAGAAGGTTTTCATGGGTAATGATTCAGATGGACTGAATCAAATCACGGTGAACCTAGAAGATGTGGTAGGCCTGATTGGCAAACTGAAGAGTAGTAAATCACCTGGACCGGATGGTATACACCCCAGAGTTCTGAAGGAACTAAAAAATGAAATTTCAGACCTATTAGTAAAAATTTGTAACTTATCATTAAAATCATCCATTGTACCTGAAGACTGGAGGATAGCAAATGTAACCCCAATATTTAAAAAGGGCTCCAGGGGCGATCCGGGAAACTACAGGCCGGTTAGCCTGACTTCAGTGCCAGGAAAAATAGTGGAAAGTGTTCTAAACATCAAAATCACAGAACATATAGAAAGACATGGTTTAATGGAACAAAGTCAGCATGGCTTTACCCAAGGCAAGTTTTGCCTCACAAATCTTCACTTTTTTGAAGGAGTTAATAAACATGTGGATAAAGGTGAACCGGTAGATATAGTATACTTGGATTTTCAGAAGGCGTTTGACAAAGTTCCTCATGAGAGGCTTCTAGGAAAAGTAAAAAGTCATGGGATAGGTGGCGATGTCCTTTCGTGGATTGCAAACTGGCTAAAAGACAGGAAACAGAGAGTAGGATTAAATGGGCAATTTTCTCAGTGGAAGGGAATGGACAGTGGAGTGCCTCAGGGATCTGTATTGGACCCTTACTTTTCAATATATTTATAAATGATCTGGAAAGAAATACGACGAGTGAGATAATGGAGAATCACCCGGTCATGGAGGAATCTTATATAAGGTGAGTAGGTCACAAGGACCTGTAACTCACTTACCCTGTGAGCAGATGTGATTGCTACTAGGAAAATTACTTTTCATGTAAGATATCAGAGTTCGCAGGAGTACAGTCGCTCAAAAGGAGAACGCATGAGCTGTGCAAGAATCATGTTGAGGTCCTATGCCACAACTGGTAGTCAAAGAGGTGGCTTAAGCTGTATTAAGCCTCTCATAAATTGACTCACCAGGGGTTGAGCTGTTATGGGCACATCCCCTACTCCTTGATGATAAGAAGAGATGGCACTGAGGAGTACTCATATGGAGGAAGTCTGTAGTCCAGATTCCGAGAGGTGCCTGAGATAATCCAGGAGTGCTGGTGTGGGGCAAGAAAAGGGATTAATGTCTTTTTGTGTGTACCACACTGTAAACCTTTTCCATTTAGAGTGGTAAGATTTCCACGTGTAAGGCTTACGTGAAGCTACAAAGACTTGAGATATGCTAGTAGAAAGGTTGAGGGGTTGTAGTATCAACCTTTCAACATGCAGGCCGTCAGAGATAGGGTCTGGAGGTTCCAATGGTGTAACTTGCCATGATTCTGTGTTTTGAGGTTGGGCGCTGTGCCCAGGCGAATGGGTTCCTGGACAGAGAAGTCGAGAAGTATGGGAAACCAGACTTGGCATGGCCAATATGGGGCTATGAGTATCATTAAGCCTCAGTCCTGTTGTAGCTTCACGAGAGTCTTGCTGATTAGCAGAATTAGAGGGTATGCATACAGCAGGCCTGTGTTCCAAGGGCGGGCGAAGGCATCCATGGTTGGTGCTCTTCGGTCCCTGTGTAGAGAGCAGTAGTGTTCTAGTTTGCAGTTCTGTTTGGACACAAAGAGGTCAATGGTCTGTTGACCCCATCGTTGGAAGATTCTGCTCGTAACAGAGGGATCCAGAGACTACTCATGGGAATGGAAATTTCAGCTGAGGTGGTCCGCTACTGCATTCTGTGTGCCTGCCAGATAAGTGGCTTGCAGTTGTATTGAGTGTGACAGGGCCCAGGCCCAAATCTGCGCAGCCTCTTGGCAGAGCAGATAAGATCCCATGCCCCCCTGTTTGCTCAGGTACCACATTGCTACTTGATTGTCTGTTTGAATCAAGACTATCTTGTTGGATAGGCAGTCCCTGAATGCATAAAGGTGTCTGTTTGAATCAAGACTATCTTGTTGGATAGGCAGTCCCTGAATGCATAAAGGGCATACCACATCGCCCGAAGCTCCAGGAAGTTGATCTAACAAATCGCTTCGGTTTTTGTTCAAGTCCCTTGGGTCTGAAGGCCTTCGACATGGGCTCCCCAACCTAGGTTGGAGGCGTACGTGATTAAGGTCACCTGAGGAGCTGGTTGCTGGAAGGGTAGACCTGTTTGTAAGTTGGCCTTTGGCATCCACCAAGTAAGGAACAAACAAAGTTGACTGGTTATGTGGTCAAGGGACGTAAGCGGCTGAGTGGCTCGATGCCACTGAGTCTTTAAAGTCCATTGTGTCAGTCTCATGGCTAAGCGTGCCATTGGAGTGACATGGACTGTTGATGCCATGTGGCCAAGCAACTTGAGAAGTTGGGGAGCCAAGGCTTTTTTTCGAGTGCGGATAGAGCTGGCGAGGCTGGACAGCGTGGTTGCATGGTCTTCGGGTAAGAACCCTTTGGCTACTGTGGTGTCTAGGTCTGCTCCTATAAAGGAGAGATGGTGAGATGTGACAAGTGGTATTTCTGGTAGTTGATCAGATATCCCAGTTAGTGCATGAGCCATATAGTGAGATAAAGGGAGTCGAGGACCCCTTGCCTGGACTGGCTTTTTATGAGCCAGTCGTCCAGTTATGGAAAGACATATACTCCCTTGCAGAGTAAATGTGCAGCCACTACTCCAATGCACTTTGGGAACACTCGGGGTGCCGAGGCGAGGCCGAATGGCAGTATTCTGTATTGATAATGCCTGTGACCCACAATGAATTGTAGGTACTTGCGATGAGGAGGGAATATTGCAATATGGGCATATGTGTCCTGAAGGTCCAGAGAGCAGAGCCAATCCCTTTGATGTAGCAGAGGTATCATGGTGCCCAGGGACATCATCCTGAATCGTTCCTTGTAAAGAAACGTGTTTAAGGCACGGAGGTCTAGAATAGGCCAGAGGCTGCCCGTCTTTTTTGGAATTAGGAAATACCTGGAGTAGAATCCTTTCTCCTGCTGGGTCAAGGGAATCAGTTGTATGGCCCTGGCATACAGAAGGGTTGAGAGTTCTGACTTGAGAAGTGTTGTGTGATCATCCCGGCACCACGATAGACTGGGTAGGGAGTCCGGGGGTATAGTTGAAAAATTTAGATGGTAGCCGTGGTTTATGATGGACAGTACTCACTGGTCCATGGTAATTGGGTGCCAATTGGTTGCAAAGTGACAAAGGCAGCCTCCCACTGGGATCAAGGGGAGATGGCTGCTGCTCTCTGGAAAGGAATCAAAATCCAGTCTTAGGACCTGCTTGTGGAGCTGGCTGTGCTCTAGGTGTCCTCGCTTGGTGTGCATGTCCTCTCTGATGGGCTCGAGCTGGTCGAGCATGGGACACGGAGGATAATACCTACGCGGTCTATAAAATTGTTTCTGGTGTCCCTGCACAGAGCCCTGTGGGCTACGGAGGGTGCCTCTGAGGTGACAGTTGAAAGTTGGCGCAGGGTCTCATGATGGTCCTTTAACTGGGCTACTGCATCTTGGATTTTATCCCCAAATAGGTTTTCTCCTATACAGATCTGCAAGTTTGTCCTGCACCTCTGGGCATAAGTCTGAGGCATTAGTGCCAGGCTCAGCGCCTAGCACTAATGCCCGCTGCTGAGACTCTGGATACCATCACAAAAGAGATGTAAGCAGCTCTGACCTCGTGTTTACCTGCTTCCAAAGTACGGGAAAACAATTACCGAGCGTTGGAGGGAACGGAGCGCAATGGGGGACCCCAGTGAGGGATTTTTAAAGAAGTTAAACTTCAAATATTTCCGTGAAGAAAGTTGTGAGAATTTTTCACAGAGCTCCTAAATGGCGAGGCAACTGCTGCGTGGAAAAAAAGAGACTGAAGGGGGACCCCTGGTGGCCACAGGGTTAGTGGCATGCTGGGCATGCTCAGTGTGCCAGTTAAAGTTCTAGAAACTTTGACAAAAGTATTCAGTGACAAGGCTCCATCTGATAATGTCACCCATATGTGAGGACTACCATCCTGCTTGTCCTGGGAGAAAAACAGTTTTATGGAATTCAAGTCTGTCATTTGTCTTAAAGCATGCCCATTCTTTTATATAAAGCAGAATTGCTTACCTGCAACAGGCCAAAGGCAGAGTCTTGACAGATTCAATATGTAAGCAGTAGAGGGCTACAAATGTGTGAAGAGAGCTCCATGTCACAGCCTAGGAAATGTCGGCAATTGGTACTGAACGGTAGTTGCTATCGATGTTGCCTTGGCCGTTACAGAATGTGACTGATTTAACCCTAGAGAAGAAGGCCTGCCGCCTCACAGCAGAATTTGATACAGTCTGTTAGGCAGTTGGAGAGAGTTCGTTTGCCCACTGGAACTCACAACTTGTCTTTGTCAAAGAAGGAAAAAGTTGGGTGTATTTCCTATGAAGTGCAGAGCGGTCTAGATAGAATGCAAGTGCATGCTTACAGTCCAAGGTGTGGAAAACCTTCTCGCCGTGGTGAGAGTGAGGCCTTGGGAAAAAGTGGACAGAGTATATTCTGAGTAAGATGAGAGGATGTATCTACCTTAAGAAAAAATTAGGGTGAGTACGGAGGACTACTCGGTCACGGAGGAACCTAGTGTCAGGTGAGTATGAAACAAGGCTTATAACTCACTGACCCTTTTAGCAGAAGTGATGGCTATGCGAGAAAGAATTTTCCATGTCAGAATTTTAAAGTTATAGGAATGAAAAGGCTCGAATGGGGAATGTATGAGCCTTGTAAGTACTACATGTAGGCCCTATTCCATAACCAGTGATCGTAGTGGAGGCTTAATAGGTAGAGAAACCATGATAAGCCAACTCATAAGGGGTTGAGCTGTTAATCAGGCATCCCCTACTCCCAGGTAGTATGATGAAAGGGAACTGAGGTGTACCTGTGAGGAGGATGTCTGGGGCCCAGAATCTGAAAGGTATCTTAGATAGCGTAATAGAGATGGAGTGGTGCAGAAAAAAGGGGTCAATACCGTTTTGTGCACACCATGTGGTAAAACTTGCCTATTTCGAATGGTAAGATTTACGTGTGGAAGGTTGTTGTGAAGCTACAAGTACCTGAGAATATCAGGGAGTCTGTGTTATGAGATTGACCTGTGGGCAGGTGAATTGGTTATTGGAGTGATAGGTCGAAAAGTATGGGGAAGCATACTTGTAGAGGGCAGGACATGGTTATCATAATCATTGAAAACCTGTCCTGTTGTAGCATCATGAGAGTTTTGACTATGAACAGTATCAGACAAGACACATATAGGAGGCCTTTGTTGCAGGGGTGAGCAAAGGCATCCATGGTAACGCATTTCGATGCATGTATAGGGAGCAGAATCTTTCTACTCTGTGGTTCTATTTGGACGCAAGAGGTCGATGGTTGGCTGACGTCAGCACTATAAGATTTTGCTTGCTACACATGGATTCAGAGGCTACTCATGAGGATGGAGACATTGATTGAGATTGTCTATTAATAAGTTCGGTATGCCTGTTAGATAAGTGGCCCGGAGATGCATGGAGTGTGCAAGGGCCCAGGTCCAGAACTGTGCAGCTTCCTGGCAGAGCAGACAAGAGCCTGTGTATCACTGTGTGTTCGAGTACCACACTGCCACTATGTTGTCTGTCTGTATCCACAAATTCTTTGTGAGAGGCAATGTTTTAAGGGATAAAAGGCATAACGCATGGCTCACAGCTCCAGGAAGTTCATCTAAGACGTTTCATGGAGTGGAGTAGACACTTTTTGGGTTTGGAGGGTGTTGATATGAACTCTCCAACCCAAGATGGATGTGACCGTGGCCAAGATCATCTGAGGATTTGGTATTGGATAGGTGTTATGGATCAGGGATGAAAGCGGTTGAACTGCTTAGAGCCACTGAAATATGAAAATCCACTGAGTTTTCCTCATGGCTAGTCCGGCCATAGGAGTGACATGGATAGTGGAAACCATGTGGCCCAGCAATGAAGAATTGATGGGCTGAGACTCTGTTGCATGCACGCAGAGATGTGGAGAATTTGACAGGATGTCTGCGCGGTTGCTGGGCAGGAAGTCCATTGCGACTGTAGTGCGCAGAACTACTCCATATGGGATTTATGGTAGTTGATCAGAAATCCCAGCCAAATTTACAAGCTTTATAGTGAGTCTTGGAGAATTTAGAGCTCCTTGCTTGGATTGACTCCTTTTAGGCAGTCGTCCAGGTAAGGAAACGCATGAATGTTGTTTTTCTATGTAGATAAGTGGCAGTCACTGCTAGGCATTTGGTGAAATACACAAGTTGTTGAAGCTAGTGCGAATGGTAGAACTTGGTATTGAAAATGTTGTTGACTCATTATGAAGTGCAGAGAAAGACCAGAGGATAGAGGCAACCCAGTTATTTTAGTAAGGGAAGCATGGTGCCGAGAGACACCATTCTGAACTTTCCTTTCTGAAGAAATTTGTTGAGATTTCTGAGATCCAGGATGGGCGGAGGTTGCCTGCTTTCTATTGAAAGAAGGAAATAGTGGGATTAAAATCCTCTGTCTTGTTGCATCCGGGGAAGGGTATCCGGAGCCCTGGTCCTAGGTGGGATAGCCACTCTGTTGTCTGGCAAGGTTGAAAAATCCAGGAGCCTGCCCGACTGGCAGAGCTGGTGTAATCTGGATATCAGTTGGTCTCACGTGGGAGCATGAGCAGTAAAAGTCGTTCCGTATCCCTCTCTGCTGTGCAAGAAATGTAGAGAGCTGTCGCAGGGTGGTCTTGCAATTGAGGCACTGTCTGCTGGACCTTGTGCATGGCAGATCAGCTAGTGTATCTTGGACTTTGGGTCGGAAATCAGGGTCCGTAAGTCAGGATACTATCGAGTATGGAGTCCTGTTGCTGGCAATGGGAGGATATCTCGAAGCAATCCCATGTTGCTGGCAGAGAGGATCCCTTGATGCTGTGTCAACATAGCTGGTAAATAGCAATATGTGACACCAATATAGTTCTTGGAAGATGTTACAACCTAGAAGCTTCCAAAAACTTCCGGTCCATTTAGTGACCAGGTTTCGATGGGATCGGTGCCGAAGCGGGATTAGAGTGCCCATCTCCCTTCGTGGTGGAGGCTCAGAAGGATGAGTTGGTGGTAATGACTTAGGCTGTCATTGGTAAGTGCCACAATGAGGCAGTGCCACAACGGTGGAAATATAAATTGTTATGAATCAGAAGGTGGACCCCTGTTCCGAGGTAGAATCAGCGCTACCTAAAAGGAAACAAACAATCCCCTTAGGTCTCTACCATGGAAGGGCAAGGCCGAATGCTGTAGCAGTTGAATGAAGACTTCACCCTGGAAGCTTGTGATCCCCTCAGTAGGAGCCCGTAGGGACCCGGCCGCTGGGACTTAGGAGACTCCCCTGAAGACTGAAGAAAAGTCTGGATGCAGGCGCCTCCTCCAGGTCATAGATTCCAGATGGCTGGCACCCTCAGCAGGTCATAGTAGTCTTGAAGAAGGAGTCGCGGAGTACTCCAGAGTCAGTCCGAGGGTTTGGTACACAAGAAGGGTTGACAGCCAGTCCAGGTTCAAATCAGGAGAAGGGTCCGAAGCCAGTCCAGGAGAAGTCAGGAGAAGGGTCGCAAGCCATACCAGGATCAAGCTACGGAAACACGAATGCCGGTGCAAAGGTCAGAAGCCAAGAGTCAATCCAACAGAGTGGGGAAGCAGAGAGGGATGAAGAACCAAACCAGGAACATGGAGCTCAGGACAAAACCCAGCCAGGAGCCTTGGTACCAAGGCAAGGCAAGGCAAGCCCTCAACAAAGCCCAATGCCTCGGGTAGGTTTATTTTTGCTGTGGCCGGCTCGACCCTGGTTGCGGTCCACTGTGGCCAGCGGCCATGATACCCGGCCCTGGCTGTGAGCTGCCATGGCCGGCGGCTCTAACATAAATGGCTCCAGTGTTACAACATTCCAGAAGTATTAAGGACAGCCTGAGGGACGAAGACATCCAACTCCTCCCTGAAAGCTGGTATGAGTAGCGCAGCTACTGGGGGAGACAGGCTAGGCGTTACTGGTACTTCCACATTAATTTGTGGTGGCTCAGTACCCAGCACCGGGGTTGGTGGGAATGCCTCGGTGCCTCGGGTGCAGAGGAGCATGGAGACTTGAGTACCCAGGCCCCCTTCACAACTGGCTCAATGGATATTGATGCTGGTGCGGTATCAATGCCGATACCAAATGTGAAACCATGTCAGTGTTGGCTGTTTCCCTTGGTGCTCAGCTCGGCCATTCTCCAGCACCGAGGTAATTGTAACCGATTTCCAGAACAGTGTCGGTGACGGATTTTTACCATGGCAGTAACATTATTTCCCTCGGTGCTCAGCCCGATCATTCTCCAGAACCAAGGAAGATACCACCAATGCCATGGATGGCATCGCGACGGACATTGACCGTGCCAGTGACGATGATTCCCACGGGGCTCAGCCCGGTCATTCTCCAGTGCCAAGGAAGATGCCCTAGCTGTCTCAGATTGCATTGGTGACGGACTGTCACCATGCCTCCACTGCTCCTGTCATTGTTTGTCACCCAAGAATTACACTGGGCTCTAGTTTAGAACCCAATATTTAGTTGAGGGCATTGACTGAGGTATAGATACTTCGGTAGTATCGACAATATTGATGGCAGCATTGAAGGCGGCATCGAAGGCATCAGTGAAGGCATCGATGGAAGCACCGATGGCATCGATGGAGGCACTGATGGAATCGATGAGGGCATTGATGGCACCAATGGAATCAACATTGGCATTGATGGAATCAAAATGGGCATCGATGGCTTCAATAGAATCTTCATAGGCATGATGGAATCGACGTGGGCATCAATGGCATTGATGAAATTGATCTGGGCATCGATGGCATTGATGGCATCAATGGTACTGATGTGGGCATCGATGGAACCGATGGGGACATTTATGGGGGCATGGACGGCATCGATGGGGGCATGGACGGCATCGATGGAGGCATCGATGGCATTAAAGGAGGCATCAATGGCATGGTTGAGGGCATCGAGGGAATCAATGTGAGTATCAATGACATCAACGGTGGCCCTGGCGGCAATGAGAACCGTGGACGTCCCTATCCCTCTAGCCCCAATGAACCCGGTGGAGGATTGGAGGAAGGATGCTCGTGGGCATTGTGGGCAGATTGAGGATGAAAGACAGAGGGAGAGAAGAAGACCGCAATTGTGTTGGTAACCCAGGGAAACTGATAGTGAGGTGACAGGAACTGACCGAGAAATAGGCCTAGTACTCACCGAGTGTCAATGAAATGCACGCAAAGGGAGACCCATGTAGGGAAAAAATATTTGTGAATTGAAACTTCAAGTGTTTCTGTGAGTAAAAGTTGTGAGAAAAATCTCACAGAGCTCCTAAATGTGAGGCAAACTGCATTACAGAAAAAAAGTGACTGAAGGGAGACCCCTGTGGACACAGGGATCATGGCATGCTGGGCATGCTCAGTGTGCTCAGTGTGCCAGTCAAAGCTTTCTAGAAACTTTGACAAAAATGTTTTCCATGATAAGGCTCCGTCCAGTGACATCACCCATATGTGAGGACTACCATCCTGCTTGTCCTGGGAGAAAGTACAACCCTAGGGGCGGATTTTCAGAGCCCTGCTCGAGTAAATCCGCCCAAAACCGGGCGGATTTACGCGAGCAGGGCCCTGCGCGCCGGGAAGCCTATTTTACATAGGCCTCCCGGCGCGCGCAGAGCCCCGGGACTCGCGTAAGTCCCGGGGTTCTCCGAGGGGGGCGTGTCGGGGGCGGGCCCGGTCGTCGCGGCGTTTCGGGGGCGTGTCGGCAGCGTTTTGGGGGCGGGTACGGGGGCGTGGCTACGGCCCGGGGCGGTCCGGGGGCTTGGCCGCACCCTCCGTACCCGCCCCCAGGTCGCGGCCCGGCGCACAGGAGGCCCGCTGGCGCGCGGGGATTTACGCCTCCCTCCGGGAGGCGTAAATCCCCCGACAAAGGTAAGGGGGGGGTTTAGACAGGGCCGGGCGGGTGGGTTAGGTAGGGGAAGGGAGGGGAAGGTGAGGGGAGGGCAAAGGAAAGTTCCCTCCGAGGCCGCTCCGATTTCGGAGCGGCCTTGGAGGGAACGGGGGTAGGCTGCGCGGCTCGGCGCGCGCCGGCTATACAAAATCCATAGCCTTGCCCGCGCCGATCCAGGTTTTTAGCAGATACGCGCGGCTCCGCGCGTATCTACTAAAATCCAGCGTACTTTTGTTTGCGCCTGGAGCGCAAACAAAAGTAGGCTATTCGTGCGCCTTTTAAAATCCGCCCCCTAATGTTTACACCTAAATGTTGTTCAAATGTTGAGACATCATCTAGCACGACGTTTTTATGATGTGACCACCCTAGCTCTGTGTACAGTTTTTTTTAACACAGTCTAACAGCTCTACATTTGTGAGCTATATTTTTGACATGAGGGCAGCAAGGCTCCCTGCAAAGCATAGATTGTTACTTATATTATTCAAGTCTATAAAGTGTCTTCTCTTTTTATGTACAGTTTGGCTGTATAGAATATGTTGCGGTTCTGGCCGCTACTGCCGCGGCCAGTCCCTTACCTTCACTCTCCCAGACCTGTTCCCGGCTCCTGAGGCCTAATTCGCGGCCTGGTTGGTGGCGTCCCCGCTGGGGCTACGCCACGGCGAGCTCCCCCATGGACGCCCAGCCCCTAGGCGCGCACGTCAGACGCCGTGGCCTTCTTAGGTTGGCTGCGGTCAGCCAGTCTTTGCCTTGCAACAGGTTAGCTTCCTGGTTTCCTGTTGCGTTGTGCCCCAGAGCGTCTGGCTTGTCTTCGTCACTCCGTTCCTGCCTGCCTGCTTACTACAGTACCTGCTTGGTTCCTGCCTGCTTGCTACAGTACCTGCCTGGTTCCAGTACCCGAGTCTTGCTACAGTTCCTGCCTGGTCCCAGTACTTCAGTCTTGCTACAGTTCCTGCCTGGTTCCAGAACCCGTACCCTGTTACAGTGTAGTCACTGTGTTAGTCTGGTTCCAGTTACCCGTCCTGATCCACCGATCATTTCAGTCCCAGCAGCTGGGCTCCTACGGGCTCCTCCCGGAGGAGTGCCAGCTTCCAGGGCGAACTGCATCTATGTCCAGCCTGATCATCTGTCTACCGGCCTACTGTGTAGAGACAGTGTCCTTCTTTCCCAGTCTCCATTGGGTCGGCCCAAGGGTCCACTAAACCGAGACTCCCATAGCAGATTGCAAGGCCATGGACTCGGCGGATGCGCCTGTCCCCTTGGATTTGCCAGGGTTGGCCCAGCAGCTGCAGTACCAAAAGCAGTACCTCGATGTCCTTACTGGCTCAGTAGAGGAGTTATCAGCCCGGCTTGATGCCAGAGCCGCTACTTCTCCAGTCCAGTTATCCGAGGCCTCAGATTCTACAGTAACGCAGCTGCCGGCACCCTCTCACTACGCTGGTGACGCAAGAATCTGCCGTGGCTTTTTGAATCAATGTTTTGTGAGGTTCTCCCTGTTGCCCCGGCAGTTTCCCTTGGATGCAGTGAAGGTGGCATATATCCTGTCCCTGCTTGATGGGAAAGCCTTATTTTGGGCTTCTCCCCTTTGGGAAAACAACGATGCTTCTTTAACGGACCTACAACAGTTCATCTCAAATTTTCGCCAGGCCTTTGATGAACCCGCCCGAGCAACTACCACCACCACTTAGCTGCTGCAGCTTCGCCAGGGGGCTCGTTCCTTGGCAGACTATGCAATGGACTTCTGGACATTAGCCCAAGAAGTAGGTTGGCAAGATGGTAGTCTTAAGGCCATTTTCTTGGAAGGTCTCTCCGGACGTATAAAGGATGAAATAGCTGCTAGAGACCTGCCGGAGGACCTCAATGCCTTGATTGACATGGCCGTACGCATCGACCGCCGCCTACAACAACGGGCTAAGGAGCAACGCTCTTCTCGCCGTAGTCCGGCTCGTGGGCCGAGACCTGTGCCTTTGTCTAAGGTTTCTCCTCCAGATGTTCCCACCTGCGAACCCATGCAGCTGGGATGGGCCCCGTTGTCTGCTGAAGAGAGGCAACATTGCCGTTCATTGAAGTTGTGCTTATATTGTGGTCAGAAGGGCCACTTCTTGGCACACTGCCAGGATCGTGTGGAAAACACTAGAGCCTAGGTGGTCGGGAGGAACTCCTCCTAGGCTGAGCTTCAGCTCCTCAATGCTCTGTGCCTGTTACCTTGGAGTATCCTGGAGGCTCCTTCAAAACAATGGCGTTTCTGGATTCCGGAGCCGGAGGTAATTTCATCTTACAGGACTTAGTCTCCCAGTTGCAAATTCCTACGCAGAGACGGAAGGCCCCGTTACGGATTACCTCTATCCAGGGTATGCTTCTTCCTGGACCTGTCTTGATGTCCACCGCACCCATTACGGTCCACACCGGGGCGATCTATTTGGAGAAGATAGCCTTCCTCGTGTTAGAGAAGGCTGTCCACCCCATGGTGCTAGGGTTGCCATGGTTACAAAAACACTCGCCCATGATCCAGTGGGATACGCTACAAATTGTTAAATGGAGTCCTTATTGCCTCGCCCATTGCATGAAGGTGCCTAGTACTCCTGTACTCCCCTTGATACATTCTGCCTTGGGTCCTCCTGCACCTTACGAGGACTTCACAGATGTATTTTTCAAAGCCAAGGCGGAGATCCTTCCGCAGCATCGACCCTATGACTGTGCCATTGACTTGCTGCCTGGTACCATGCCTCCTCGAGGAAGGGTTTATCCCTTATCTCTACCTGAGACCTGGGCCATGTCCGAGTACATTGCTGAGAACCTGGCCAAAGGTTTTATTCGCCCTTCCAAGTCGCCTGCAGGAGCAGGTTTCTTCTTTGTCAGCAAGAAAGACAGCTCATTGAGGCCATGAATAGATTATCGGGGCCTAAATTCTATTACCAAGAGAGACCGCTATCCGCTCCCATTAATCCCGGAGCTCCTCGATCGACTTCAAGGGGATTAGGTTTTTACTAAATTGGACTTGCGAGGAGCATACAATCTGGTCAGAATTCATCCCGGTGATGAGTGGGAAAACTGCATTTAATTCCCGGGACGGGCATTACGAGTATCTCGTGATGCCTTCCGGGCTTTGTAATGCCCCGGCGGTGTTCCAGCACCTGATGAATGAGGTGTTGCGGGACCTTCTGAACACATGTGTAATAGTCTACCTTGACGATGTGTTAGTCTATTTCCAAGACTTGTCTTCACACCTTCAACATGTTCGTCAAGTGCTCCAGATCCTCAGGGAGCACGGTCTCTATGCAAAGCTGGAGAAGTGCAGCTTTGAAAAGTCCTCTCTACCGTTCTTAGGCTACATAGTCTCCACAGAGGGCTTTCGAATGGACCCACAGAAAGTGGCAGTGATTAGGAATTGGCCGCGGATGAGGGGCCTGAAAGCACTGCAATGCTTCCTTGGTTTTTCCAATTTCTACCGACACTTTATTCCTAAGTATTCTTGCATTGTGGCTCCACTAACCGCATTGACCCAGAAAGGGGCTAATGCAGTGGATTGGCCTGCTTCTGCCTGTCAAGCCTTTGAGGCTCTCAAGGAGGCCTTCCTATCAGACACCTGCCTTCGTCATCCGGATCCCACTCGATCCTTTGTGGTGGAAGTTGATGCCTCCAATGTGGCTGTGGGGGCAGTATTGAGCCAATACTCTGATTCCGGACAGCTGTTACCCTGTTCATTTTTCTCAAGGAAATTCTCCCTGGCTGAGAGCAACTATTGCGTGGGTGACAAAGAGTTGCTAGCTGTAAAACTTGCCCTGGAGGAATGGAGACAGTGGTTGGAGGGAACCAACCATCCAGTTACCATTTATACAGATCACAAAAATCTAGCCTTCTTAAAGCAAGCTCAACACCTCAATCCGAGACAAGCCTGGTGGTCGCTGTTTTTCAACCATTTTGACTTTACCTTGTGCTACAGACCCGGCTCAAAGAACGTCTGAGCGGACGCCCTTACACGTGCCTCTGAAGTTGAAGAGGCCCCTGAGACCCCCCAATATATCTTGGACCCAGAGAAAGTAAGCCTAGCGATAACTTCAGTGACCTCTATTGAGAAGACTGTGGTCCCCCGTCGCTCTCGAAGAGCAGTTCTTGAGTGGGCTCATGACTCCCTTACTGGGGGCCATGCTGGTAGGAAGGGAACTTTGGATTTGCTAAATCATTTCTATTGGTGGCCAACAGTGAGGCAGGACGTTCAAGCCTTCGTGAGCTCATGCCCTACCTGTGCGATTCAAAAACCACTCATCGGCAAACCCAGGGGTTTGTTGCAACCATTACCCATTCCGGTGGAACCGTGGACGCACATCTCTACAGATTTTGTTGTGGACCTGCCTGCCTCAGAAGGGAATTCGGTCATTTGGGTAACTGTGGATCAATTTTCCAAGATGGCACACTTTGTCCCTTTGCCAAAACTACCTTCTGCACCCGACCTGGCTGGCTTGTTTGCCCAGCATATTTTCAAACTTCATGGTCTCCAGCGGGATATAGTCTCCGATCGAGGAACACAGTTCACAGCTCGCTATTGGAAAGCCTTATGCAAAAGTTTTAAGGTACAACTGAGCTTGTCCTCGGCGTTCCATCCTCAAGTAATGGGCAGACGGAACGAACCAATCGAACCCTGAAGACCTTTCTTCGGGCCTTTGTGAATGAACGACAAGATAATTGGGTCAAACTACTTCCCTGGGCGGAGTTCTCATATAATGAAGAGTAGTAAATCACCTGGACCAGATGGTATACACCCCAGAGTTCTGAAGGAACTAAAAAATGAAATTTAAGACATATTAGTAAAAATTTGTAACTTATCATTAAAATCATCCATTGTACCTGAAAACTGGAGGATAGCAAATGTAACCCCAATACTTAAGAATGGCTCCAGGGGCGATCCGGGAAACTACAGACCGGTTAGCCTGACTTCAGTGCCAGGAAAAATAGTGGAAAGTGTTCTAAACATCAAAATCACAGAACATATAGAAAGACATGGTTTAATGGAACAAAGTCAGCATGGCTTTACCCAGGGCACGTCTTGCCTCACAAATCTGCTTCACTTTTTTGAAGGAGTTAATAAACATGTGGATAAAGGTGAACCGGTAGATATAGTATACTTGGATTTTCAGAAGGCGTTTGACAAAGTTCCTCATGAGAGGCTTCTAGGAATAGTAAGAAGTCATGGGATAGGTGGCGATGTCCTTTCGTGGATTGCAAACTGGCTAAAAGACAGGAAACAGAGAGTAGGATTAAATGGGCAATTTTCTCAGTGGAAGGGAGTGGACACTGGAGTGCCTCAGGGATCTGTATTGGGACCCTTACTTTTCAATATATTTATAAATGATCTGGAAAGAAATACGACGAGTGAGATAATCAAATTTGCAGATGACACAAAATTGTTCAGAGTAGTTAAATCACAAGCAGATTGTGATAAATTGCAGGAAGACCTTGTGAGACTGGAAAATTGGGCATCCAAATGGCAGATGAAATTTAATGTGGATAAGTGCAAGGTGATGCATATAGGGAAAAATAACCCATGCTGTAATTACATAATGTTGGGTTCCATATTAGGTGCTACAACCCAAGAAAGAGATCTAGGTGTCATAGTGGATAACACATTGAAATCATCGGTACAGTGTGCTGCGGCAGTCAAAAAAGCAAACAGAATGTTGGGAATTATTAGAAAGGGAATGGTGAATAAAACGGAAAATGTCATAATGCCTCTGTATCGCTCCATGGTGAGACCGCACCTTGAATACTGTGTACAATTCTGGTCGCCGCATCTCAAAAAAGATATAATTGCGATGGAGAAGGTACAGAGAAGGGCTACCAAAATGATAAGGGGAATGGAACAGCTCCCCTATGAGGAAAGACTAAAGAGGTTAGGACTTTTTCAGCTTGGAGAAGAGATGACTGAGGGGGGATATGATAGAGGTGTTTAAAATCATGAGAGGTCTAGAACGGGTAGAAGTGAATCGGTTATTTTCTCTTTTGGATAGTAGAAAGACTAGGGGGCACTCCATGAAGTTAGCATGGGGCACATTTAAAACTAATCGGAGAAAGTTCTTTTTTACTCAACGCACAATTAAACTCTGGAATTTGTTGCCAGAGGATGTGGTTAGTGCAGTTAGTATAGCTGTGTTTAAAAAAGGATTGGATAAGTTCTTGGAATAGAAGTCCATTACCTGCTATTAAGTTCACTTAGAGAATAGCCACTGCCATTAGTAATGGTAACACGGAATAGACTTAGTTTTTGGGTAATTGCCAGGTTCTTATGGCCTGGATTGGCCACTGTTGGAAACAGGATGCTGGGCTTGATGGACCCTTGGTCTGACTCAGTATGGCATTTTCTTATGTTCTTATGTTCTTAATCACAAGCATGCTGCTACTGGAAGTTCACCATTCCTTGTGGTGTATGGGAAGCAACTTCCTCCGCTTTTGCCTTCACTAGAACTCCTGACAGTGCAACTTTCAGCTTGTCAACTTCGTTCTTTATGGACCTCCACCCAGGAAAAGATCTGTAAAGCTGCCCTGTCCGCCCAGAAGTGGGCAGATAGACACCGTCAGCCAGCACCTATCTTCCTCCCAGGAGACCATGTGTGACTTAGCATCAGAAATCTATAGTTATGAATTTCTTCCAGAAGACTAGCTCCGAAATTTTGTGGGACTTTTCGAGTCACCGAACGAGTGGGAGCTGTTTCATACCGTCTGCGCTTACCCTCTTCCATGAGGATATACAACGTATTCCACGTGTCCTTACTAAAGCTGCTTGTGTTATCCAGGTACCAATCCCGAGCTCCTGCATCATCAGATCCCTCTGTACCAGACGATGTGACATATCAAGTGCGTGAGGTATTGGATGTCCGGTTTCATCAACGTCGATGGGAGTACTTGCTTGCTTGGGAGGGATGTGGACCTGAGGATAACTCATGGGAACCGGCCCGTAACATCCTCGACAAAGATCTGTTACGGCAGTTCCATTTGGACCACCCCAGTAAACCCGGACCGCTAAGAGGGGAGGTACTGTTGTAGTTCTGGCCGCTACTGCCGCGGCCAGTCCCTTACCGTCACTCTCCCAGACCTACTCCCGGCTCCTGAGGCCTAATTCGCGGCCTGGTTGGCGGCGTCCCCACTGGAGCTGCACCACGGCGAGCTCCCCCATGGACGCCCAGCCCCTAGGCGCACGCGTGCGCCACTTGGGCGCTTTTCTAGGCTGTTTCCCGCCACTGTTGACTCCGCCCAGATCTTGACGTCAGACGCCGCGGTCTTCTTAGGTCAGCCACAGTCAGCCAGTCTTTGCCTTGCAACAGGTTAGCTTCCTGGTTTCCTGTTGCGTTGTGCCCCGGAGCGTCTGGCTTGTCTTTGTCGCTCCGTTCCTGGCTGGCTGCCTGCTTGCTACAGTACCTGCTTGGTTCCAGTACCCGAGTCTTGCTACAGTTCCTGTCTGGTTCCAGTACTTCAGTCTTGCTACAGCTCCTGCCTGGTTCCAGAACCCGTACCCTGTTACAGGTAGTCACTGTGTTAGTCTGGTTCCAGGTACCCATCCTGATCCACCGATCACCTAAGTCCCAGCGGCCAGGCTCCTACGGGCTCCTCCCGGGGGGGGGGCTTCAGCTTCCAAGGGTGAAGACACCTAAGTCCCAGTGGTTGGGCTCCTACAGGATCCTCCCGGGGGAGTGCCAGCTTCCAGGGTGAACTGCATCTACGTCCAGCCTGATCATCTGCCTACCGGCCTACTGTATAGAGACAGTGTCCTTCTTTCCCAGTCTCCAGTGGGTCGGCCCAAGGGTCCACTAAACCGAGACTCCCATAATAGAATAGACCTTAAAATCCTTTGTGCCTCTCCCCTTCTGTTCCATATAACAAGAAGAACAATGCGGAAAGTCTCACTGATCTGTATTTCTCTATAACTCTGCGTGAGTTTACTATCTTCTATCTGAGAAATCATCAGCATTTGGATCCTTAGGATTTAACTTTCCCGAATACAAAGAATTATGAAAACCTGTAGAATGTAACTGCACCTGCACATAACTACTGGGTGAAACTCTGTTTCTTATTTCATTTAGAACATGCTGTATGCCTTGCTGAACAACATCTTGTGCATCTCTGAATGAGGTTATTCTCTCTACATTAATAAAATGAAATTCCTCTGAATAAAGTACACCATTAAATTTTTCTAAATCACCGAGCCATCTTCTTACAAATTGCACAAAATTCACCGGTCATTTTCTGCAGATGCAGTTTCAGAGGGACCTTATATACAATTATTTACCAAACCCTCTGAAACACCGTCATCATCAGTACAATTTTCTAAGGCCTTGCTTTCACATTCTTTCTCTACTGTGTCACTGTGCACTGATTTCCTCTCTCTGAAGTTCTCACTGTCTTTTCTTTTGGAAATAGGTCCTTTTGTATCATTTTCACAGTCTAAAAATTAAAAGTAATAATAAAAAAATTAACATGGGGTCATACTTTTTATTAATTTTACAATATTTTAAGAAGAATTTTGTAAAACTATAACAGAATAACTGCTTACTATTTTGCTTATTTTTTCATTTCTTGTATAGTGGTTCATCAGATTTCTTTAGTAAATGCTGTTCTTGGTCTACTATTTAAAAAAAACACATGGTAATATCTTTTCATTTACACAGCTGAGAACTAATTCGAGGTTTGCGTAGATAGATATAAAATAAAAAATGCTTCATTACCTTCATTCGGTTCCCTCTCTGTTTAGATGACACTGTCTTTTCTTTTTCTTTTAGAAATTTTCCCCTTTATAATATTTTTTTGGTCTAAAAAAAAATGGGGTCACATATGCTTTTGATGCCTTTGCAACATAACTCTCTGCTTCAATGGAGGTTGTGGAGTAAAAGAGGCATTTTGCTTCAGGGACAACAAACATAACTTTTTATACTCTGGGGTCCTGAGGTACTGACATTAAGAAATATATGAATCCTTACCTTCAGAAATGTCATGGGTTTTTTGTTTTTTTTTGTTTTTTGCTTTGAGGCCTTACTGCAGCCAGGCTGCTTGTCTATGCTCAACACTGTATCTGTTCTTGAAATATTTTCTTGTTCTAATAAAAAAAAAAGAAAATAGGCATACACTTTTTTTTACAACACTTTTAAAATCATATCTAAAAACAAAAGATACATTAAAACTATTAACTCACCTTTCAGTTTTCTTTGCTGCCTCCATTTAGTAAGTGGTAATTTATTAATAAATCCAGACTTTTGCCTTTCTTTGCTTGAAGAACCATTTCTGTTTCAAGCTCTTCAGGCCTTACAAGCTACAGACTGCTGAACCTTTCTGGTCACTGGCTATACCTTTTATTTCCATCTTAAGGGCATAACCACCAATAATCCTAAAAAATGTGTGTTTTGTAACACAAAAGCTGCCTGGTCCCTCTCTGTCATGTGATGGACATCTACTACAACTATCCCAGACCCCCCTTATAGTATAAGATAGTTCTCTTGATTGGATTATCATTTACAGGCCTTTTGTGTGTATTATCAATATCACTTTAGATCTGGAACCATTTCACAAAACTACAGTCTGTTGAACCTTCTGTGATTTAATGATTCCCGGCCATTGTTTCTTCCTGATTAGATTAACCATTCACAGATCTTGAGTCCAGACATCTACTCACACCTGGGTCATTACAGTGTCCACCTCTTTTGTTCATGAAAGGTAGTGTGTTATCCTTGTCTCTTTAGGACTTGGGCGCACTTTACAAACTGTAGACTGATGAGCCTTTAGGTGCTTTAATGGTCATCCCTCTGTGAATTCCTTCATTCCCCCACACAGCAATCCTAAAATATATTGTGTATTGTAACACAAAACTGCTGCCTAAACTGTCATGTGTTGAACAACTGTATTGTATACAGCAGCCCCACCACCCTTATGGTGAAGGTCTTTCTCTTGAATGGCTTGTCATCCAGGCCCCTTTTTTCCTCCAAAGATTACATATTACACATTGTCTCACCCTGATTAGATTAACTATTTATAGATCTTGAGTCCAGACAACGTCCGGCCCCCCTCCCCTCACCTATGTCATTGCAATGTTCATTCCTTAGTTAATGAAATGGTTGCTGTATCAGCCATTTTACTGTCTGTGCATTGTTATCAAGAAGACTTAATAAAACCAATAGCAATACTTGCTATACATGTTTTCTGTGTTCATGTGTATGGGAGTGGGGTATGGGAGTGGGGTACCCCTCTCATTTGTAGACCTTCCTTAGATCCTTAAATCACAATCGACATATTTTGTTAATTCAGATATATATTTGTTCATTAGTTGCTTTTATGTTTCTTTATTAACTAATTTATAAACATGGCAAAATTTATTAAATATCAATATACAGTTTTTTCCTCTTTACAAGATATTCCATGTTCAATGCACACTTCTGAAAATACAGACAAGAAAGACATTGCTAGCAAACATCGGTTGTTTTATTATTATTATGCATTTTTAGAAAGGGATTGGTGCTTTCTCCCAGAGATGATGGCATTTATATATTTCATTATTAAAATCTCATCTGTAGGTCTAAGCATAGGGCCAGATTTTTATAACATGCGCGCGGGCGTATATTTGATTGCTCAACCCGGCACGAACAAATCTATGCCCCTCCACACCTTCCCCTCTTTCCCCTATCTAACCTGCCCCTCAGCCATAACTAAAACCCCCCCTGACATTTGCTGGAGAAGTTATGATGCCTCCGGGCAGACTGAACTAGCGTGTGCCGGCTCTCCATTCCCCGGCCCAGTGGCTGTTCTGGAGGCCTTGGTCCTACCCCTGGAACGCCCCCGGGCCGGCGCCCTGCCCCGCCCCCAGAATGCCCATTTGTTCAAGCCCTTTGACTTACGTGTGTCCCGGGGCTTGCACGCGCCACCGAGCCTATGCAAATCTATGCCCAATTTTATAAGATGCGTGCGCAGCCGCATGATGTTATAAAATCCGGGGTCGGCATGCGCATGGGGGTGCACATTTGTGCACCATGGGCTGGATTTTAAAAGCCCTGCAGAGCACTCGCGCGCCGGTGCGCCTATTTTGCATAGGCCGCTGGCACGCGCACAGCCCCGGGACGCACGTAAGTCCCGGGGCTTCGTAAAAGGGGCAGGGAAGGGGGCTTGTCCGAGGGCGTGTCCGGGGTGGGTCCGGGGGCATGGTGCAGGCCCGGGGGCATGGCCGAGGCCTCCGGACCAGCCCCCGGGTCGGGTGATGGCGCGCCAGCAGCCCTCTGGCGCGCGCAGATTTACACCTGCTTCCGGCAGGCGTAAATCTGCCAACAAATGTAGGGGGGTTAGATAGGGCTGGGGGGGGTGGGTTAGGTAGGGGAAGGGAGGGGAAGGTGAGGGGAGGCAGAAGGAAAGATCCCTCTGAGGCCGCTCCGATTTCGGGCTCGGCGCACGCAGGTTGCACAAATGTGCATCCCCTTGCGCGCGCCGACACCGGATTTTATAAGATATGCGCGGCAACGCACGTATCTTATAAAATCCAGCGTACTTTTGTTCGCACCATTTTTATAAAATCTACCCAACTGAAATTGTGCACATCTTCAGGTTTGATATTTTTTTTCATTACCTTCTAGAGATGTGAATCGGAACCGGAATCAGTTCGGTTCCGGTTCCGATTCAAATCTTACAATTGTTATAGTCCGGCACGATTGGTTTTTTGTTTATCAGCTGCGCCTGAGCCGATAAACAAAAAACCCACCCTGACCCTTTAAAAATGACCCCTTTGCTTCCTGAACCCCCCAAAAACCATTTTAAAATTACCTGGTGGTCCAGTGGGGGCGCGGGGAGCGATCTCCCGCTCTCAGGCCATTGGCTGTGCTAATAAAAATGGCGCCGGCCATCCAGTGCTCCGACCATGTGACAGGGGCCGGCCAATGGCACGGATACCCTGTAACATGGTAAGGGCAAAGGGCATCGGCACCATTTTTATTAGCGCAGCCAATGGCCTGAGAGCGGGAGATCGCTCCCCGCGCCCCCACTGGACCACCAGGTAATTTTAAAACGGTTTTGGGGGGTTCGGGAGGGTGGGGGAAGCAAAGGGATCATTTTTAAAGGGTCGGTGGGTTATTTTTTATCGGGCCATCGGCACCATTTTTATTAATGGCAGCCAAAATGGTGCCGATGGCCCGAGAGCAGGAGATTGGTCCAGGGGCTTCCACTGGACCACCAGGTACTCATAAAAGGTTTTGGGGGGGGGGTTCGGGAGGGTGGGGGAAGGTAAGGGTTTAGTTTTAAAGGGTCGGGGTGGGTTTAGGGGTTGTTTTGGTGTGCCGGTTTTCCCGCCCTCCCCCCAAATAACACCCGTTAGTGGACACTAACACATTAACGATTTTTCACGATAAATCGGGGGAATTTCTATTGTATCGCGCACTCTAGCGATTTTTGACGATTTAAAAAATATCGGATGATTTTTTTAAATCGTCAAAAACCGATTCACATCCCTATTACCTTCTGAATCTGATGGTTCTTTGCTATTTGGGAAAAAAACAGCACAAACAGATCGTGTTGATATCTGGTATAACCCCATATTCTTCTGTTTGTGAAGATCCTTCATTTTTTTTTTTTTTTATAAAATGTAATGTTAACATTGAATTAAAAACCTTTTCTAAACAAGGGCCCTATTATAGATAGCTCCCAACCCCCCAAATGCTTAATTACAATGAAAGAGATTTTCTTACCTTTACACACTCAAACTTTTCCAGCAAATAATCTGCTGCAGCATCTAATGCAGCTTGGTGCAACTCTATATCTGTAGAGTCCATAGCATTTTTGTTGACAAAGGCAGGATCCTGTGAATCAAAAAGCTTTTGTCCCAGTGGAAGTTCATCAGATTCTGTCTCTGCCATTTCATCTGCACTCCTATTCCTGCAATCATTCGCAAGCAGTTTGTGCACTGATGTATCAACTTCTGTTTCAGCATCCTTCAGAAAGCATCTTTGCTTATGGACCCTCTAGTTTTGGCTGCTGCTCGCTTTCTATTTCCAGTTGTTTAGGCATCTCATACAAATCCATTATTTTATTTTCAAGATCACAAAGCTAAAATTTTTAATGAACAGCTATTGCCCTTCTGACTGGAGATTATGTTCTCATGTGACCTCTATCATGTGCTTACTTCTACATCTGGTCATGAAAGTCTGGGTATGCTCATGCAAATTACATTGCATGCAGCCATCACCTTTTGTTTCTTTTAAAATGTATTCTAGCAGGTTTGTGTAACAAATAAGCATCTTGATCTGTAAGCCATTCAGTCGCTTGTTTTCCGGTCACTGTCTCATTACATGTTTTAGCAGCCTGAAAAAGAGGATTTTTTTCCACCAAAACTTCCTACATCACCTGGTTCATAATAAGTTTTATTTAAGAGCTGCTTGTGGATGGTTGTTTTGTATGGCTGTAAAAACAGAGGTCTGTTTTTTTAAAAGAAAACGAAATCCTTGTTTTATTCACTTTTGCTGTCCTTACAACTTCCAACAGACAACAACCTATTAATTATCCTTTTAGTATGCCTCAAAGAATCTGCTCAAATTCCACTCTGGAAGGATAAGGGTCATTGGGCATGCATATCTACAATGAGGGGAGGAGGGAAGAGGGAGATTATCCCTGTCACTGTGTACAGAATGAGAGAAAGCTTCCTGCCATGTCACAGCTAGTAACTTTTTAAAACAGAGGCGCTAGAAAAAAAAAACTGCTTCTGGCTCTGTCATCACTAAAAAGTGACAGGGACATTTCTGATGATGCTCGGGGCCGGGGTTGGGGGGGATGCCTTTTTGAGTGTGGTTTGGGTTTGTATTGTACTTCTGCTGAGAAAAACAGCCAGAGTCCATTAATTCTGTCATCATTAAAAAGCAACATGACCCTTTCTGATGATGTTCTGGGAGGTGTGTTTTTTTGGGGTGTGTGGTGAGGATTGGACTTCTGGTGATTTCATACCAATCACACAAATATGTAAGAGAAATGTACACAATTTTATTATCACAACTTTTTCAACAATTTTGGAAATGTGTCCTAAAATACACACACATTCATGCTCTAAAAACACCACACCAAATACAAGGGAATAGTGAGCCACAAGACCAAGAGGCCTATACATCAATGTTTTTTAATTAACCAAATACAGAATCATGTATCTAAATCCCCTGTGGTTTTTATAACCACTAGAGATGTGAATCGGAACCGGAATCTGATCGGTTCTGGTTCCGATCCAAATCTTAAAATTTTTATCGCCCAGCCCGATTTGAGTTTTGATTATCGGCTGCGCCCGATCCGATAAGCAACAAACCCTCCCCCACCCTCCCGAACCCCCCAAAAAGGTTTTAAAATTACCTGGTGGTCCAGCGGGAGCGCGGGGAGCGATCTCCCGCTCTCAGGCCATCGGCTGCGTTAATAAAAATGGCGCCGATGGCCCTTTGCCCTTACCATGTGACCGGGCAAAGGTAGCGCCAGCGCCATTTTGAATACTGGCAATATGGCCTGAGTGCAGGAGATCGCTCCCGGAACCCCGCTGGACCCCCAGGGACTTCTGGCCAGCTTGGGGGGCCTCCTGACCCCCACAAGACTTGCCAAAAGTCCATCGGGGGTCCGTGAGTGACCTCCTGCACTCGGGCTGTATTGCCATAGTGAGGGCAAAGGCTAGCGCCAGCGCCATTTTCAGTACTGGCAGCCGCTAGCCTTTGCCCTCACTATGTCACAGGGGCCGGCCGTCGGCCCCTGTGACATAGTGAGGGCAAAGGTAGCGTGGCCGCCATTTTGAATACTGGCAATACGGCCCGAGTGCAGGAGGTCACTCCCGGACCCCCGCTGGAATTTTGGCAAGTCTTGTGGGGGTCAGGAGGCCCCCCCAAGCTGGCCAAAGGTCCCTGGGGGTCCAGCGCAGGCCATCCAGTGCTCCTACCATGTGACAAGGGTCGGCCAATGGCACGGATACCCTGTCACATGGTAAGGGCAAAGGGCCATCGGCGCCATTTTTATTAGTGGCAGCCGATGGCCCGAGAGTGGGAGACCGCTCCCCGTGCCCCCGCTGGACCACCAGGTAATTTTAAAAGGTTTTGGGGGGGGGGGTCAGGAGGGTGGGGGAGGCTAAGGGGGTCATTTTAAAGGGTCGGGTGTTTTTTTTTTTATCAGGCCATCGGCGCCATTTATATTAGTGCAGCCAACATGGCACCGATGGCCCGAGAGTGGGAGATCGTGCCAGGACCCCCCACCCCCCCACACTGGACCACCAGGTATTTTAAAACATTTTGGGGGGTTCAGGAGGGTGGGGGATTTGTTTTAAAGGGTCGGGGTGGGTTTAGAGGTTGTTTTGGTGTGCCGGTTTTCCCGCCCTCCCCCCTCCCCCGATTTACAAATTTTCACGATAAATCGGGGGAATTTCTATTGTATCGCGACTGTAACGATTTTTTACGATTTAAAAAATATCTGACGATTTTTTTAAATCGTCAAAAAATGATTCACATCCCTAATAACCATTTACAACTCTATGCCTGGCTTTCGCCCATTTTTTTCATACTGAAACATGACTATATAATGTTATTAATCACTTAAATATTTCTTCGTCTGGCAACCTTCCCTGTATGGGTCTCGTAAGAGCATAAGAACATAAGAAAATGCCATACTGGGTCAGACCAAGGGTCCATCAAGCCCAGCATCCTGTTTCCAACAGTGGCCAATCCAGGCCATAAGAACCTGGCAAGTACCCAAAAACTAAGGGGCGGATTTTAAAAGGAGCGCAAATAGCCTACTTTTGTTTGCGCTCCAGGCGCAAACAAAAGTACGCTGGATTTTAGTAGATACGTGCGGAGCCGCGCGTATCTGCTAAAAACCTGGATCGGCGCGCGCAAGGCTATGGATTTTGTAAAGCCGGCGCGCGCCGAGCCGCGCAGCCTACCCCCGTTCCCTCCGAGGCCGCTCCGAAATCGGAGCGGCCTCGGAGGGAACTTTCCTTTGCCCTCCCCTTACCTTCCCCTCCCTTCCCCTACCTAACCCACCTGCCCGGCCCTATCTAAAACCCCCCCTTACCTTTGTCGGGGATTTACGCCTCCCAGAGGGAGGCGTAAATCCCCGCGCGTCAGCGGGCCTCCTGCGCGCCGGGCCGCGACCTGGGGGCGGGTCCGGAGGGCGCGGCCACGCCCCCGGGCCGCCCCGGGCCGTGGCCACGCCCCGGACCCACCCCGGAACGCTCCCGACACGCCCCGAAAACGCCGCGCGGTTCGGGCCCGCCCCCGACACGCCCCCCGACACGCCCCCCTCCGAAAACCCCGGGACTTACGCGAGTCCCGGGGCTCTGCGCGCGCCGGTAGGCCTATGTAAAATAGGCTTCCCGGCGCGCAGGGCCCTGCTCGCGTAAATCCGCCCGGTTTTGGGCGGATTTACGCGAGCAGGGCTCTTAAAATCCGCCCCTAAGTCTATTCCATGTTACCATTGCTAATGGCAGTGGCTATTCGCTAAGTGAACTTAATAGCAGGTAATGGACTTCTCCAAGAACTTATCCAATCCTTTTTTAAACACAGCTATACTAACTGCACTAACCACATCCTCTGGCAACAAATTCCAGAGTTTAATTGTGCGTTGAGTAAAAAATAACTTTCTCCGATTAGTTTTAAATGTGCCCCATGCTAACCTCATGGAGTGCTTCCTAGTCTTTCTACTATCCGGAAGAGTAAAAACCGATTCACATCTACCTGTTCTAGACCTCTCATGGTTTTATACATCTCTATCATATCCCCCCTCAGTCGTCTCTTCTCCAAGCTGAAAAGTCCTAACCTCTTTAGTATTTCCTCATAGGGGAGCTGTTCCATTCCCCTTATCATTTTGGTAGCCCTTCTCTGTACCTTCTCCATCGCAATTATATCTTTTTTGAGATGCGGCGACCAGAATTGTACACAGTATTCAAGGTGCGGTCTCACCATGGAGCGATACAAAGGCATTATGACATTTTCCATTTTATTCACCATTCCCTTTCTAAAAATTCCCAACATTCTGTTTGCCTTTTTGACTGCCGCAGCACACTGAACCGATTATTTCAATGTGTTATCCACTATGACACCTAGATCTCTTTCTTGGGTTGTAGCACCTAATATGGAACCCAACATTGTGTAATTATAGCATGGGTTATTTTTCCCTATATGCATCACCTTGCACTTATCCACATTAAATTTCATCTGCCATTTGGATGCCCAATTTTCCAGTCTCACAAGATCTTCCTGCAATTTATCACAATCTGCTTGTGATTTAACTGCTCTGAACAATTTTGTGTTATCTGCAAATTTGATTATATCACTCGTCGTATTTCTTTCCAGATCATTTATAAATATAAATATATTGAAAAGTAAGGGTCCTAATACAGATCCCTGAGGCACTCCACTGCCCACTCCCTTCCACTGAGAAAATTGTCCATTTAATCCTACTCTCTGTTTCCTGTCTTTTAGCCAGTTTGCAAACCACAAAAGGACATTGCCACCTATCCCATGACTTTTTACTTTTCCTAGAAGCCTCTCATGAGGAACTTTGTCAAACACCTTCTGAAAATCCAAGTACACTACATCTACCGATTCACCTTTATCCACATGTTTATTAACTCCTTCAAAAAAGTGAAGCAGATTTGTGAGGCAAGACTTGCCCTGGGTAAAGCCATGCTGACTTTGTTCTATTAAACCATGTCTTTCTATATGTTCTGTGATTTTGATGTTTAGAACACATTCCACTATTTTTCCTGGCACTGATGTCAGGCTAACCGGTCTGTAGTTTCCCGGATCGCCCCTGGAGCCCTTTTTAAATATTGGGGTTACATTTTCTATCCTCCAGACTTCAGGTAGAATGGATGATTTTAATGATATGTTACAAATTTTTACTAATAGGTCTGAAATTTCATTTTTTAGTTCCTTCAGAACTCTGGGGTGTATACCATCCGGTCCAGGTGATTTACCACTCTTCAGTTGGTCAATCAGGCCTACCACATCTTCTAGACAACCCTCCTTCATATTGCTGACTGCATGTTGTCACTATGGTTTGACCCCCAACAAGCGATCCGTGTTTCACAACCATCTGCTTCCTCAGGGGCATGGTAACCACTGAGAAAACAAACCCAAATTTAGTCACCTAATATAAAACATGACATATAAGACACATTTACCTTCAAAAAATGTAAAAATTTTTTTACCAAAAAGCATCTATAATTCAATATATTTCCAGGCTGTCCACATATATCAAATATGCTACCAAATATCTCTTGTCTCTCCCAAAACCGGCTTATATCTGGACACTGGAGATTATATCTTCACAGTGAATTTTCAAAACCTAGAGCAATAAGCACTAGGTATGTGAATCGTGTGCCCGATCGTTTTAACGATCGGGATCGACTGGGAGGGGGGGGGAATCTGATCGTTAGAGATGTGAATTGTGATCGGTTCCGATTCCAATTCACATCACAAATTTTTTTTAGTGAGGCCCGCGCCGATAAAAAAAAACCCCACCCGACCCTTTAAAATTACCCCCTTAGCCTCCCCCACTCTCCCGACCCCCCCCCCCAAAACTTTTTACACATACCTGGTGGTCCAGGGGGGCCGCGGGCAGCGATCTCCCATTCCCAGGCCATCAGCTGCGCTAAAAAAAAAATGGCGCCGATGGCCCTTTGCCCTTACCATGTGACAGGGCAAAGGTAGCGCCAGTGCCATTTTGAATATTGGCAATATGGCCCCCGCTGGAGCCCCAGGGACTTTTGGCCAGCTTGGGGGGGGCCTCCTGACCCCCACAAAACTTGCCAAAAGTCCAGCGGGGGTCCGGGAGCGACCTCCTGCACTCGGGCCGTATTGCCAGAATTCAAAATGGCGCCGGCACTACCTTTGCCCTCACTATGTCACAGGGGCCGACCGTCGGCCTCTATGACATAGTGAGGGCAAAGGTAGCACCGGCGCCATCGCTCTCAGACCACCGCTGGACTTTTGGCAAGACTTGTGGGGGTCAGGAGGCCCCCCAAGCTGGCCAAAAGTCCCTGGGGTCCAGCGGGGGTCCGGGAGCGATCTCCTGCACTCAGGCCATATTGCCAATATTCAAAATTGCGCTGGCGCTACCTTTACCCTGTCACATGGTAAGGGCAAAGGGCCATCGGCGCCATTTGTTTTAGCGCAGCTGATGGCCTGGGAACATGAGATCGCTGCCCGCGGCCCCCCTGGACCACCAGGAATGTGTAAAAAGTATTTTTTTTGGGGGGGGGGGGTCGGGAGAGTGGGGGAGGCCAAGGGGGGTAATTTTAAAGGGTCGGGTGGGTTTTTTTTTTATTGGGCCATCGGCGCCATTTATATTAGTGGCAGCCAAAATGGCGCCGATGGCCCGAGAGCGGGAGATCGCGCCGGGACCCCCCCCCCCACTGGACCACCAGGTAATTTAAAACATTTTGGGGGGGTTCGGGAGAGTGGGGGATTTGTTTTAAAGGGTCAGAGTGGGTTAGGGGTTGTTTTGGTGTGCCGATTTTCCCGCCCTCCCCCCCTCCACGATTTTTCACAATAAATCGGGGGAATTTCTATTGTATCGCGACTCTAATGATTTTTGACGCTTTAAAAATTATCTGACAATTTTTTTAAATCATCAAACAACGATTCACATCCCTAATAAGCACACTGTTACGAATGGGCACAGGTCAGGAGTCGTGAACACCACTAACAGGGGTGTCTCTGGGTGGAGAGAGGCAGGGCTTCAGAAGAGTCTAAATGCTGGCTGGTGCAGGCAGGAATGAGTGAACCCTATGGACAAATGGGAATGTGGAATAGGCAGATGGAGCCTAACACTGGCTGGAGATATCTGATACCAGATGCATGGAGGTAAGGGTGAACTTGAATACTGGAACAGCATGGAGGTTTGTGTGAAAGTGAATGCAGGTAAAGGTGTACAGAAAACTGGAACTGGGTGCTAGTAAGAATGTATTCAGGAAGCATGCAGGTAAGAGTGATAATGGCTGGAGGTATAAGTGACTGAACTGGGGAAACAAGACTGACAGAGAACTGGACAGACAAACCAGGAAAGCACTACACTGAACATGAAACACATAAGCCCGAAGGCAACAGAACAAGGCAAAGGCCAGAAGGACACACACCCACCGCAAGGCAGAAGGCCCTAAGATCACACACACACAGCAAGGGAAGGCAGAAGGCCCGAAGGCCACACACACACAGTAAGGCAAGGCAGAAGGCCCGAAGGCCACACACACACAGTAAGGCAAGGCAGAAGGCCCGAAGGCCACACACAGCAGACTGAAGGCCCGTAGACCACACACAGCAGGCACAAGGCCCGTAGGCGCCACACACACACACACACAGCAAGAAAAGGCAGAAGGCCCATAGGTCACACATAGCAGACCGAAGGCCCGTAGGCCACACACACACAGCAAGGGAAGGCAGAAGGCCCGTAGGCCACAGACAGTGGACAGGAGGCCCGTAGGCCACACACAGAAGGCTGAGAGGCTAGAGCAGGGAGCCCAGGCGAGCTTGATGCCAAAGCATCGATGGAAATGCTAAGCAGGGTTATAAAGGGAAGTCTGGAATATAGAGAAGACAAGGAGAACCAGCCAGGAGAGCATGCTCGCGGGGGACCTCTGGTGGAGAGGCGGCTGCCTAGCAGCCAAGGTCGTAACACTACCCCCCCCTTCAAGGCCTCCTCCTCCTCCTCCTGGATCCCAAGCCTGCAGGGAACACTGCGTAAAGGCAAATCCAAAGTTCTTCTGAGATGATGTGACAAATATAACCCCTTCCTGGGATGGCAGAGCAACGCTAAGTCCATTCAGGAGCGGGTGGGCAGGGCAAAAAACCCCCTGGGATGAAAAGACAGTCTCAGACTCCTCCTGGGGCAGTATGGCAGGCTCATACCCCTCCGGGGACGGTGAAACCAGTCCAGACCCTTCCTGTGGCAGCTGTGCAGGCTCAAACCCCTCCCAAGGCAGCACGGCAGGCTCAAACCCCTCTTGGGGTGGGAGGGCAGGGTCAAGCTTCTCCTGGGGCAGTAAAACAGTCTCAAGCCCCTCCTGGGGCACAGCGGTAAATCCAAACCTCTCCTGGGGCGGCATGGCAAATCCAAACCCCTCCTGGGGTGGCACGGCAGGCTCCAACCTCTCCTGGGGTGGCACAGCAGGCTCTAACCCCTCCTGGGGCACAGCGGTAAGTCCAAACCCCTCCTGGGTCGGCATGGCAGGCTCCAACCCCTCCTGGGGTGGCATGGTAGGATCCATCCCCTTCCAGTGCTGCACAGCAGGTTCAAACTCCTCTTGGGGCGGGAGGGCAGGGTCAAGCTTCTCCTGGGGCAGTAAAACAGTCTCAAGCCCCTCCTGGGGCACAGCGGTAAATCCAAACCCCTCCTGGGGTGGCCCGGCAAATCCAAACCCCTCCTGGGGTGGCACGGCAGGTTCCAACCCCTCCAGGGATGGCACGGCAGGCTCAAGCCCCTCCAGGAATGGCACGGCAGGATCAAGCCCCTCCAGGAACACAGCGGTAAGTCCAAAACCCTCCCGGGGAGGCACGGCTGGCTCCAACCCCTCCCGGGGTGGCACGGCGGGCTCATGCCCCTCCCAGGGTGGCACGGCGGGCTCAGGCCCCTCCTGGAGCACAGCAGTAAGTCCAAGCCCCTCCTGGGGCACAGCGGTAAATCCAAACTCCTCCTGGGGTGGTACGGCCGGCTCAAGTCCCTCCTGGGGCACAGCGGTGAGTCCAAGCTCCTCCTGGGGTGGCAGGGCAGGCTCCAGCCCCTCCGAGGGCAGCAGGGCAGGCTCAAGCCCCTCCCAGGGCGGCATGGCAGGCTCAGGCCCCTCCTGGAGCACAGCGGTAAGTCCAAGCCCCTCCTGGGGCACAGCGGTAAATCCAAACCCCTCCTGGGGTGGTACGGCCGGCTCAAGCCCCTCCTGGGGCACAGTGGTAAGTCCAAACCCCTCCTGGGGTGGCACGGCAGGCTCCAACCCCTCCTGGGGTGGCACGGCATGCTCAAGCCCCTCCAGGGGCACAGTGGTGAGTCCAAGCTCCTCCTGGGGTGGCAGGGCAGGCTCCAGCCCCTCCGAGGATGGCAGGGCAGGCTCAAGCCCCTTCTGGGGTGGCAAGGCAGGCTCCAGCCCCTCCGGAGATCCTATGACAGTCTGAGATGGCAGAGTAATGAAGTCAGTTGTGGATTGTTTACCAGTTATGGGAATCATTATGCTGGAGTGAGAGGAGGATAAAGACTGGGCTGTAGAGGACATGGTAAATGAAGACAGATTCTTAAACCCCAGATCATGGTTCCTTGATTCTGCAGTGGAGACTTGCAGCTTAGTGAAGACACAGGCAGCTTTGGGCTGTCTCGGGAAGGTGTTCGTTAGTGGCTGATCAGCAGCTGTGGGAAGCAGAGTCCTGCTAGGGTTAATTACTTCTCTCAGTTTCAGATGATCTTGTTTTTGAGACCCTAGTGTGGCAGTCACAGGAACATTCTTGTCCAGGTGAAATCTTGGACTTTGTGGGAGATAACATGCTCTTTTATGAAAAACCTTCTTGGTTGAGCCAGAAACAGAACACTGACTAATTGAATTGACTGATGTTTGTTGTGAAGCAGCTGGTTCAGTGGCAGTACAACGGGGGCAAGGTTTGCCTGGAGGTAAGAGACTAGGGAGACAGAAACATTTCCACCAACCTGGTCTGGGAAATTTACAATTAAGACATTCTTGGTAAACAGACATATTTCTTTTGTGACAGTTGCTGCATGCTCAGTGCTCCTGGTCCGAGAGCTGACAAGCTAAACAGTTCTGATAAGTAGGATAATTCAGGGTTTGACAAATGGTACAGGTAAAAAACCGTGGAGACTCACCATCTGGATACAGAGTCCTCTCTTTCTCTCTGAATGTGGATGGCTTCGGCATACTGTTACGAATGGGCACAGGTCAGGAGTCATGAAAACCACCAACAGGGGTGTCTCTGGGTGGAGAGAGGCAGGGCTGCAGAAGAGTCTAAATGCTGGCTGGTGCAGGCAGGAATGAGTGAACCCTATGGACAAGTGGGAAGGTGGAATAGGCAGATGGAGTCTAACACTGGCTGGAGATATCTGATACCAGATGCATGGAGGTAAGGGTGAACTTGAATACTGGAACAGCATGGAGGTTTGTGTGAAAGTGAATGCAGGTAAAGGTGTACAGAAAACTGGAACTGGGTGCTAGTAAGAATGAATTCAGGAAGCGTGCTGGTAAGAGTGATAATGGCTGCAGGTATAAGTGACTGAACTGGGGAAACAAGACTGACAGAGAACTGGACAGACAAACCAGGAAAGCACTACACTGAACATGAAACACCCACCCGAAGGCAACAGAACAAGGCAAAGGCCCGAAGGCCACACACACACCGCAAGGCAAGGCAGAAGGCCCTAATGCCACACACACAGCAAGGGAAGGCAGAAGGCCCGAAGGCCACACACACACACAGTAAGGCAAGGCTGAAGGCCCGAAGGCCACACACACACAGTAAGGCAAGGCAGAAGACCCGTAGGCCACATACAGCAGACTGAAGGCCCGTAGGCCACACACAGCAGGCAAGAGGCCCGTAGGCCACACACACACACAGCAAGAAAAGGCAGAAGGCCCGAAGGCCACACACACACAGTAAGGCAAGGCAGAAGGCCCGTAGGCCACACACAGCAGACTGAAGGCCCGTAGGCCACACACACAGAGCAAGGGAAGGCAGAAGGCCCGTAGGCCACAGACAGTGGACAGGAGGAAGTAGGCCACACACAGAAGGCTGAGAGGCTAGAGCAGGGAGCCCAGGCGAGCTCGATGCCGAAGCATCGATGGAAATGCTAAGCAGGGTTATAAAGGGAAGTCTGGAATATAGAGAAGACAAGGAGAACCAGCCAGGAGAGCATGCTCGCGGGGGACCTCTGGTGGTGAGGTGGCTGCCTAGCAGCCAAGGTCGTAACACACACAAAACACACAAACTAAACAAAACTTCCCATAGAACCACATCATGTTCCAACATGCAAAACAATACCAACTCCAATCTCCATACTTCAACCCCTTACCATACTTCAAAGCGACATCTAAGGCTTCATTTCTCATAAACTGTATTCCCCTTTTTTTTAAATGCTTACAGCTCGGCTTGGCCAAAACTCCCAACTCCACAAAAAAATCGCTGTGAACGATGCTTCATCTTGCTTTACTTTTAAAGCGTGTTTCAGGCGGCCACCGCCCTACGGCAGTAAACCGCGGACGTCGGTGCCCCCTATGCCAGACACATCACCAAAACGTCATCACGCGCAAGCGAGCATCGCCAACAACATGTTAAACAAACTAAAAAATGAAAAACCACCCACAATATGATACCCATTCTACCTCACTATTCCAAACACATCCCATCATCCAAACACACACAACACGCTAACACCGCCCAACACACCCCAAACTCCTACAAGGGCAATTATAACAAGACAAATGTACGCTCCCTGCACTAGACGCGTCACCATGATGTCATCTCGCGTAAGCGAGCATCACTAACTACATATCAAACAAATTAAAATAAATCCAAAGCCATCCACACTATAATCTCCATTCAACCTCACTCTTCTAAACACATCTCACCATCCAAACACATGTAACACGCAACAATACCCAACACTAACAAAAATTCTTCCCCCAAATAACCAACTCACCAGAACACAACCATCTACAATACCATACCTAAAATACCACAATACTCATTCCGTTGCTAAACCTAACCAAGCTGAATTAATGACATTCCTTATCCTGCCTTACTCACCCCTGAAATGAATACTTCCAAAAAAAGCTACCCACTCTATCTTCGCATTTAACCCATGAGGTATCAAGGTCTGCCATTCGAAGATACATTTCTGTTCCTCGTAGTTCGGGGAAAATCAGTTTCAGGGTTCGGGGCCCCTGACCCACAACGAATTAGGCAATTTCATTGAAATTGCCTAATTCGTGATAAACGAACCACATCTCTACTATTTAAAGGGGTGGAAGGAATATAAGAGGATTGACACTCTTAAATCTAAATCTGGCACATTGGTTACCAAGAGGGAAGAGATTTTATGCCAATTCTATGATTTTTACAAAGATTTGTATTCCTCCAAATTGTAATATGATCCATCTTTAATTTCCAATTTTCTTTCTTGTTTGGATCATCCAACCCTGTCAACCCTAGAAAGTGACCTTTTGGATTCCCTTTGGCTCTGTCAAAAGCAGTAATAACCCTTTCTTCCTTGCAAACATGGAAGGCTCCTGGTTTAGATGGGTTTATAGTTGAAATTTACAAGACAATCTCTTCCCTCTTGGTTCCCAAATTGCATGCTTTGTTTCTCCAGTCCATATGAGAACTCAGTATCTAATTTCCACACATTTTAATGAAGCTAAAACTGTGGTTTTTCCCTAAACCAAACAGAGACCCACTATATCCTTCTAATTATTGACCCATCTCCATACTTAATGTTGACTATAATACATTAGCTAAAATATTATCTTCCCATCTGGAGCAAGTGCTGGATAAACTCATACACCCAACTCAATCTGGTTCTATGAAAGATATCTACTTTACGGATAACTCTCACTCTCAGTGGGAACACTGAGAGGAGAGGATCACCTTGCTGGTGGCTGAAAGGAATCAGTAAGTTTTTGCTTGGGACATTGTCTTTTTTAAAAGTATTGGGGCAAAGTTAACTATTTGGGAATATTATTTAGTGTGTTTGTGTGTTTGTGCCTTTAAAAGTCAGAAAGGCAGTGAATAAACAAGTTAGACTGTTTGCATTTTTAAATAGTCAGTCAATAAGGTAGCAGTAGGTAGGCAATGAATAAACAAGTTAGACTGTTTGTATTTTTAGTCAGTCAATAAGGTAGCAGTAGGTAGTGTGTTTATTTTTAAAAGTCTGCAGAACTGAGTGTTCTCCAGACTTTTAAAGAGCTGAGTGTTTGTATTTAATACTGAGTGCTTGTATTGAAAAAAAAAAAAAAAACCCACCAAAAAAAAACAAAAACCACAACCCAAAAAGAAGCCAGAAGCTAGAAATAAGCTAGGAGCAGTGTATACCAAAGTAAAAAAGTTGAATAGTTCAGCTCAGTTACTCACCTTGGAAAGGTGTGGAGGTAGTGTGATTGGGTTTGAATAGGGACCAACATTTGTTAATCAAGGGAGCAGTGAGTCACTCAGGCTGACTAACTGAAGTTAGACTGTTTGTATTTCCCAACCCTCCCACCCCTCACCCACCAACCCCTAGCTCATCCCTTAATTTATAGGCAAGTGCCACTTTCACAAAAAAAAAAAAAAAAAAACCCAACAAAAACTTTATTGAGAATTCGATCAGACCCCGGTAGGCCACTACCAGACACATAGTGAATTCACTAATACATTTAAAGGAAGTTAGACACATACCTACTAGGGATGTGAATTGTTTTTTAACGATTAAAATTATCGTCCGATAATTTTAATATCGTCTTAAATCGTTATAGAACACAATACAATAGAAATTCTAACGATTTATCGTTAAAAATCGTTAAATCGTGTTAGTGCGCACTAACGGGAGTTAGTGCGCACTAACTGAAAATGATACAAATTGACACTTTCCAGGTCAGTAAAGGTCAGTTAGGAATGAATATGTGTTCCTATTGGCTGGCTGCCCTCTTATCTATTGATGTTAACCAGGTTCCCACTGAGGAGATGGTTGGGGGGATGGGAAATGGAAATGGAAACTCAGGAACACTAACAGAAAATGATACAAATTATTGACACTTTCCAGGTCAGTAAAGGTCAGTTAGGAATGAATATGTATTCCTATTGGCTGGCTGCCCTCTTATCTATTGATGTTACCAAGGTTCCAACTGAGGTGATGGTTGGGGGGGATGGGAAATGGAAACTGTTGGTAGTTGACAAAAAAAAGTAATGTGATCAGTCAATATGACTAGAACCTGTGCCCTATTCCTGATACCATGGGTGTTGTGATCTTCCTGCACTCAGTGCCCTATCCCTGATACCAGTCTGAGACAGCTCCCTCCCTGCATTACTAGTGAGAGGCTGGCTTCACAGACAGGGGGGAGCTGCCTGACCCTCACTCCTGACTTCCCCCATGTCCCAGCCAGTTAATGGTGTGTGGGTGAGGGGGGGGGGGGGGAGGATGGTGAAGTCTGAGACAGCTCCCTCCCTGCATTACTATTGAGAGGCTGGCTTCACAGACAGGGGGGAGCTGCCTGACACTCACTCCTGACTTCCCCCATGTCCCAGCCAGTGAATGGTGTGTGGGTGAGGGGGGGGGGGAGGATGGTGAAGTCTGAGACAGCTCCCTCCCTGCATTACTAGTGAGAGGCTGGCTTCACAGACAGGGGGGAGCTGCCTGACCCTCACTCCTGACTTCCCCCATGTCCCAGCCAGTGAATGGTGTGTGGGTGAGGGGGGGGGGGGGAGGATGGTGAAGTCTGAGACAGCTCCCTCCCTGCATTACTAGTGAGAGGCTGGCTTCACAGACAGGGGGGAGCTGCCTGACCCTCACTCCTGACTTCCCCCATGTCCCAGCCAGTGAATGGTGTGTGGGTGAGGGGGGGAGGTTGGTGAAGTCTGAGACAGCTCCCTCCCTGCATTACTAGTGAGAGGCTGGCTTCACAGACAGGGGGGAGCTGCCTGACCCTCACTCCTGACTTCCCCCCATGTCCCAGCTAGTGAATGGTGTGTGGGTGAGGGGGGGGGGAGGATGGTGAAGTCTGAGACAGCTCCCTCCCTGCATTACTAGTGAGAGGCTGGCTTCACAGACAGGGGGGAGCTGCCTGACCCTCACTCCTGACTTCCCCCCATGTCCCAGCTAGTGAATGGTGTGTGGGTGAGGGGGGGGGGGGGAGGATGGTGAAGTCTGAGACAGCTCCCTCCCTGCATTATTAGTGAGAGGCTGGCTTCACAGACAGGGGGGAGCTGCCTGACCCTCACTCCTCCGGGGTATTGTGATCTTCCTGCACACAGTGCCCTATCCCTGATACCAGGGGTGTTGTGATCTTCCTGCATGCAGTGCCCTATCCCTATTAATACCAGGAGTGTTGTGATCTTCCTGCATGCAGTGCCCTATCCCTATTAATACCAGGAGTGTTGTGATCTTCCTGCACGCAGTGCCCTATCCCTAATACCAGGGGTGTTGTGATCTTCCTGCATGCAGTGCCCTATCCCTGATACCAGGGGTGTTGTGATCTTCCTGCATGCAGTGCCCTATCCCTATTAATACCAGGAGTGTTGTGATCTTCCTGCACGCAGTGCCCTATCCCTAATACCAGGGGTGTTGTGATCTTCCTGCATGCAGTGCCCTATCAGGAATAGGGGACTGCTGTGTGCAGGAAGATCACAACACCCCCGGTATCAGGAATAGGGCACTGTGTGCAGGAAGATCACAACACCCCTGGTGCCAGGGTTAGGGCACTGTGTGCAGGAAGATCACAACACCCCTGGTGCCAGGGTTAGGGCACTGTGTGCAGGAAGATCACAACACCCCTGGTGCCAGGGTTAGGGCACTGTGTGCAGGAAGATCACAACACTCCTGGTATTAATAGGGATAGGGCACTATGTACATGAAGATCACAACACCCCTGGTGCCAGGGTTAGGGCACTGTGTGCAAGAAGATCACAACACTTCTGGTATTAATAGGGATAGGGCACTGTGTGCAGGAAGATCACAACACCCCTGGTGCCAGGGTTAGGGCACTGTGTGCAGGAAGATCACAACACTCCTGGTATTAATAGGGATAGGGCACTGTGTACATGAAGATCACAACACCCCTGATGCCAGGGTTAGGGCACTGTGTGCAAGAAGATCACAACACTCCTGGTATTAATAGGGATAGGGCACTGTGTGCAGGAAGATCACAACACCCCTGGTGTCAGGGTTAGGGCACTGTGTGCAGGAAGATCACAACACCCCTGGTATTAATAGGGATAGGGCACTGTGTGCAGGAAGATCACAACACCCCTGGTGCCAGGGTTAGGGCACTGTGTGCAGGAAGATCACAACACTCCTGGTATTAATAGGGATAGGGCACTGTGTGCAGGAAGATCACAACACCCCTGGTGCCAGGGTTAGGGCACTGTGTGCAGGAAGATCACAACACTCCTGGTATTAATAGGGATAGGGCACTGTGTGCAGGAAGATCACAACACCCCTGGTGCCAGGGTTAGGGCACTGTGTGCAAGAAGATCACAACACTCCTGGTATTAATAGGGATAGGGCACTGTGTGCAGGAAGATCACAACACCCCTGGTGCCAGGGTTAGGGCACTGTGTGCAGGAAGATCACAACACTCCTGGTATTAATAGGGATAGGGCACTGTGTGCAGGAAGATCACAACACCCCTGGTGCCAGGGTTAGGGCACTGTGTGCAGGAAGATCACAACACTCCTGGTATTAATAGGGATAGGGCACTGTGTGCAGGAAGATCACAACACCCCTGGTGCCAGGGTTAGGGCACTGTGTGCAGGAAGATCACAACACTCCTGGTATTAATAGGGATAGGGCACTGTGTGCAGGAAGATCACAATACCCCTGGTATCAGGGTTAGGGCACAAGTTCTAGTCACATTGACTGATCACATTACTTGTTTTGTCAAGCTACCAACTGTTTCCATTTCCCATCCCCCATATACTGTCAGTGGGAACCTTGGTAACATGAATAAATAAGAGGGCAGCCAATAGGAATACATATTCATTCCTAAACTGACCTTAACTGACCTGAAAAGTGTCAAATTGTATCATTTTCAGTTAGTGCGCACTAACTCCCAGTTAGTGCGCACTAATCGGAAAAAACGATTTTTAACGATTTTTTAACTAAAAAATCATGCCTAACACGATTTTCTTGCCCTGCCACACGATTTCTATCGTTAAGACGATATGGAACACGATTCACATCCCTAATACCTACTCCCATAGCAACCTAAAACTTAACTAGGAACTGATCAAAATTGAGATGAAGGCAGCAGTCCAGCAGCAAGAGGGAGGCTTCCCAGTCTTTTGCATCGAGTGTCACATGTATGATTTTTTACCCACCGGTGAGAAGTTGTACATGTGCATGCGATGCAAAGAGCTCCTGGCTCTCAGAGAACAAGTCCGATCTCTGGAGGCTAGAGTGGCAGACCTGGATGAGCTGAGGCAGACAGAGAGGTATATAGATGAGAGCTTCAGGGACATAGTAGTCAAGTCCCAACTTCAGACTGGCAGCCCTGGTGCTGCCTTGGAGGAAGAAGGTCTCATGATGGGAGAGCACCAACCTGGTGTAGCAGGAAAGGATCCTGTAGCAAGGACCTGCTCTCCAGGTGATGCATTGTCCTTTCACACTGAGGATATCTCCCCAAGGCCTACTGCCCAGGAGGGAAGGGTTAGGTCGGCCGTCATAGTTGGTGATTCGATTATTAGGAATGTAGATAGCTGGGTGGCTGGTGGGCGTGAGGATCGCCTGGTAACATGCCTACCTGGTGCGAAGGTGGCGGACCTCACGTGTCATCTAGATAGGATTTTAGACAGTGCTGGGGAGGAGCCGGCTGTCGTGGTACATGTGGGCACCAACGACATAGGAAAATGTGGGAGGGAGGTTCAGGAAGCCAAATTTAGGCTCTTAGGTAGAAAGCTTAAATCCAGAACCTCCAGGGTAGCATTCTCTGAAATGCTCCCTGTTCCACGCGCAGGTCACCAGAGGCAGGCAGAGCTCCGGAGTCTCAATGCGTGGATGAGACGATGGTGCAAGGAAGAGGGATTCAGTTTTGTTAGGAACTGGGGAACCTTTTGGGGAAGGGGGAGTCTCTTCCAAAGGGATGGGCTCCACCTTAACCAGGGTTGAACCAGACTGCTGGTGCTAACCTTTAAAAAGGAAATAGAGCAGCTTTTAAACTAGAACAAAGGGGAAAGCCGACAGTCGCTCAGCAGCGCATGGTTCGGAGAGAGGTATCTTTAAAGGATACTAATGATGCATTAGAATTAGGGCATCCCGACAGTGAGGTTCCAATAATTAGAAAAGTAGTCCAAGTGCCTGAAACTAAAAACTCACCTGAGCTAAAAAAATTCTAACTTATCCCTATCAATTAAAAAGCAGAATGAAAATACAAACAAAAAACAAACTTTGAAATGTTTGTATGCTAATGCCAGAAGTCTAAGAAGTAAGATGGGAGAATTAGAATGTATAGCAGTAAATGATGACATAGACTTAATTGGCATCTCAGAGACATGGTGGAAAGAGGATAACCAATGGGACAGTGCTATAATGGGGTACAAATTATATCGCAATGACAGAGAGGAGCACTCGGGAGGAGGTGTGGCACTTTATGTCCGGGATGGCATAGAGTCCAACAGGATAAACATCCTGCATGAGACTAAATACAAAATTGAATCTTTGTGGGTAGAAATCCCTTTTGTGTCGGGGAAGACTATAGTGATAGGGGTATACTACTGTCCACCTGGTCAAGATGGTGAGACGGACAGTGAAATGCTAAGAGCAATTAGGGAAGCTAACCAAATTGGTAGTGCAGTAATAATGGGAGACTTCAATTACCCCAATATAGACTGGGTAAATGTATCGTCGGGTCATGCTAGAGAGATAACGTTCCTGGATGGAATAAATGATAGCTTTATGGAGCAATTGGTTCAGGAACCGAGGAGAAAGGGAGCAATTTTAGATCTAATTCTCAGTGGAGCACAGGACTTGGTGAGAGAGGTATCGGTGGTGGGGACGCTTGGCAATAGTGATCATAATATGATCAAATTTGATTTAATGACTGGAAAAGGAACAGTGTGCAAATCCAAGGCTCTCGTGCTAAACTTTCAAAAGGGAAACTGTTAAAATGAGAAAAATTGTTAGAAAAAAACTGAAAGGAGCAGCTACAAAAGTAAAAAATGTCCTAGAAGCACAGTCCAGATGTATTCCACACATTAAGAAAGGTGGAAAGAAGGCAAAACGATTACCGGCATGGTTAAAAGGGGAGGTGAAAGAAGCTATTTTAGCCAAAAGATCTTCATTCAAAAATTGGAAGAAGGATCCAACAGAAGAAAATAGGAGAAAGCATAAACATTGGCAAGTTAAATGTAAGACATTGATAAGACAGGCTAAGAGAGAATTTGAAAAGAAGTTGGCTGTAGAGGCAAAAACTCACAGTAAAAACTTTTCTAAATATATCCGAAGCAGAAAGCCTGTGAGGGAGTCAGTTGGACCGTTAGATGATCGAGGGGTTAAAGGGGCACTTAGAGAAGATAAGGCCATCGCGGAAAGATTAAATGATTTCTTTGCTTCGGTGTTTACTGAAGATGATTTTGGGGAGGTACCCGTAATGGAGAAGGTTTTCATGGGTAATGATTCAGATGGACTGAATCAAATCACGGTGAACCTAGAAGATGTGGTAGGCCTGATTGACAAACTGAAGAGTAGTAAATCACCTGGACCGGATGGTATACACCCCAGAGTTCTGAAGGAACTACAAAATGAAATTTCAGACCTATTAGTAAAAATGTGTAACATCATTAAAATCATCCATTGTACCTGAAGACTGGAGGATAGCAAACATAACCCCAATATTTAAGAAGGGCTCCAGGGGCGATCCGGGAAACTACAGACCGGTTAGCCTGACTTCAGTGCCAGGAAAAATAGTGGAAAGTGTTCTAAACATCAAAATCACAGAACATATAGAAAGACATGATTTAATGGAACAAAGTCAGCATGGCTTTACCCAGGGCAAGTCTTGCCTCACAAATCTGCTTCACTATGTCACAGGGGCTACCCTGTCACGTGGTAGGAGCACGTGGCTCCCGGACTCCCCGCTGGACCACCAGGGAGTTTTGGTAAGTCTTGGGGGGGTCAGGAGGGTGGGGGGGGGGGGTTTGTTTAAATTGACTTCTTTAGTCGTGTATTCTTGGGGAATTGCGATACGTTTCACTTCCCCACGAATACAACGAATATGGCCACATCCGTTGCGGATGCGGATTGCCAATATGTAGGGACCAAATGCACACCCCTACCATTTATTTTACAAAGAAGTATGAGGCAAGGCTGCCCACTTTCCCCATACCTATTTAATTTATCATTGGAACCATTATTACTAGCTTTGTGACAAGATCTGCTTGTTCAAGATATTACATGGTGTATAAACTATCAGCAAATGTGGATGATGTGCTTTTATGTTTCCTAACTTGAGTTGGTGTTGCCCTATATAATGTAGGAATATGAAACCCAATATCTACAACATGAAACTAAATACAGTGAATCAATACATGCTGTGTGTAGATGAGAATTGAGTGTACCTTCATACGATGCGAACCCGCTGGGTTATGCTATCGTGTCTATGAGCCTTAAACTGGCTTCTAATCATTAGGTACCTCAATGTGATGATTAAGTTGTGTTATTTTCCATGGGTATACATTCTTTTTGAACCTATTGACTTGAAATGTTGTGCCAAAACAATGGCCTCAGACGCCACTTATCTTATGTTTGCTCAGTCAGTCTCGTGCCGCCGACACCGGGGTGTTTCGGAGCGGAAACTCCTTCTTCAAGGGCAGTACTTTATAGAAAGAGACTGCTAATACACTGTGGAAGTTTACACAACATAAAAAACACATCATTACTTTCATCCTTATATTATTGACATTTTTGTGTCACTTAATTCTGGCACTATGAGTCTGGAAAGATGCATACTTGCTAAAGCGGCTATTTCAATATCGTGGACTTGACGTTAGCAGTGCTGTCAGTGAAACTCCGCTGTGAAATGCATAAAAAACTCTTGTTGAAGCTCTATTATTCTTAAATTTTTCTACTTATAAATGCGACCCGTTATCTGGTGTTTGTAGGAGTGACACTGGCAGCGTGTCGAGAATCTAATACTTACCGTATTTTTTGACGGCTGTTTCTGAGCGGCTCCTGCTGCTAACGCGGGAAGCGGCTGTATTGCCGCCATTTTTAAAGGGATTCCTCCGAATCAAACTGGTGACGCTTGGGGCGGTCCTGCTGACGTCAATACTTTTTTTGTTATTACAATCGCAGAATGAGTTTCAAATCATGGTGAACCACTCTATTTTATCGTTAAGCCCATCTGGTTCCAAAGTGTTTAGGCGATAAATCCATTCATTTTCCTTTCTGTTAAGGATGTTAATACGGTTCCCTCCTCGCCACGATAAACGGACCTGCTCCAATACTGACCACTTCAAATCACTGAGTGTGTGTCCCGAGTCTATACAGTGCTGTACCATGGGGGCTTTTGTGTCCTGATTATTAATACGGCATTTATGCTCCGTGAGCCGAGTCTTTATTTTTCTTTTCGTTCTGCCTATGTAAACCTTAGGGCAAGGGCATTGTAATGTGTAGACAACATGATCTGAATTACAGTTGACGTCATTATTTACTTTAACCACTTGTCCTGTAGTGGGATGTATCCAAGTTGTGCCCTGATGCGCTTGAGAGCAAAAAATGCATTTACCACAGACGGTTTGTCCTGTGGTAACAGGATTAACCGGTTCTGAGAGTGCAGCCCTAATAACATGCTGGCGTATATTGCGGCCTCTGGAGTATGAAAACATGGGAGCATGGTTGAACTCTGGGTAGGGACTGAGGACATGCCAGTATTTCAAGAGCACCTTCCTTATCTGTGTTGTTAATTGTGTGTGTGGGAGGACGCAAATTATATCTGCAATATCTGGTTTATTCTTATATTGCAGAAGTGTGTCCCTATCAGAATATGTAGCCCTTTTGTATGCGTGTTTGATTACCTGTTTGGGGTAACCTCTTACTGAGAACCGCGTCGACAGGACCTGGGCCTGTTTGTGGAACTCTTCTTGTTCTGAACATAGTCTTCGTATCCTGAAGAACTGTCCTACTGGTAAACCTTCCTTAAATCTTCTAGGGTGGTGACTATCGAAGCGGAGTAAATTGTTTCTGTCTGTGGGTTTTCTATATAGGGTGGTTTGCAGTGTAGATCCTTTCTTGATAATTTTGATGTCCAGGTATGATATGGTGTTTCTATGATATGTAATTGTAAATTTTAAATTGGGATGTGCTTGGTTCAACCAATTGTGAAACTGGAGTAACATTGCTTCTGTTTCTGTCCACACAAAGAAAATGTGATCTATATATCTAGTCCATTGTATTACATGACTGAAGTAACTGGAAGGATACACTGTGGCCTCTTCAAATTTTGCCACAAATAAGTTTGCCAGATCTGGGGCCACCGGAGACCCCATTGCCACCCCATGTACTTGCAAAAAATACCTCTGTTCAAATGAAAAATAGTTATGGCAGAGAATAATTTCTGATAATTTATATAGAAATTGTGATGGTATTCTATGTGGTCGTGTTCTTCTTGCTAGAACATCCTTAATGAGAGATAAAGCTTCAATCTGAGGTATGTTAGTATATAACGCCTCTATGTCCAAGGTCACTAGAATACTGTCTGCTGAGACTGTTTGTGGTTGAACCAATTTCGACAGCATATCAGAGGTATCTTGCACATATGATTTTGCTAATGGAACTTCCGGTCTCAGAAAATAATCTATAAATTTGGCCAATGGTTCCAGTATAGAACCATTGGCTGAGATTATTGGACAATATGGTGGTTTCGTGAGGGTCTTGTGTATCTTGGGAACCCCGTATATAACCGGAGTCCTTGGATGATGCACTCGTAGAAAATTATATTCTCTTGTGGTTATGTAGCCATTATGTTGTGCATCCTCAAGAAGTTGTTGTATCCTGTCTTGTAACATCATGGTTGGATCAGTATCCAATAGTTGGTAAAATGTATGGTCTTGTAGTTGTCGTAATATTTCTGCCTTGTAGTCCGAGGAGTTGAGTATGACTACCGCTCCTCCCTTATCGGCAGGTTTTATGATGATGGAGGAGTTTGTGCCTAAGGTGGTCATAGCTAAACGTTCTCCTCTAGAAATGTTATAGAAAGTATGTGTATGGGTCTTTTCTAGCTGGGCTATGTCCCGGAGAACAAGTGTTTGATATGCTTTAATCTGTTCGTTGATGGGACCTGGGGGAATCCACCTAGATTTGTTTTTAAGAATAGAAACATCTGGAATTTGGGTAGGAATGTCCTGAAAATAATGTTTAATCATTAAGGCGCGAAAGAAACGATGTAATGATATTCGACATGCAAAAGGATCATGTGTGTGTGTGGGAACAAATGACAAACCTCGATTCAGTACGGATTCCTCCTGTTGGGAGAGAGGATGACTCGATAGATTAACTACTGCTGATTCTGTACCGTCTGTGACCTGGTGAAGGGTTTGTGCCACAGTACATCATCTTCTTGCGGCTGCGGGGCTTTGTTTCTTTTGTCTTGAGTACGCGGTGGTTTGTGTTTTTGTATTAGTATTTGATTCTCGACACGCTGCCAGTGTCACTCCTACAAACACCAGATAACGGGTCGCATTTATAAGTAGAAAAATTTAAGAATAATAGAGCTTCAACAAGAGTTTTTTATGCATTTCACAGCGGAGTTTCACTGACAGCACTGCTAACGTCAAGTCCACGATATTGAAATAGCCACTTTAGCAAGTATGTATCTTTCCAGACTCATAGTGTATTTTGGAGTATCGATGCCATTTATCTGCATAATTGCGCCAGGTTGAAGGTTTGCTTGAGGCAACAAGTATATCTTCCACCTGGTAAGGAAGGCTAAGAGGCTAAGGTGCTTTAATATCTGCCTTTCAATCTCCACGCTATCAGGTGGAGGGATTGATGCATCGGATGGAGGAGTGAACCTCATTCCTGTGTGAGGAGCTGTTGGTTGGCTCCTAGAGGGATGGGTGGGGCTATGGAAAGCCGGATGAGATATGCATACCAAGGTTGTCTCGGCCAATCTGGAGCTATGAGGATCATGTCTGCTATGTCTTGAATACATTTCTGAATGGTCCTTGATATTAGAGGGATGGGAGTGTAGACATACAGCAATGGAATGAGGAAGGCGTCCAGAGCGCATCGAATCTTGCTGGGATAAATGGAGCAAAAGACTTGAGTTTGCCGGTTTTCTCCTGTAGCAAAGAGGTCAATTACTGGGATGCCCCACTGTTGGAAAATGGTGAGGCTACTTCTCAATTTAAAGCCCATTCGTGTGGGTGAAAAACTCTGCTCAGGTGATCTGCCATGACATTGTCCAGACCTGGCAAGTAGGTGGCTTGGAGGGATACATTGGTTGCCTCCGCCCAATGGAGTATCCGAAGTGCATCCCGACAGAGTGTCCATGAACCGGACCCTCTTTCTTTGTTTATGTAAAACATGGCGACTTGGTTGTCTGTGTACACCATGAGGCGTTTTCCTTTGACCTGAGAGGAGAAGGTCTGCATTGCTATCCAGATTGCCCGTAGTTCCAGGAGGTTGATCTGGTATTTGGATTCCTTGGGAGATGGGTTCCCCAACCCTTCCTGGAGGCATCTGTCGTATTAGTTGATGAAGAGGAGCTCAAAAGGGAGCTCCCATGGGTAGGTTGGTGGGAGAGAGCCACCATTGAATGTCTTTGACCATTGGTTTGGTTAGAAGTACTTTGGTTGTTAGCGGTTGTAGGAATTGAGACCATTATTGTTTTAGGCCCCATTGTAAGCGACACATGTGTAGTCTCGTGTGAGACACGACATGAATATCTGCCACCATATGACCCAACAGTTGAAGTACTCGACATGCAAAGGAATGAGATTGGCTGCACAAGCGTTGTGCCAGGCAGGAGAGAGTCATGAGTCTGTCTTGTGGTAGATAGGCTCTTCCTGCTACTGTATTGATTAGGGCTCCAATGAACTGTAGTGACTGGGTAGGTTGTAATTTCGATTTCTCATAATTTATTAGAAAAACCAGGTTTTGTAGACAATTGATCGTGCTTACTGTATGTGCCCTCAGAGTATTTGCGTCTGATGCTACTAAAGGTCAGTCATCCAGATAGGGAAAGATCTGGATTGTCAATTGCCTGAGATGAGCCGCCACCACCACTGCTAGGCATTTTATAAACACTCTTGGGGCTGAGGAAAGGCCAAAAGGCAGGACCTTGTATTGGTAGTGTCTGTTCTGGATAAAAAAACTGAGGTAGCACCAGGAGGAGGGGTGCATGGTTATATGTGAGTATGCCTCCTTCAGATCAATGGAACACATCCAGTCATTGGGTTGTAGGAGAGGGAGGATGCTCTTGAGAGAGGACATCTTGAACTTTTCCTTCTGAATATGTCTGTTGAGGTTCCGTAAGTCTAGAATGGAGCGAAGCCCATCTGACTTTTTTGGGATGAAAAAGTATTGGGAATAGAATCCCTGATCCTGCTGTTGTTGCGGAATCCTTTGAACAGACCTCTGCATTAATAGACTTGAGATTTCTGCTTGGAGTGATGGTAATTGGGTCAAAGCCTCTTGAAGAGGGGCTTCTTGAGGAAGAGATGGAGAAGTTATGAAGTTCAAGCGATAACTCTCTCGGATGATCTCGAGAGCCCAATGATCCGAGGTGATCGACTCCCAAGTGTTGTAAAAATGTTGGAGATGTCCTCCTATAAAAAGTGGTGGGGGTGGCTCGGCGAGTTTCAAAAATTAGGTGGTTGCTTCTGTGGAGCTGCCGGGCTCTGCCTGGGTTGCCTCTGCTGACATGGATGTGCGCGAGACTGATGGGGTTGAACGGAAGGTGCTGGTTGATTGTAATGTTGCGACAGTATGTGGGAAATGGTCAGAATTGGCATCTTGGATAAGACCTGCGTTTGAAAGAAGGGTAGCACTTCTGAGATGTAGTGTGATGTTCTGAGGGGGAAGAAAGAGACAATACTGCAGGGCTTTGTTCTTTGAGGTGCAAGACTGTTTCACCAAACTTGTCTCTAAATAAATTGTCTCCTTTACAAGGTATGTCCTCTAGCTTTTCATGGACATCGTCTCGAATTGTACTTGCCCTCAATCAGACAAGGCGTCAGGCAGCGATTGCCACTGAAGGTAGATCTAAGTAGATGATGTAGGCCCTCTTACATATCAAGGAAGGATTTTGGCAAGGTGGTCTTGAACCGAGAGACAAGCCGGTCGCAAGTTCTACAGACATTTGTACAAGTACAAATTATGTAGAATTTATGGTGGTGAATTTTGGAATATAGCATAGACATGTGGTAAGTTCTACGTCTGAAGTCATCTATGTATCTGTGGTCTTTACCTGGAAGTGCATTCACATGACGTTTTGACCTTTTGGCTTTCGCCATTGCAGATTCTACCACAATGGAATTATTTGGTAGTTCGGCAGACTCGTAAATGGAGGAATTTCTCATGCGAAATTTTAAATCCGTCTTACGTGACACAGCCAGGGCCGGTGCAAGGGGATTGGGCGCCCTAGGCACCTTCAGCCTTGCGCCGCCCCCAGCCACAGCCCCGACTCCTCCTCCTCCCTAAAAGAAAACTTACAAAATACCTGGTGGTCCAGGTGGGGGCCCGGGAGCGATCTGCCGCTCCCAGGGCCTCGGCTTCCACTAACCAAAATAGCGCCGGTGGCCTTTAGCCCCTACCTGTCACATGGTAGGGGCTAAAGGCCACCAGCGCCATTTTGCTTAGTGGAAGCCGAGGCCCCGGGAGCGGCAGATCACTCCCGGGCCCTCCTCTGGACCACAAGGGGGGCGTTGGAAGGGTGGCACGGTGAGGCAGGGGCTGGCAGAAATTTGAAAGGGCACTTTTGCCCTTTCAAAATTCTGCCACCTGCCACGGCGCCCCCTAAATCGCGGCGCCCTAGGCACAGGCCTAGCACCTAGGAGTTCCTCTGGCCCTGGACACAGCCAGGGTTGAGAAAGCGGTTTCCCACATCTTTTGGAGGACTCCATCCAAAACTGGATGTGGCGGTAAAGCCGTCAGTTCCGGTGGCATTTCAAAAGATTTTTAATATGCCCAGGACTTTGGATCGTGGATCTGGGATTTTCCCCGTTTCTACCTTGAGTAGATGTCCCACCTTCTCTATAAATTTCGCATAAGAGAGATCCTCTGGCGGCAAGTATGGTTCTGGCAATCCCTCTGGTGGATCCAAGGGCATGCCTGTAGAGCAACTTGGAGATGTTGCAGATGAGACCTGTGAGTCCGGGCTGTGTTGATCAACTGAAGCCGAAGAAGGAAGATTTGCTGTGTCAGCAGGTCTAGGAGGGGATGTAATCGATGGCAAAGTCAGTGGGGAAGTTATTGGTTGTTTGGTCCCTGCCTCCATAGACTCTAAGTCTGCAAAAAAAGAACTTAGGGCCTGTGAAATTTGCAGTATGGCCTTAGATATCAGATTGCCAGGCTGTGGAGGAATTTGACCACCATTTGATGGGGGTCTTGAAGGCAATGCTACCAGAAGAATGTCCTGCACTCCTGTGCGCTTTAATTGAGGACCTGGTGGAATTGTAGGAGATGGTCTATGTCTCTTCAGGTGTGGTTCCTGCATTTGAGGTGACAATCTCTTTCTCCTGGATATGGATGACAAGTCAGAGAAAAAGGAATCTACACTTCCCAAAGGACCCCTCGATGATGTGGAGTCAGGATCCAACAGCAGTTCCACATCCACTTCAGGACTTTCTTGTGGTTGTTTATGTTGCGTGAAATGTTCTGAGCATTCTGAATGTGTCAATGGGGCTTTAGGAGTGTGACCTTTGGCATGGGCCGGTGCAAGGGGATTGGGCGCCCTAGGCACCTTCAGCCTTGTGCTGCCCCCAGCCACAGCCCCAACTCCTCCTCCCCCCCAAAAGAAAATAGTACTTAGGATGCAATGAGTGGTATTTATGGTTGGAGTGCGCCATATGCGTCATATGCATTATGGTATGCGTCGGATGCGTCATATGTGTTGAATGTATCGGACGCTCCATGTGCATTGGATGCTCATGTGCGTGGTATGTGCCGGCGGCGTCAAATGCGTCATGTGCATCGTATGCTTCGGACACTCCGGTTGTGCCGTATGTTTCGAAGCTTTCGGCGCCAAAGGTTGGGGATGGTCGGAAACAGGTCCCTGATTCCCACTCGATGCATCCAATGGCCTTTGTCCCTGAGGAGGTAAGTTAGTCAGTGCCTGGGTCTTTTTTGTGGGCACTGGAGGTTGTGATAACCTAGGCCCAGTGCTCGGAACGGCACAGAGGGGGTCTCACGGTCCAAGTGAGGAGGCCCTCTAGGTCAAAGATGCCTTTTTCTTCTTCACTAATCCTGGCAAGGAGTGTGTCAATGGCATCGGGGCATAGGAGCCCGTTGTCCATAGGCGCGCATTCTTCTCGGCGTATTGTCGCTGTGCTCAGGGGGACATCCAACCACAGTCTCAGCAAGAAGCCTGGTCGTGGTCTGGCCCGAGTTAGATGTAACAATAGTTATGCCCATCTGTGATGGACATAACTTTGCCGCATTGATAATACTTGAAGCCGGATGTATTTGGAGCCATTGCGGCAGTGAAAAAGTTTGAAAACTACAAAAATGTGTGAGAGAATATATCCCCACGTGCGAATGGCTCGTGGAAAAAAGAGACTGAGAGGAGGACTTGGGGTCATGCAGGAAGATGACCATGCAGCTGCACAGAGTTCAAAGCTCTGTGACTCACTGAGAGAATCTCCGCCTACTTTGGTCACGTGCACACTCCCAGACAGCATGGCTAATTCAGCCCTGCTATCGACGGGAAAAGAGATATGGTCACCTTCTTTCAATACTCTCTCAATCTCTCTCTCCTGTCACTCCCTTTTTTCATATTTTTTAACATGGTACCCTTGATTGCCCCAGTGCCATCTCACTTACTGACGCCACCCTAGGTTACTGCCTAGTCCCGCCTAATGGTCACGCTGGCCCTGATTAGCATCTATAAAGATAGAATTGTTTTCTACATAACTGAGGTTGGTATCTTCTCTGAAAGGATACTGGATCTCTGGTAGCTATGGTTAGGTTTGTGGTGTTTTACAATGCTCTTTTATGAGTTTGACCATTCCCTTAATCTTATCACTGAATAAATTGTCCCTATGCAAGGGACATCAGTCAGTCTGTCATGAACATCTTCTTTTAGACCTGAAACTCTCAGCCAAGCTAGTCATCTGGTAATTTTAGCTATGGCCAGAGATCTGGAAGATGTATCAAAATTGGTGTAGGTAGACTTTATCAGATGCTTGGAGCATTCATCTGCATCTTGAATATGTGGCTCACATTTTGCTTGAAGGTCAGCTGGAAAAAGAGCTGAGACATCTTTGGTTTTGTAAAATATATAAGTATTTTTTTATTTAAGATTTGTTTCTTGCCTATGCAGAGTACAAAGCAAGTTACAAGTAAAACATCCACAAAAAACACATAATGGTAAATTTTAAAAGAAACATGCATGCGCCCATAAATGCATATATTGCAATGCTAGCAAAAATATGTCTCATTTTATAATAAATGCACATATTGTTGCGGTTCTGGCCGCGAACACCACAACCAGATTCTTACCTCTATGTTCCTGGACCTGTTCCCGCTTTCATTGGCCTAGTTCCTGGCCTGTTCAGCGGCGTCCCTGCGAGGAATGCGCCGCCAGGAAGCCTTCTGTAGACGCCCTGTCTCTAGGCGCGCGTGCCACTTGGGTGCTTTTCTAGGCCATTTCCCCCCAGTGGTGACTCCACCCAATCCCTGACGTCAGACGCCGCGGCCTTGATAAGCCGGCTGCGGCCACCCAGTCTTTGCCTTGCAACGGGCTTACCTACCGGATCCCTGTTGCGCTGTGTCCCGGAGCGACCTGTCTTGCTTATCGCTCCGTTCCTGCTTGCCTGCTACAGTACCTGCTTGGTTCCTGCCTGCCTGCTACAATACCTGCTTGGTTCCAGCTTGCCTGTTACAGTACCTGCCTGGTTTCTGTTTACCTGCTACAGTTCTTGCCTGGTTCTAGTACCCGAGATTCCAGCTTGCCTGCTACAGTACCTGCCTGGTTCCTGTTGACCTGCTACAGTTCCTGCCTGGGTCCAGTACCCGAGGTTCCAGCTTGCCTGCTACAGTACCTGCCTGGTTCCTGTTTACCTGCTACAGTTCCTGCCTGGTTCCAGTACCCGAGTCTTGCTACAGTTCCTGCCTGGTTCCAGAACCCGATCCCTGTTACAGTACTGACCTACTGTCCTAGTCTTGTTCCAGTTCCCCGTCCTGATTCACTACTGCCTAAGTCCCAGTGGCCAGATCCCTACGGGCTCCTCCCGGGGGGGGGGGGGGGGGCTTCGGCTTACAAGGGTGAAGCCACCTAAGTCCCAGCGGTTGGGCTCCTAGGGGCTCCTCCCGGGGGAGTACCAGCTTCCAGGGTGAAGAGCACCTCTACGTCCAGCCTGAACATCTGTCTCCCAGCCTGCCATATACAGAGACATTGACCATCTATTCCCAGTCTCCTGCAGGTCGGCCTTAGGGTCCACTAAACAGAGACTCCCATAACAGATTGCAAGGCCATGGACTCGGCGGATGCGCCTGTCCCCTTGGACCTGCCTGGGTTGGCACAGCAGCTGCAGTATCAAAAACAGTACCTTGAGGTCCTTACTGGTTCGGTAGGAGAGTTATCAGCCCGATTGGATGCCAGGGCTTCGTCTGCCCCCGAACCAGCCCCCGAGGGTCAAGACTCCTCAGTGACTCAGCTGCCAGCACCCTTCCGCTACGCAGAAGATTTAAGGACCTGCCGCGGCTTTCTGAACCAATGTTTTGTACGGTTCTCTCTGTTGCTTCAGCAGTTCCCCTCGGAAGCAGTGAAAGTGGCATACATCCTGTCCCTGCTTGATGGGAAAGCCTTAATATGGGCTTCTCCCCTTTGGGAAAACAACGATCCTTCGCTAACGAACTTACAACAGTTCATCTCGAACTTTCGTCAGACATTTGATGAGCCCGCCCGAGTAGCCATGGCTACATCTGATCTGCTGCAACTCTGACAGGGGGTTTGCTCCTTGGCAGAATATGCTATGGAGTTTCGGACTTTAGCCCAAGAAGTAGATTGGCAGGATGGTAGTCTTAAGGCCATCTTCTTGGAGGGTCTCTCCGGACATATAAAGGATGAGATTGCTGCTCGAAATCTGCCAGAAGACCTCAACGCCTTGATAGAGATGGCTGCCTGCATTGACTGCCGCCTACAACAACGGGCCAAGGAGCAGCGCTCCTCTCACCATAGTCCTGCCCATGGGCCAGCGAGACCTGTATCATCTCCCAAGATTTCTTGTTCAGATGTTCCCACCTGCAAGCCTATGCAGCTGGGACGGGCCCCGCTTTCTGCTGAAGAAAGGCAAAGCCGCCGTTCGTTGAAGTTGTGTTTATATTGTGGTCAGAAGGGCCACTTCTTGGCACGCTGCCAGGAGTGTGCGGAAAACGCCAAAGCCTAGGTGGTCGGGAGGAGCTCCTCCTAAGCTGTGCTACAGCTCCTCAATGTACTGTCCCTGTTACCCTGGAATATCCTGGAGGTTCGTTTGAGACGATGGCGTTCCTGGATTTGGGAGCCGGAGGTAATTTCATCCTGCAGGACCTAGTCTCCCAGTTGTGTATCCCTACGCAAAGATGGGAGGTCCCATTACGAATTACCTCTATCCAGGGGACGCTCCTTCCAGGACCTGTTCTGATGTCCACAGCACCCATCACTGTCCATACCGGGGTGATCTATTCAGAGGAGATAGCCTTCCTAGTGTTGGATAAGGCTGTCCACCCTGTGGTGCTAGGGTTGCCATGGTTACAGAAGCACTCACCCACGATTCAGTGGGATACGTTACAGATTGTCAAGTGGAGTCCTTTTTGCTTAGCTAATATATGAAAGTGCCCAGAAGTCCCGCACTTCCGTTGATGCACTCTGCCTTAAGTCCTCCTGCACCTTATGAGGACTTTATGGACGTATTTTCCAAGACCAAGGCGGAAATCCTTCCGCAGCATCATCCGTATGACTGCGCTATAGACTTGTTACCTGGTACTATGCCTCCCCGAGGAAGGGTTTATCCCTTATCATTACCTGAGACCCGGGCCATGTCCGAGTACATTTCAGAGAATTTGGCCAAGGGCTTCATTCGCCCGTCCAAGTCGCCTGCAGGGGCAGGCTTCTTCTTTGTTAGCAAGAAGGACGGCTCGCTGAGACTGTGCATAGACTATCGAGACCTAAATTCCATTACTAAGCGAGACCGTTACCCGCTCCCGCTAATCCCGGAGCTCCTCAATCGGCTCCAGGGAGCGAAGATTTTCACAAAGTTGGACTTACGAGGAGCGTACAACTTAGTCAGAATCAGTCCCGGAGATGAGTGGAAGATCGCGATTAATACCAGAGATGGGGATTACGAGTATCTCGTGATGCCTTTTGGCTTATGTAATGCCCTGGCGGTATTCCAGCACCTTATGAATGAGGTGTTACGGGAACTACTGAACACCTGCGTAATCGTCCACCTCAACGATGTGTTAATCTACTCCCAGGACCTGCCGTCACACCGCCAGCATGTCCATCAAGTGCTCCAAATACTTAGGGAGCATGGTCTGTACGCGAAATTGGAAAAATGCAGCTTTGCGAAGACGTCCCTGCCGTTCCTGGGCTATATAGTCTCTGCAACAGGCTTTCAAATGAGAAAGTGGCGGCAATTAAGAATTGGCCCCGACCTAAAGGCCTTAAAGCGTTGCAACGCTTCCTCGGCTTTTCCAATTTCTACCGTCACTTTATTCCTAACTACTCCCGCATTGTGGCCCCGTTGACTGCTCTCACCCGAAAGGGGGCCAACGCGGTGGATTGGCCTGTTCCCACCTGCCAAGCTTTTGAAGCCCTTAAGGAAGCCTTCTTCTTAGACACCTGCCTTCGTCATCCGGATCCTAGCCGGCCTTTTGTGGTGGAAGTTGATGCCCTCAATGTGGCCGTGGGGGCCGTGCTACCCTGTTCATATTTCTCGAAGAAATTATCTCTGGCAGAGAGCAACTACTGTGTTGGAGATAAAGAGTTGCTAGCTGTGAAACTTGCCCTGGAGGAATGGAGACAGTGGTTGGAAGGAGCCAACCATCCGGTTTCGATTTACACCGATCACAAAAACCTAGCGTTCTTGAAGCAAGCCCAATGCCTGAACCCAAGGCAAGCCCGGTGGTTGATGGTTTTTGACCGGTTCGACTTTACCTTACGCTATTGACCCGGCTCTAAGAATGTTCGAGCCGATGCGCTCTCGTGCTCTTCTGAGATCGAAGAAACCCCTGACATGCCTCAGTTTATTTTGGATCCTGTGTAAGTCGGTCTAGCAACAACTGTGGTGTTCTCCCAAGGGAAGACCGTCGTTCCATGTCGCTCTCGGAGAGCAGTTCTCACTTGGGCCCATGACTCTCTCACGGGGGGCCATGCTGGCTGTAAAGGGACCTTAGACTTGTTCAACAGATTCTACTGGTGGCCGTCGGTGAGACAAGATGTCCAAGCTTTTGTGAGCTCATGCCCGACCTGTGCCATGCAAAAGCCACTCATTGGGAAGCCCAGGGGCCTGTTGCAACCATTGCCCATCCCGGTGGAGTCTTGGACACACATCTCCACTGACTTCATCGTGGACCTCCCCGTCTCAGGAGGTAATTCGGTCATTTGGGTAACCGTAGACCGATTCTCCAAGATGGCGCACTTTGTCCCCCTGCCAAAGCTGCCTTCTGCACCTGACCTAGCTAACATTTTCGCCCAGCATATCTTTAGACTTCACGGTCTCCCGCAGGATATAGTCTCCGATCGAGGACCACAGTTTACTGCTCGTTATTGGAAGGCACTTTGCAAACGCTTCAATGTGCAACTTAGCCTTTCGTCTGCGTTCCATCCTCAAAGTAATGGGCAAACGGAACGAATTAACCAAACCTTGAAGACTTTTATCCATTTCTTCGTGAACCAACGCCAAGATAATTGGGCCAAGCTACTCCCGTGGGCGGAGTTCTCGTATAATAATCACACGCATGCTGCTACTGGAAGTTCGCCTTTCCTGGTCGTCTATGGGAAGCAACTTCGACCACCCTTGCCTTCACCTGAACCCAGTGCACTCCCAGCAGTGCAGCTTTCAGCCTGACAACTTCTTTCCTTGTGGACGTCCGTCCAGGGAAAGATCCGTAAAGCCGCCCAATCCGCCAAGAAATGGGCGGATAGCCATCGTCAGCCAGCACCTATCTTCCTCCCAGGAGACCGTGTCTGGCTTAGTACCAAAAATCTACAGCTACGTATTCCATCTCGAAGACTAGCTCCAAGATTCTGTGGGCCTTTCCGAGTCGCCGAATGAGTGGGAGCAGTCTCGTACCTACTACGCCTACCCTCCTCCATGCGCATACATGACGTGTTCCATCTGTCATTGCTGAAGCCTCTTGTTTTATGCAGATACCACTCCCGGGCTCCTGAACCATCAGACCCTTCAGTACCGGACGAGGTCACATATCAAGTACGTGAGGTCTTGGATGTCTGGTTTCACCAATGCCGATGGGAGTACCTGCTTGCCTGGGAGGGTTGCGGACCCGAGGATAATTCTTGGGAACCGGCCCATAACATCCTTGACAAAGACTTATTACGGCAGTTCCATCTGGACCACCCGAGTAAACCCGGACCGGCTAAGAGGGGGCGTAAGAGGGGAGGTACAGTTGCGGACCCTTACCTTCGTGATCCTGGACCTGTTCCTGCTTTCTTTGGCCTAGTTCCTGGCCTGTTCGGCGGCATCCCTGCAAGGGCCGCGCCGCCAGGAAGCCTTCTGTGGATGCCCTGTCTCTAGGCGCGCGCGCCCGCCACTTGGGCGATTTTCTAGGCCATTTCCCCCCAGTGGTGACTCCGCCCAATCCCTGACGTCAGGCGCCGCGGCCTTGATAAGCCGGCTGCGGCCACCCAGTCTTTGCCTTGCAACGGGCTTACCTACCGGATCCCTGTTGCGCTGCACCCCGGAGCGGCATGTCTTGCTTATCGCTCCATTCCTGCTTGCCTGCTACAGTACCTGCTTGGTTCCTGCCTGCCTGCTACAGTACCTGCTTGGTTCCAGCTTGCCTGCTACAGTACCTGCCTGGTTCCTGTTACCTGCTACAGTTCCTGCCTGGTTCTAGTACCCGAGGTTCCAGCTTGCCTGCTACAGTACCTGCCTGGTTCCTGTTGATCTGCTACAGTTCCTGCCTGGTTCCAGTACCCGAGGTTCCATCTTGCCTGCTACAGTACCTGCCTGGTTTCTGTTTACCTGCTACAGTTCCTGCCTGGTTCCAGTACCCGAGGTTCCAGCTTGCCTGCTACAGTACCTGCCTGGTTCCTGTTTACCTGCTACAGTTCCTGCCTGGTTCCAGTACCCAAGTCTTGCTGCAGTTCCTGCCTGGTTCCAGAACCCGATCCCCGTTACAGTACTGACCTACTGTCCTAGTCTGGTTCCAGTTCCCAGTCCTGATCCACTACCGCCTAAGTCCCAGTGGCCAGGTCTCTATGGGCTCCTCCCGGGGGGGGGGCTTCGGCTTCCAAGGGTGAAGCCACCTAAGTCCCAGCAGTTGGGCTCCTACGGGCTCCTCCCGGGGGAGTACCAGCTTCCAGGGTGAAGAGCACCTCTACGTCCAGCCTGAACATCTGCCTCCCGGCTTGCCATATACAGAGACATTGACCATCTATTCCCAGTCTCCTGCAGGTCGGCCTAAGAGTCCATTAAACAGAGACTCCCATAACACATATTGCAGTGTAAGCAAAAAAATACCTCATTTTATAAAGTATGCATGTAGCATTTTTTTTTTATTCTTTATTTATGAATTTTCAAACACAAATTAAAATTCACTTGTTCTGTTTCCAATTATACATTGAAATTTTTAAGGAAAATGAGGAACATAAAGATTGTATACATTATTGAAAGAGAAAAAAAATAATTTCCTAAATTTCCAATTACCAAACAATATGGGAGCCCAAGGAGCAGACCCAACATGTAGCATTTAAAATACTATTGCCACATGCATTTCTACAGCCTTTACACCCATATCTTGTGTAAGGGAGAGAGAACCTCTGTATGGAGTCAGTTTGATTATTTATAGATACCACTCTAGAGGGGCACTTTTAATCGGGGTGGGTTTTCTGGAGGTAGGTTGGGGTTAGGGGGAGTGTTGTTACAAACACATTCAGAGATATTCATAGTAAAATTGACATCAGTAAAGAATTATAGCCCTTATAAGTAATGAAAAGGAGTAGATTTATAAAATACAGCTAGCACTGCAATATACAAATCAACCCCTATTCTTAGACTTTTACATTTTTTTTTACCTTCTGAAGCACCTATCAAAGTGGCATCATAAGGCAGTTGTACCTTATTATGACTTGGACATGTTTTGACCTTAGACTTTAGATCTATTGATCTTGCCACTAGTAATGCAGAAAAAAGATTAATTAACATCTTGGACTGTAGGTCCTGAAGGGCTTTGTGCTCTGGAACTATCCATGGCTGTTTGGTGCTTTGATTTACTTTAAGTCTCCTGGAAAGTCATCTGTTGCAGCAGAGTTTTCTTGAAATTGTAAAGGAATCGAGTCTCAAAAAAACAAAGGGACTAAGATGCCTAGTGGGCAACTTCTGGTATCATAATGAGTGTCAGGTACAAACTAAGCTAAAATCACCAGAATATAATCATTGACAAGTGTATCTTCTCAGGATCAGCATTAATCTCTAATTTTTTAATTTTTTTTGTGTGCAAATAAAAACCTCAGCAAATCTTAGTCTTTCTCACAACTTAGTGAGCTGAAATATAGCACAATAATACAAATGAACAGCCAAAAAGACTTAACTTGGCATCTTAGCATTGCAGCTCATGTACATTCTGTGGCCATATCAAAAATCTATGTACATAGCTAGAGAACCTGGTGATAATGCCAGCATTTCAATGTGCTAAGCTTCTGCTTCAGGGGTGAGGGAAAACATCTAAAAACACAAATGTAAAATATCAGTAATGTTCCAGAGACCAGAAAAAATTAGTATTACCATAGTTACTGACTGTATGTTTCATTTAGGATGCCTGTTTCAAAAGACTAGCGTGTGGTCTCATTACATTCAGTTACTTAAAGGGATTCAAATCAATCACGGCCTTAGGGCATTTTGACATCAATACTCACCAAAGATCTCAAAAACTGCCCACTTTTAGTATAGCAATCTCTATATTAAACCCTGTAGAATCACAAAAAATTAATACAAAATTCAATCATCAATAAAAAAAACCTGTCCATTCAATTTCTTTATTTAGACTCAAGGGTGCAACTGTTCACCAGTTATAAATGAAACACTGTTCTGTTTGTATTAAATGGCAGTTAAATTCACCCCTATTCTATTAAATTTTAGTTGTATTAATGCTGCAAACTCAAATTATCCAAAGACTGAGAATGGCTCAGCCAATGTGATACTAAAAGTGCTTCAGTTTTACATCAATGGAGGCAGCTCAGATGTTCTTGTATTCAAATTATTAATATCCAGGTAGTTTTTCCAAAGTATATCAAATTGCAAGGGTACCAGATAGTATAGACTATTCCTTCTGATTTACACGTCAAAAATTGACATAAGACATAGGGATTCTATATTGGAAATGATAATATCTGGCCTTCAAAAGATATTTTATATACACTGTAATGATCATTGGGGGAGTGACCCCTTCCCTGATGTTACTGTCTTGGCTCTGTTCAGAAGAGGAGACAGAATGAACAAATTGATCATGCAAATTCAGAGTCCTTTTCAGTGCAAAAATTGGTGGTTCATGAAAAATAGAGTGCATGTTTAATACATGCCAATATTTATTGATAATCTGTTTAGTGGCATGTATTTGTGGAGAAAAAAGGCAGCACATACACTACTCTTTGATCTAGTGTTTTAGACATGAGAAAGTAACAGCCGACGATTGGCCTGTCTTGCTCCTTTAAAAGCTCTTTGGATGATCTTATGAGGATTACTTCATTGAAGAAAGCATTGCCTCATAATACTGGCTTCTTGAATAAATTCTTCTTCCATGGAACAAAGGCACTGTAATCTTAAAAATTATCCCTTCGGTATAACATGGAAACTAGTCTAGTGCAGAAAGGTGTTCCTGCATATGGTCTTACGGAATATTATAAAAATAAAAATGTCAGATGTTATGGAAATAGTGACATCCAAAAAGACAATCTGTTTTGTACTATGAGCATAGGTGAATTATAATGAATTATATGATCACATGAATTTAGCCAGATGAAAATGTTCTCCAAATAACTATGTTGGCCAGTCCACAGCATTAATATATTATCTATGAAGCATTTCCATAACCGGATATGTTCCTTATATAGGAACACTGGGAGACATCTCTATTCAAAGATAAGCCAGATCAGGGGCCAAGGTGGCCCCCATGACTGTACCTTTGAGCTGCTGATAGCATGTTGTATCAAAACAAAACAAAAATTCTGGTAACATGATAGAGGCAAGTTCAACCAAAGAGGAAGTAGGAACATGACAGGATTCCAGACGTCTATTCAGTATTTCTTCAATGATTTTAAGAGCACTCAGTTGGGAAATATGTCTATAATTAATTACCAACTGAAGGATTTTTACTGAACCCGCATATTTTTCCAGCAATGACAAATGTCATTGCTGGATCAACCAACTACTCGCCAGCCTCAACCTGGTTTTAAACACAAACAAAACCGAACTCCTCTGCATAGCACCAGAAAACTATGTATCACCCACACCACCTATCTCTAGTCAACTTACGGATACTTCCTTGCACTCCACCTCTCAACAAGTAAAAGACCTGGGGGTCATTTTAGACAACGGATTCAGCCTCAACAATTTCGTTAATAACACAACAAAAGAATGTTTCTTTAAACTACAGACCTTAAAGAAACTAAAGCCACTCCTGCTATACAGAGACTTCCGCATGGTACTTCAAGCCATCATACTTCCCAAACTGGACTACTGTAACTCCCTCCTACTAGGCCTACCAGCATGCACCACCAAACCACTTCAGATGGTCCTAAATGCCTCTGCAAGAATCCTCTCAAACGCCAAAAAAAGAGACCACATCACTCCAATCCTTCATCACCTCCACTGGCTTCCGATTAAATACAGGATCCAATTCAAGTCCATAATGATGATACACAAGGCACTACACAACATAGCTCCTCTCAACTTAACGTTTCAAATTCAGCTACACACCTCCATGAAACCGACGCGAAGTGCGTATCAGAACAGACTAATCACCCAACCGGCTAAATCCTCCCTGAGGAAACGCGCGCTTTCCACAGCGGGCCCTTCACTATGGAACTCGCTACCTCCAGACCTCCGCCTTGAATCTGACCACGCTTCATTCAAAAAGAAACTTAAGACTTGGTTGTTTAAACAAGCATTCCCAGAAAGCTAAAAGCAGGAAGAAAGTCATGTTTCAGACTATTTCGCTCTCTTCCCATCCCTCTGCATATAACTTCACAAAGAGACCAGTTTGAAATAATCGGATCATTTATTTATCTTATACCTTTATAATCATATATATTATATTCAATCAGGTTAGAACCGTATAACCACGCTATTTATTTAAAAGGTATTATTTAAAACTGTCAGCAATATATACTTTTTCGTTAATTTAATTAATTTGTTCAATGTTTTATATTCTATGTCCAATGTTCAATGTTAATTAATATGTTCAATGTTCTATGTAAACCGCTAAATGAAGTGATAGTTCTTGTTTCTTGTAAACCGGGGTGATATGTATTTTTATACAGGAACCTTCGGTATATAAACCCTATAAATAAATAAATAAATAAATGTTAACATTAAGAAGCTCCAAGGCAGTTATTGGTTTTGGTTCCTTTAAGTAACTGAACATAATGAGATCACACACTAGTCTTTTGAAACATGTGGCCATATTTAAATGAAACACACAGCCAGTAATTATGGTATCTGGAATGTCAACTGATATTTTACATTTGTTTTCTTGAAGTTCTCTCTCACCCCTGAAGACACTTAGCACCCTGAAATGCTAGCTTTATTACCAGGTTCTCTAGCTGTGCACATGGATTTTTGATATGACCAAAGAATATACATGAGCTGCAATGCTGAGATGCCAAGTTAAGTCTTTTTGGCTGTTCATTTATATTATTGTGCTATATTTCAGCTCATCATTGGTTACTCTAAATTGGGAGAAAGACTTTAAGATCCACTAATGTTTTTACTTACACAACAAAAAATTTATAAAATGTGAGATTAAAGCTGATCTGAGAAGATAAACTGATAAATGATTATACTCTTGTTGTGAGTGAACTGTTGAGTGGACCCTTGGGCCGACTTGTGAGAGACTGGGGAGAGGTGTACTATAGTCTCTAATGAGTGACAGGTCGGGAGGCGGATACCAGGCAGGGGCTGGACGTGAGCTTCACCCTGGAAGCCGGCACTCCCCCGGGAGGAGCCCGTAGGACCCCGGCCACTGGGACTTAGGAGATCACGGAAGCTGGAGCAGGCAGGCAGGGATCAGGAGTCAGGCAGGAACTGAAGCAGGACTGGCTACTGGAACCAGACAGGAGCTGAAGCAGGACTGGCTACTGGAACCAGACAGGAGCTGAAGCATGACTGGCTGCTGGAGCCAGACAGGAGCTGAAGCATGACTGGCTGCTGGAGCCAGACAGGAGCTGAAGCAGGACTGGCTGCTGGAGCCAGACAGGAGCTGAAGCAGGACTGGCTACTGGAACCAGACAGGAACTGAAGCAGGACTGGCTACTGGCTACTGGAACCAAGCTGGAACTGAAGCAGAACAGGTTACTACAAACAAGCCAGACAGAAGCAAGACTTGGGCACGGAGTGAAACAAGTCTCAGGCAGGAATGGAGTTGCTAATGCAATAGCACACTCCGGGGCACGGCGCAGCAGAGAACTGCAAGGAATCCCATTGCAAGGCAAAGTCCTGGACTCCGCGGCGGCCTTACATAGTCCGCGGCGTCTGACGTCACGGATAGGGCAGAGCCTTCAGTGGCGGGAAACAGCCTTCATAAGCTCGGCTTGTGCGCACGTGCGCGCCTAGGGAGAAGCCGTCCAGGCAGGGCTTCTCGGCGGCGTCCCCCCCGCGGGGATACCGCGAAACAGGCCGCAGACCCTCGGAGATGGACTGGGACCAAGGAGGTAAGGGCCTAGTTGCGACTGCCACAACTGGGACCGCAACAGTACCTCCCCTCTTTCGCCCCCTCTTAGCAGGCACGGGTTTACCTGGATGGTCTTGATGGAAGGCTTTCAGTAAGTCCTTATCAAGGATGTTGCGGGCTGGCTCCCATGTGTTGTCTTCAGATCCACAACCTTCCCAGGCGATGAGGTACTCCCAGCGGCATTGATGAAATCTGACATCTAGAACCTCCCGAACTTGGTTGGTGGTATCTCCTGGCATGGAAGGGTCTGCAGATTCAGGAGCTCGGGGATGGTACCTGGAGAGGATGAGCGGCTTCAAAAGCGACACATGGAAGACATTGTGCACATGCGTAGAGGAGGGTAAGCGCAAGCGATAGGAAACAGCTCCTACGCGCTCTGCAACGCGGAATGGTCCGCAGAATCTGGGAGCAAGTCTGCGGGAAGGAATCTGAAGCTGTAGATTCTTTGTAATCAGCCAAACACGGTCCCCTGGGAGGTAGACTGGTACTGGCTGACGGTGGCTGTCTGCCCATTGTTTGGCAGCGTGGGCAGCTCTTTGCATTTTCTTTTGGATAGAAGGCAAGTAGCTGGTGGGCAGAGAGTTGCACTGCTGGCAGTGTGCTGGGTTCAGGCGAGGGCAAAGGCAGCCGAAGTTGCTTCCCATAGACCACTAGGAAGGGAGAACTTCCTGTAGCGGAGTGTGTATGACTGTTGTATGAAAATTCCGTCCATGGGAGTAGTTTGGCCCAATCGTCTTGTCTTTCGTTTACAAAGGAACACAGGAAGGTCTTCAGGGTCCGGTTCGTATGTTCGGTCTGCCCGTTACTCTGAGGGTGGAAGGCTGATGAGAGACTCAACTGGACCTTGAAGCGTTTACACAATGCCTTCCAGTAGCGGGTGGTGAATTGTGGTCCTCGGTCTGATACGATGTCCTGGGGAAGACCATGAAGTCGGAACACATGTTGAACAAACAAATTATAATAAATAACCCAGTGCTCTTCACCTTGAACCAGATATTATAGACGCTGCACAGCTAACAACGTTCAATGACCATCATACTAGGCTTCCTCGTCTAGGCTTTCGCCAAATCAACTCGGCCTTATAAATAATCATAGGTCATATTAGTAAAGTTATTTTTTAAGAATTTTTCTCTTATGCCACGAAAAATGCTGAAGCGCCATTTTTGAAAAAAAGTTCAACAACTGTAATTACCACCCTTGAAGAAGGACTGATAGATGGTGAAAGCAGTCCGAAACACGGCTCCGTGTCGGGTCAGCACTGCGACTATCGTTATGGCTTAAGATTTTTACACACTGAAGCGCTGAAAGATAAGTTGGAAATTTCAATGTTGGATTTGTGAAAGATAAGTTGAAATCTTCAATGTTGGATTTGCACAAAGCATGACATTACTTTAGGCTAAATACCGCCTCAGTTTTGGTGAATTTTAATTGCATAAGAGAAAAATTCTTAAAAAATAACTTTACTAATATGACCTATGATTATTTATAAGGCCGAGTTGATTTGGCGAAAGCCTAGACGAGGAAGCCTAGTATGATGGTCATTGAACGTTGTTAGCTGTGCAGCGTCTATAATATCTGGTTCAAGGTGAAGAGCACTGGGTTATTTATTATCATTGGTTTACTCCCAATACTTTTCTGCTCATAACTTGAAGTCCTACTCTATTATATTTGAGAACAAACAAATTAGCCAAGTCGGGCGCTGAAGGCAATTTAGACAGGGGAACAAAATGTGCCATTTTGAAGAACCGGTCCACAACAACCCAGATAACCATATTCCCGTCTGATGCTGGGAGGTCCACCACAAAGTCGGTGGAGATGTGCGTCCAGGGCTCCACCGGGATAGGAAAAGGGTGCAGCAGTCCTCTAGGCTTCCCGCCAAGTGGTTTCTGCAATGCACAGGTGGGGCAGGAGTCGACGAAGAGATGAACATCTTGCCTTACCGTTAGCCACCAATAGTACCGGTTAAGGAGGTCTAGGGTTCCGCTATGACCCGCATGCCCTCCAGTGAGGGATTCATGGGCCCATGCCAGCATGGCCCTTCGAGAGCGGCGTGGGACTACAGTCTTTTCTTCGGAAGACACTGAGGTGGCGGCAAGACACACCTTCCTGGGATCTAAGATGTATTGGGGTGTCTCAGGGGTCTCTTCAACCTTGGTGGACTGTGACAGGGTGTCTGCTTGCACATTTTTTGAGCCAGGGTGATATCGCAGAGTGAAGTCAAACCGGTCAAAGAACAAAAACCACCAGGCTTGTCTCGGGTTCAGGCGCTGGGCTTGGCGTAGGAAAGAGAGATTTTTATGATCCGTGTAAATGGTGAAGGGGTGATTGGCTCCCTCCAACCACTGCCTCCATTCCTCCAGGGCGAGCTTCACGGCGAGCAGTTCTTTGTCGCCGACCCCATAATTACTCTCAGCTGGGGAGAATCTCCTTGAGTAGTAGGAACATGGGAGAAGCTGTCCAGTGTCGAAGTGCTGACTCAACACTGCTCCAACAGCTCCAACACTGCTCCAACAGCCGACTGGGGTCAGGATGGCGGAAGCATTTGTCTTGTAAGAAAGATCTTTTCAGATCTTCGAAGGCTTGGCAGGCTTGGGCAGGCCAGTCAACCGCATTGGCTCCCTTCTGGGTGAGCGCAGTCAGAGGAGCCACTATGCGGGATAGCCGGGGATGAAATGCCGATAAAAGTTAGCAAAGCCGAGGAACTGTTTTAATGCCTTGAGGCCCCTCGGCTGCGGCCAGTTCCTAATTGCAGCGACTTTCTCCGGATCCATCTGGAAGCCGTCAGTCGAAACAATATACCCCAGGAACAGCAAGGACGTTTTCTCAAAGCTGCATTTCTCAAGCTTGGCATATAAGCTGTGCTCTCTGAGTATTTGGAGCACCTGGCGAACATGCTGGCGGTGCGTAGGCAGGTCACGGGAGTAGATCAGAACGGTGCTGGAAGACCACTGGGGCGTTACAAAGGCCAAAGGGCATTATGAGGTATTCGTAATGCCCATCCCGGGTATTGAACGCGGTCTTCCATTCGCCTCCGGGATGGATTCTAAGTTGTAGGTCCCGCGTAAATCCAACTTAGTAAAGACTCTTGCGCCTTCGAGCCGATCAAGCAACTCTGGAATCAATGGGAGAGGGTAGCGGGCCCATTTTGTGATCGCGTTGAGCCCACGGTAGTCGATACAGGGCTTCAGGGAGCCATCTTTCTTGCCGACGAAAAAGAATCCTGCCCCGGCAGGCGACTTCGACAGGCGAATTAATCCTTTTGCCAAATTCTCAGTGATGTATTCGGACATGGCCCGTGTCTCGGGCAGGGACAAGGGGGACACCCTACCCCAGGGTGGCATAGTTCCGGGCAACAAGTCAATAGCACAATCATATGGGCGGTGCTGCGGAAGGATTTCTGCTTTCGTCTTAGAGAAGACATCGGTAAAGTCCTCGTATGGAGCTGGAGGTCCAAGGGCGGAGTGCAAAAGCAGGAGTGCTGGAGGCTTGGGAACATTCATACAATGAGACAGGCAATAGGGTCCACTTAGTGATTTGCAGAGTATCCTACTGGATCACAGGCGAGTGCTTTTGGAGCCACGGTAGCCCCAGCACCACGGGGTGGACAGCCTTTTCGAGAATTAGGAAAGCTATCTCCGCCAAGTGGATCGCCCCGGTGCGGACTGTGATGGGAACCGTGGCAGTCGATATGGACTCCGTGGCGGCCTTACATAGTCCGCGGCGTCTGACGTCACGGATAGGGCAGAGCCTTCAGTGGCGGGAAACAGCCTTCATAAGCTGGAAGGACCTGGAAGGAGCGTTCCCTGAATGGAGGTAATTTGAAGCAGAACCTCTCGTTTCTGCTTACGAATCTGCAGTTGAGAGACCAAGTCTTGCTGGATACAATTACCCCCGGCTCTGGAATCCAGGAAGGCGAGGGTTTCCAAGGACCCTCCGAGAAATTCCAAGGTAATGGGTATCATACTCTGAGGAGCTGTGGCATAACCTAAGAGGAGCTCCTCCCGACCTCCTAGGTTCTGGAGTTTTCCGCACGCTCCTGGCAGTGTGCCAAGAAATGGCCTTTCTGACCACAATAAAGGCACAAGCCCATCGAGCGGTGGCATTGTCTTTCCTCAGGGGAGAGTGGGGCACGTCCCAACTGCATGGGTTCAGAGGCAGGCACATCAGGACTGGCAGGCCTGGGTGAAGGCAGCGGGCATGAGGAACTGCGGGCAGGGCTGTGCTCTGTCGTTCGTAACTCTCATGCTCGCTGTTGCAGGCGGCAATCGATGCAGGCAGCCATGTCAATGAGGGCATTAAGATCTTCCAGGAGATCCCGGGTGGCGATCTCGTCCTTGATGCGCCCTGACAACCCTTCCAGGAAGATGGCTTTAAGGCTATCGTCCCACCAACCTACTTCCTGAGCGAGAGTTCTAATGTCCATTGCATATCCCGCCAGGGAGCGGGATCCTTGGCGAAGCTGTAGCAAATCCAATGTAGCTGGGGCCTGGTGAGCTGGTTCGTCAAAGGCTTGGCAAAAGTTGGTGACGAACTGCTGCAAGTTATCCAAGGAGAAGTCGTTACACTCCCAAAAGGGGGAGGCCCACACCAGGGCCTTTCCATCGAGCAGGGAGAGAATGTACGCTACTTTGATGGAATCCATGGGAAACTGCCGTGGCAATAGAGAGAAGCGCACGAAGCACTGGTTTAAGAACCCATAGCAGATCCTGGCTCTCCAGCGTAGTGAGTAGGCAGCGGCAGCTGAGTCATGGGTGAGGCTGCATCCTAGGGTCTCGAACCCACAGCAGGCGAAGACCGAGTATCATGGGCATCCATTCAGGCAGCCAGTTGCCCAACGTATCCGGCCAGGACATCCAGATATTGTTGTTGCTGTTGTAGTTGCAGAGCCAACCCAGGAAGATCCTGGGGTCCTGGTACCTCGGCCGAGTCCATGGCCTTGCAATCTGTTGTGAGTGAACTGTTTAGTGGACCCTTGGGCCAACCTGTGAGAGAGTGGGGAGAGGTGTACTATAGTCTCTAATGAGTGACAGGTCGGGAGGCGGATACCAGGCAGGGGCTGGACGTGAGCTTCACCCTGGAAGCCGGTACTCCCCCGGGAGGAGCCCGTAGGAGCCCAGCCACTGGGACTTAGGAGATCACGGAAGCTGGAGCAGGCAGGCAGGGATCAGGAGTCAGGCAGGTAGTGAAGCAGGCTGGAACTGGAGCAAGCAGAAGCTGCAGCAGGACTGGCTACTGGAACCAGACAGGAGCTGAAGCAGAACTGGCTACTGGAACCAGACAGGAGCTGAAGCAGGACTGGCTACTGGAACCAGACAGGAGTTGAAGCAGGACTGGCTGCTGGAGCCAGACAGGAGCTGAAGCAGGACTGGCTACTGGAACCAGACAGGAACTGAAGCAGGACTGGCTATTGGAACCAAGCTGGAACTGAAGCAGAACAGGTTACTACAAGCAAGCCAGACAGAGGCAAGACTTGGGCACGGAGTGAAACAAGTCTCAGGCAGGAACGGAGTTGCTAATGCAATAGCACATTCCAGGGCACGGCGCAGCAGAGAACCGCAAGGAACCCCGTTGCAAGGCAAAGTCCTGGACTCCGCGGCGGCGTTACATAGTCCGCGGCGTCTGACGTCACGGATAGGGCGGAGCCTTCAGTGGTGGGAAACGGCCTTCATAAGCGCGGCTTGCGTGTGCGCGCCTAGGGAGAAGGCATCCAGGCAGGGCTTCTCGGCGGCGCCCTCCCCGTGGGGACGCTGCGAAACAGGCCGCAGGATCTCGGAGACAGAACGGGACCAAGGAGGTAAGGGCCTAGTCGCGACTGCCGCGACTGGGACCGCAACAACTCTAGTGTTTTTAGCCAAGTTTTCCTAATGGGCAACTTCTAATGGGCTAGAAGTTGCCCATTAGGCATTTTAACCCCTTTGTTTTTATATTTTTGAGAACCAAGGACGGGAAAGCAGAAGGCTTATTGGAGTTAAGGAATGGATTCTTCCATCTTATGTATGTATGCTGGATAAGATAAATCTTCAGGAGGGGTGTATCTGGGTAGGAATCTGGAGGCAGCCCTGGAGAGTCTGGAAGAGAAGCTCCCCCAAAAATTCATAAAAGGACTAGTAATGATAGTTGGAGTCTGAATCCATAATGTGATTTGATGAGACAGAGTTCAAAAGTGATGATTTAGAAGAATATGTTTTTTTCCTGCTGGCTTCTGGAAAGGGAAAAGTGATGACTGAAAGTCTTCTTGTTCTTTTCACTTTTACAGCATGGAATTAAGTTCTTGAGCAGGCAGTTTCAAATCTCTCATGTATTTACAGAAACATTTTTGCTACATCTTTTGTACAAATACATGATTGTTCTTGTCTGGTGGAAAAGCTAATGATGAAGTATCAGACTCTGGTTCAAATATGGGCAGTGAATCCATTCTTGGCTTATTCAGCATCATTACAGTCAGTGCTGAGTCTTTTGGTGCTGAATGTTCGATGCTGAGGAATCAGGAAATTACTCTGAAGCTTTCACTCAGTTCTATAGAACTAGTAGGAGAGAGCAGTCTTAAGTTCCACCTTAAAAACAAAAAGAGACTACTACGCACATAAGATTCATGACATTATCTTCGACCCCAAAGCGCTTTTCACTTTCGTCTCCAATTTAACACAGGCCAATACTCCGGACATACCATCCAACCAAGCTCAATCAAAAGCTGATGAGCTGGCACTCTTCTTCAGTAATAAAATTACAAACCTCCTAACACAACTTAAGCCCTATACAGGCACTCCAGACAGCACTTACGTATTCCACAACAAGGAAATATCCCTACAATCTTTTGAACTCACCACCTCCGCAGAGATCCAAACACTTCTGAAGAAAATGAAACCTTCTTCTCACCCCTTCGACCAAATCCCATCTAAATTACTACTTCTAATCCCAGACACCATTAACAAATCTCTAGCGGACATCATAAACTGCTCATTCACCCAGGGTTACTATCCAGATGACCTTAAACTAGCATCCATCAAACCGCTTCTCAAGAAACCTAATTTGGACCCCAAAGATCCTAACAGCTACCGTCCAATTTCCAATCTTCCTTTCATTGCCAAGGTGATGGAGAAACTAGTAAACACGCAATTATCGGATTACATAGAAGAACACAAAATTCTATTCCCTACTCAATTCGGCTTCAGAAAAGCCTCAAGTACCGAATCACTACTCATCTCACTTATGGACTACCTGACTTTAGGCCTCGACAAAGGACAGGCCTTCCTATTGATCCTATTAGATCTATCGGCGGCTTTCGACACTGTAAACCACGCCATATTACTAAACCAGCTGGCGAACATCGGTATTGCAGGATCAGCGCTGTCTTGGTTCAAGACTTTCTTAGAGAACAGAGGTTTCAAAGTTAAAATCCACAACAAAGAATCCCATAGATACCCATCTTCACAAGGAGTTCCTCAGGGTTCCTCCCTCTCACCTACACTCTTCAACTTATATCTTCTCCCGCTTTGCCAACTTCTAAACAAATTGAACCTAATACACTTTATTTATGCTGACAACGTCCAGATTGTGATCCCCCTTAAAGAATCCATCAACAAAACTCTAGAAATGTGGGAAAACTGTTTTCAAGAAATTAATGACCTTCTATCCAGCTTAAACCTAATTCTTAACCAATCAAAAAGTGAATTCCTGCTAATCTCTCCAGATAACTGCAAAATCACCACGAACCCGCCAGCTAACTTACAAATCTCAAAAGTAAGAGATCTAGGAGTTTCGATAGACAACCGGCTAAACCTAAAATCATTTATTAATCAAACAACTAAAGACTGCTTCCACAAACTTCACACATTAAAAAGAATAAAACCCCTATTTCATTTCCATGATTACAGAACAGTGCTCCAAGCAATAATCTTTGCGAAAATAGATTACTGCAACGCTATTCTACTAGGCCTCCCATCATCCCATACTAAACCTCTCCAAATGATTCAGAACACGGCAGCAAGAATCCTAACGAACAAGAGGAGAAGAGATCACATTACGCCAGTACTTAAAGACCTTCACTGGCTGCCAATCCACTACAGAATAATACATAAATCCCTCACCACAATCTTCAAAAATATTCATGGACTAGCTCCTCTCAATCTACAAATAGCTCTCAAAAAACACTCCTCCAACAGACCCATAAGAGAAGCTTACAGAGAATATCTACAGGTACCACACGCCAATACCACCCAACATACAACACTGAGAGACAGGGCCTTCTCTACAGCAGGTCCCCCACTATGGAACTCAATACCCTTAGAATTACGACAGGAACCATGTCTTCCAACCTTCAGAAAGAGACTTAAGACATGGCTGTTCATGAAAGCCTTTCCGGACCCTGACTGATGCTCGACCGCCAAATACAGCAAGACTGATTATCACCCAATAAACTGATACAGACTTACCAACCACTGCACGTTCTACTTCTTGTTAAACTTCTTGTTAAACTTCTATCATCCTCTTCTTCTACTCCCAGTTAGAACCATCCTTGTTTTATTGTAACTGCTTTTTCTGCGCACTTGTTATAATTTGTTATATTTTGTAAATGTATACTCATGTTATAGTTATGTACGTTTATAATTTATTGATCACCCCTTGTTTTATGTAAACCGACATGATACGAACTCCGTGAATGCCGGTATAGAAAAAACTCAAATAAATAAATAAATAAAATAAATGTTTCTCTTAGCCTGCCCTAAGGTTTCTCATGTGGACTTTTGTGCTAGGGGTACAATTTTTGAGCTGAGGGAGACCTCTCTATGCTGATAGGAAAGGGTAGAAGAGGGTAACTCTCTACTTTGGAATTTTGGTGACTCTGACCTTTTTTTTTGGAGGGTCTGGTTCAACCAAGGTTGAAGGTTTTTTTTTCTAAAGGACAGATGTCATAAATTAGTTAGAACTGATGATACCTGAGGTCACAAGGTAACATTCTATTTATGTATTTATTTATTTAAAAGTTTTTATAAATTGCTTTTCCAAACAGGTTCATAGTGGTTTACATGATTACATCTATAAACTTTACAATAAACATACAGAACAGATTCTACTACATGTTTTGAGGTTGGCTATATCATGGGAAGAGCCTTAACAGTAAACACAGTGTTTTAATAGGTCCACAGAAGCCATTTTATGGCTGTGTTTGATACATCATTTGAAGGATTGCTTACCTGACATCTTAGCCTTTTCAATATTTTCTTTTTTAAAAGAAATCAGACATGGAAAAAATAAAGACATGAATGAGAAAATAAGGGGTAAAAGAATGAAAAATTGAAAAAGGAAACTCCAGAATCTTGTGGTCTGGTAAAGATAGAGTGGGCACGTTTCATTTTGTGTCAGGGGAAGACAATTGACTGGGGAAACTCACGTGGGGACAGTGCATGGGAACTTCCATGTATGTTCAAAACGATTTCTCTTTCTGAGCTCTGAAAGTGCATGTCCATGTTGACACCATTGGTGATATCATTCCACTTCTGTGGTTTATTTGCTTCTGCTTGTCCATGGAGAATATTATATCCTCCTATGCTGATCTTATCATTCAGTGTCTGTAAGGACTCAGATGTGTCTGGTAAAGGATATTTTGGCTACATCCTTACAATAGAAATGCAACATGATGTGGTATGATGATTACTATTGAGGGCAATGAGTATTGGTGGGGGAGTGGGGCAGAAGGATGCTGCTTGAAATGAAGATCAGGCTTTGGAATGGGGTGGATTTTTTTTTTCAAAGCATCAAAATCTAAGCTAATCTAATCTTATCAATGATGTACATTTGAATAATCCAAATATGAAATTTGATCTGAATGAGCTGATTTTCAGTTTGGTTTTGGTCATCCAAACCAAATGGGTGCAACCCCCTGAAAAATGTGAATCCTTTTCAGCTCATTTGGCTCAGTCATATTAAAGCCTATGGGGCAAGTAAATTCAGACAGAGAAAAGTCAGTTCAGAACAGGACAAGAAAGGAGAAGGATCAATCATGTTTCACTATTTTTTCAACCAACCTATTACAGCTGACAGTTGCTCAGCTTTACTTCATCATTTTTTTTAAGTGAAAGTGGAACTTAAGACCACTTTGAGAAGTTAGTGACCTTTTTGTTCTCAAGTTATTCCTCTGTTGGATCTCCAACAGAAAAGACAGATACTTTGAAGTTCCTTGCTTCAAAATTCTAGTTAAAAATTATTAGAAAGAAAGCTTTAGATTTAGAGGAGATAACAGGGTATACTCTTACATTCACTATCACTGCATCCCAGTTGTGCTTCTAACAATAGGAGAAACTGTAATCTGTCAGGGTTTTACAGCATAACTGTATATCAGCAAGATAAGACTGTACTTCTCTTCTACAGCAGGTAAGCAGTGCATGTCAATGTCTGTAAAAATATACAGAACTATTTATTTTCTCTTTTAATGTGGCCAGCATTTTCAATGACTGACTTTGACTAGGGTAGCTTGCTTTCTTTCTGTAAAAGAATCAGTAATATGGTACTAATTTTTCTATGTGTAACTGACTCAAACTAATTTGTTAGTGTACATAGTCAATGACTATCAGCAGTTCACTGTACTCATTTTCCATTGTAGGGTGCACATTAACTGCAACACTAAGGGCCGGATTTTAAATGCCCTGCGCGCCGGAGCACCTATTTTGCATAGGCCGCAGGCGCGCGCACAGCCCCGGGATGGGCGTAAGTCCCGGGGCTTCGTAAAAGGGGCGGGGAGGGGCATGTCTGGGGCGTGTCCAGGGGGTCAGGGGACAGTTTAGGACGGGGCGGTTTAGGGCAGGACCGGGGGCGTGGTGCCGGCCCAGGGGCGTGGTCGAGGCCTCCGGACCAGCCCCCGGGTCGGGTGATGGCGCACCAACAGCCCGCTGGCACGCGCAGATTTACTTTTGCTTTCAGCAGGCGTAACTCTGCAAACAAAGGTGTGGGGGGGGGGGTTTAGATAGGGCCGGGGGGTGGGTTAGGTAGGGGAAGGGAGGGAAAGGTGCGGGGGGTGGAAAGAAAGTTCCCTCCGAGGCCGCTCCGATTTCGGAGCGGCCTCGGAGGGAACAGGCAGCATGTGCCGGGCTCGGCGCGCGCAGGTTGCACAAATGTGCACCCCCTTGCACGCGCCGACCCCGGATTTTATAAGATACACGTGGCTACGTGCATATCTTATAAAATCCAGCGTACTTTTGTACGCACTCGCGCAAATTTATAAAATCTACCCGTAAATGCACCTACCCTTATTTTATCCCGAGGGGTTTTCATGCCACTGTGCTTGCTGCCATACTCTTTACATATCTTGAGGATTCATTCCACTGTTGGTGCCCTATATCCCTATTTGATGCCTTGGGATTTTTTATTCCACTGCTGTTTTTCGCCTCAGATGATACTTAAGGGTGTTGATGCCATATTCATGCGCTTTACCTCTTTCCTATTAGCTTGGGCCACTGTTGGTGCCTTTTTTTCCTTCTTTTGTGCCAAAGGATATTCATGCCACTCTTAGGGGTAGATTTTTAAAAACAGCGCGATCGCGTACTTTTGTTTGCGCAAACAAAAGTACACTGGATTTAATAAGATACGCGCATAGCCGCGCGTATCCTCTAAAATCCTGGATCGGCGCACGCAAGGCTGCCGATTTTGGGCAGCCGGCACGCGCCGAGCCGCGCAGCCTGCCTCTGTTCCCTCTGAGGCCGCTCCGAATTCGGAGCGGCCTCGGAGGGAGCTCTCTTTCGCCCTCCCCTCACCTTCCCCTCCCTTCCTCTACCTAACCCACTCCCCCGGCCCTATCTAAACCCCCCCCTTACCTTTGTCCGTAGATTTACGCCTGCGAGAAGCAGACTGCTGGCGCACCGTCCTCTGACCCGGGGGCTGGTCCGAAGGCCTGGACCACGCCCCCGGGCCGGCACCACGCCCCGGTGCCGCCCCCGAAACGCTGTGTCCCGTCCCCGAAACGCAGCATCATCGGGTCCCGCCCCCGACACGCCCCCAACATGCCCCCTTCCAAAAACCCCGGGACCTGCGCGCGTCCCAGGGCTCTGCGCGCGCCGGCAGCCTATGGAAAATAGGCGCGCCGGCATGCAAGGCCCTGCTCACGTAAATCCGGGCAGATTTACGCGAGCAAGGCTTTTAAAATCCGCCCGTTAATGTCTTAAGTTGCTGCTGCCTCTGCTAGCGAGTTTTATAAAACTTGGGTAGAAAACCTCAATAGAATGCATTGTTTTTCTCATTGATGTTAATATAAACATTTGAATGTAATGACTGTGCTTCTGATCCAATCAAACAAAAACAAAAGAAACAGGAAACCAAACTAAAAATCCAAAGTGAACTAACATTTTTTTTCTGTGCACACTTCTAGAGTTCATGCACTGCATCTGCTTCATCAAAGGACCACCCAATGCAGTTTTCAGCAATTAAAAAAATTCAAAGTCAAATACATCTCAAAATTACATAATACATAATCAAACACATAATCAATAGGTGGATAAAGCCTCTGTAGCTATATGGTGGTAAATTTTCAGTAAGACACTCAATGGCCAGAAAGCCAGCTAGGTTATGGTTGAATATTTCCCTAAACATTGAGCATGAGCAACTCACTGAAAATGCACCTATAATTATAATGGGTAAGAAATTTCCCTTTCCCAAATATCCTAACTTCACCTTTAACTTTTCCACAAATTTTCTGAATGCATTTTGTTTCAAACAAGCTGATTGCATGTGAATATGTTTAAAATTTAGACTGTATTTACATTTTTTTAGTTGAAGTTGCAGAAATATTTTACAACCAAGAAGGTTAAAGGCAAATTATCATAATGTAGCAGATACTACACAGTAATAACTTTCAGTATCTGCTACAGATTCAACATGAATTATCTCTACAATTAAAAACTGTATTACAACTGAATAGTGATTCAAATACAAATACAAACATTACTTACCTCATGAAAGCATTCATAACGCATATGAAAGTAGAACATATACATTCGGGAAGATCATGATACATGAAGAGGCTATGACCCAGCTCATGTGCTAAATTAACTGCAATTTGCTCTGAATTGAAAATAAACTAAACAATGAAATAGAGAGATTAATGCTATTATTAATTTTATTTCAATGTTATTACATGAAGCAAAGCAAAGTTAAAAAAACCAAAGTATCATGCAACAGCATAAACTTAGACTTTTCAAGTGAAATATAAAAACAAATTCTAACAAAAATAAAGCAGTTTTCATTAGGGTCCTGATTGTACTCTCCATCTTTGCTGTTTCTTAAATTTGTTTGTTGGTCTTTTCCTTGACTTTTGTCCAATTAGAGATCGATATTCAAAAGATTTGTCTGGCTGATTTTGAGAATTAGCTGGACATAAGCTTGAGGTTTAAACTAGCCCCTTATTTCCAACCACCACTCTGGAGGTTTGTCTGGGCATATTTTTGTCTACACAAAATTTGCATGTACAGAAAGTGTTGGACTGAAGGCATTCCCAGGGCATAGTAAAACCCTAGCTGGACAGCATTGAATGTCAGCACTGATGAGCTAAGGTTATACAGTAGGGGTGTGCATTTGGTCCCTACGTATTGGCAGTCCGCAACGGATGTGGCCATATTCGTTGTATTCGTGGGGAAGCGAAACGTATCACGATTCCCCACGAATACACGAATCTTCGCCGAATTATTCGGCCACCTAAAGAAACCAATTTAAACAAACCCCCCACCCTCCTGACCCCCCCCCCCCCACCAAGACTTACCAAAACTCCCTGCACTCACACCCTCGGAGCCGGTTTCAAAATGGTGCCGATAGCCTTTGATCTACTATGTCACAGGGGCTACCGGTACCATTGGTCAGCCCCTGTCACATGGCCATCGGTGCCATCTTGTTCTCCTACCATGTGACAGGGGCTGACCAATGGCACAGGTAACCCCTGTGACATAGTATGGGCAAAGGCTATCGGCACCATTTTGATTACTGGCAGCTGACGATCCGAGTGCAGGAAGTCGCTCCCGGACTCCCACTGGACCACCAGGGACTTTTGGCAAGTCTTGGGGTCCCTCCTGACCCCCATAGGGTCCCAGTGACATAGTAGGCCCCTGTGACATAGTGAGGGCAAAGGCCCCTGTGACATAGTGAGGGCAAAGGCAATCGGCGCCATTTTGAGTACTGACATCTGATGGCCGGAGTGCAGGAGGTCGCTCCCGGACCCCCGATGGACTTTTGGCAAGTCTTGTGGAGGTCAGGAGGGTCGCCCAAGACTTGCCAAAAGTCCCTGGTGGTCCAGCGGGGGTCCGGGAGCGACCTCCTGCACTCGGACCGTCGGCTGCCAGTAATCAAAATGGCGCCGATAGCCTTTGCCCATACTATGACACAGGGGCACTGGTGCCATTGGTCAGCCCCTGTCACATGGTAGGAGCACAAGATGGCACCAATGGCCATGTCACAGGGGCTGACCAATGGCACTGGTAGCCCCTGTGACATAGTAGGTCAAAGGCTATCAGCACCATTTTGAAACCAGTACCGAGGGTTTGAGTGCAGGGGATGGCTCCCGGACCCCCCGCTGGACCACCAGGGAGTTTTGGTAAGTCTTAGGGGGGGGGGGGGTGGTCAGGAGGGGGGGGGAGTTCTAGTTAATTTAATTTTAGCTGGGGAACGAATTGAAATGAACGTATTAACGAATCGGAGCGCCATACAGCCAAATGCAATGTATCCGCTCCCCGACGAATCCGAATCCCAAATGCAACGTATGGCGTCCTTCTGCACATCCCTATTATACAGGTAAGTTTGCTTGGAGGGAAAGGCTCTCCTAAACTTACTCAGATAAAGTTGTTCTGAACTCCTTTTGTACACTGACAAAGAGGATACCTTTCAAAACTACTACTGTATTGCATAACCTGTGTACACATGATATGTACAGGTTATAAATATGACTACATATACACGCAAACATGCTTGTGTATGTAACAACTGTGAGCCATGCAAGTTCAGACTTATCAGGAAAAGTAGCAGCACTTAGCTGGGTAAGTCTGAAAAGTGCTATTTGTATAAGTAGTAGAGATGTGAATCGGAACCGGATTCCGGTTCCGATTCACATCGTTAATTTTTTTCGTGCGGCCCGATCGGGTTTTTTTATCGGCTGCGCCCGAGCCGATAAACAAAAAACCCACCCCGACCCTTTAAAATGGCTCCCTTAGCTTCCCCCCACCCTCCTGACCCCTCCCCAAACATTTTAAAATTACCTGATGGTCCAGTGGGGGTCCCGGGAGTGATTTCCTGCTCTCGGGCCGTCGGCTGCCACTAATAAAAATGGCGCCGATGGCCCTTTGCCTTACCATGTCAGGGAATCCGTGCCATTGGCCGGCCCCTGTCACATGGTAGGAGCACTGGATGGCCCGCACCATTTTTAAATGGCACGGATACCCTGTCACATGGTAAGGGCAAAGGGCCATCGGCGCAATTTTTATTAGTGTCAGGGTGGGTTTAGGGGTTGTTTTTGTGTGCCATTTTTCCCGCCCTTCCCCAAAACGATAAGAGAACCCAACAAACAATTTTGTGGGGTTTTCCTATCGGGAGCCCCCAATTTCTGATGTCAGAAAAAATGATTCGCATCCCTACGAAGTAGCTTATTCCAGAGGGTGGCACCAACCATTTAAAAAGCTCAATTGCATGTTGTTTGAAATTGACATTGTCTAAAACAGGGCACAATTAACAAGGATTTATCAGTAAATTGTACTGATCTTGAGGGAATTTATTTATTTATTTATTTGTTTATTTAACACTTTTTTTTATACCGACGTACGTAGGTACATAACATCGGTTTACAAAGAACAGAAGAATAGAAAATGAAAGCTTGCAATTTGGGCAATGTTCTCTCTACCTAGCTTGTTGTTGCCCAGGTAGAGTGTCCATCAAGCTAGATGGAAAGAACAATGCCCAAATCTCATCTTGGAGTGAGTTTCCTCACTCCGAAGGCCATCAAATCTTCACAAGAGATCACTGTTCTGTTCGTACGTCTCATGTTGAATGTGAAAGTGGCCCCCAACCCCCTACACTCGTACCTAATCCCCACCTCGAGTTACTAGGTGGGCCTAACATAGGGATACAAATACCTGTCTAGGGAGGAGACACTATAGCAAGGCTCTCTTTAAACCTTTACTGGCCTCTAGCGCACAACGTAATGCAAATGAAAGAGGTGTAGTTATTGGCCGCGTTAGGAGCCGCGCTAACACTGCAGCTGTTTCGCGGCACACGATAAATCCTCCCTACTTTACATTTGCTCCGCCCCCTGAATACAAAATAAAAAATTTGCATTCGCAAATCGCGTTAACGGCTGTTAGCACGATTTGTGGAATTATCTCCCGCGGTAACTCCTTGGAAAATGACCCCCTTACACTAAATATTGAGGAGTAAATGTATGCGAGTAAAAGACTAATGTACATCACTTTAGTAGTTTGTAAAATCGCAACTTACGTGTGCAAATGCACCCTGGAATGCCCCTGGTCCACCCCTTTTTTACATATGCAAATGTATTCATAATCCCTGATTTATGTGTGTATGTTGTGATTTTTAAAATAGCATATGCTTGCTTATTTCCTATTTTACACACACACGTGGTATTTTAGTGGATTACTGTAATTCTCTTTATATTGGCTTGCCTACGTGTTATCTATATACATTACAAATTGTTCAGAAACTAGAATGTTATATGGCTGCTGTCATTGGGAACATTAGCCCATACAATGGAATTATATTGGCTTTCAGAAAGTTTTAGAATTCATTTTATGGTCCTGATATTGATACATAAAGCATTAGATAATAGGAAACTGATGTATCTAAAGGAATTCTCACATGAATATATTCCCTCAAGATCAGTACAATCTACTGATAAATCCTTCTTAGTTGTGTCCTCTTTTAGACAATGTCAACTTCAAACAATATGCAATTGAGCTTTTCAATAGTTGGTGCCACCCTCTGGAATAAGTTCTTGGAAGATCTTAAGATAGAGACTGATAGTAAGCTCTTTAAGAAGAAACTGAAGATGTTTTTATTAAGCAGGCATTTTTATAAAGACGTGTTGTAGAAGAGAAAAATAGAATTATATTTTATAATTAATTTTTATGCTTTAATTCATTTATTAACTGTTTTTCATGGGTTTCGATTGTGAATGTATGCTTTAAATATATATGTATTTTAAACTGTAATTCACTTAGAACAACATGCTGTTGACATAGTCAGAATATAATAGCTTTTTGAATGAAATTGATAACTTTATCCATATATTGTTAGACAGTGGTAAACTTAACCAGAGAAACAACAGAATATCCAGTTAAAGTTATCCAGATAACCCACCCACTTGCCAGCTCTTTGAATATGGATATCTGTTTCTTAGATATTTAAAAATGACATTTAAGGATGCACATTCTAGCATTTTAAAAAGCTTTTGTGGAGCAAACTTTATCCTGCATTCATACTTCAGATGTTTTAAATTGGTGCTAGCAAATTTCCGATGACAGTACTGAACTACCCCCAGTTTGCTTTATTTAGAAATTCCTTATAAATACCACTTTTATTCAATCCAAAATTATGAAGTGCAGCATTCTATTTTCTGGAGAAAATGGAATTCCTTTTAGGTTGAGGATGTTTTATTAGCACACCAAAAGAATTAAGCATATGGTACTTAACATAAGAACATAAGCATATTCAAAAGCATTTTGTCACATAAGCATATTCAAATGCATTTAGCCAGAAGTTATCTAGCTAAATGAAAATTTTGGCACTTATCTAGCTAAATTCTAGCCAGATAATAAATTAGCAGGCTAGAATTTAGCTGAATATGTTAGGGGCATCTCAGAGGCATAACTGGGGGGAGTTGAGTTAGCTGGATAAGTTATCCAGCTATCTCCAATGTTCAGAATTAGCTGGATAACTTTTCTGAGTAACTCTGGTTGGCCCGTAGGGCTATCCTAAAATTAGCTAGATAAACTTATCCAGCCAACTTTAAGATAGTCGGCTATATTCAGCAACACTAGGGTTGCCAACTGGCTCCGTATTTTCAGGACAGGTTGATCTGGTCCTGGTTTTACCCCATTGCATGCAAGGACTTGTAGACTTGCTCTTCTAAGGAAAAGCAATAGGGAAGTCAGAACTACAAGTCTCTGCATGCAACGAATAAAACCATACCGGATAGCCTGTCCTTAAAATCTGGAGCCAGCTGACAACCCTACGTGATACAGCTGTGCCATGGAATATATGGGCTAAATTAGCTGGATAATATATCCAGCTAACTAGCTGAGCTGCATAGCAGCTGAATATGGACCTCATAAAAATTGCTATACTGGGCAGCCCAGTATGCTGAATCCATCAGTGGCCAATCCAGGTCACAAGTACCTGGAAAGATCCCATAATAGTGATAAATAGTGGCTATTCCCCAAAAGGATAACTTTAAAACATGTGAGAGCATGCCAATGAATGCTTGTTAGTGGGCATGCACGTGCAAGTGGATATATTTTTTTATCATGCACACAATGTGCGTACACTATACAAAATACATGCAAGTCAAACCTGCTAACAACACATGCAGCTGTGCTTACATATGCATGTACCATTACTGCTGTGCACATATGCATGCATGTGCAAGCTTTGGTGATAACAGAACTTCCAATTCTTCTAGGGCATGGAAAGGAGCAGCAAAATGCCACCAACACCTATCACACAACCCAACTTCACCACAGGCATGTCACCTAATCTGGGAATCCTAGTGGTGAAGTATGAGTAAGTGCTCTTTCCAGTGCTGGGATCTTAGGAGGAACAAGCTGCCCTGGCACGTGGTGTACCAAGCCTTTAACAGGGGAGCCTCCTAGCCACGCGGGGTAAGTATAATGTGGGCAGTGGGAGTAGGTACAGCAGTGCATGGGTGGGCACTAGGGGGCCTGAATGACTAACATGTAGTGCCAGAGTAAATATGTATGCATGGATACTGTAACTGTTGTACACTCATTAATAGCATGAATGTAAATATGTTGCTAATGTCATACAATGTTACAGAAAGAATAGGCAAGATGTACAAGTAAGGACAAAAACCTATAGTCACAATTATTATAATGGTGTAATGAAGACATGCTACTTTCTCTGGGACATGATCTCCATTCCATGATGCTAAATATAGGATTGCATACCAAGGGCTTCCTTTTAGAAGATCTAGATTACGGCCTGTCGCATGGTTCTTGGTACTCCAAAAAGCTGTCCTCTCTACGGAAACAGCTATTCCCACTGACTGCACTGCACAGCAACCTTAATAGTGACTTCAGTATTTTGGCCCTTCATGGAGGCTGCCTATTCAGGAATACTTTTGCCATAGGTGGCATTACACCACATCTGTGTTCATGTAAGTGTAAAAAGCCATTCTAATCACTTCAGACATCAGTAGGATACATGGAGACATTCCATTATGGAGGTCACAGTAGCAGCTACAGTGCACACTCAACTTTGTCATCTATTCTTCCCTGTAGATTGAGAACTTAAAGAAGAAGGCCTGGTGGCTGCACTTAAAAAGAAGAGGTGGTTGGACCAGCTGTGGGCTTGAAAGGATGGGACTAGAGGTAAGTCCTATCTCTAGCCATCAGGGCCATATTCACATGGTCTGTATAGGTCCTGTTTCCATCATAAGAATATATGAACATAAGATATGCCATACTTTGACAGACCAAGGGTCCGTCAAGCCCAGCATCATGTTTCCAATAGTGATCAATCCAATCCACAAGTACACACTATGGAAATACTGCTCCTCATGACCCTGTCCCTGTCTTCAGCTTCAAAAAACCCTCATTCACATACTTAGATCTAGAAAGTTCCCTGGGTCACAGCAGCATTGTCATGAGGTGGTTCATTGGAAGGCACCCTCTGACTTAGAGAAGATGGTAACTTTTGAGCTCTTTTCAACCACTCTAACATTTCTTCGCATGGAAATTATATGGGCCCGAGAGTCCCTAAGATGGCCGCCTGAGCAGTCATGTTGGTGAGAAGCTCCCAAATTCCTTTGCTATTTTTCTCGGATTACCTATTGAGAATGCCTCACATAAAAAGAAAAAGTGAGGGTAACGGGGAGCAGATCAACTCAACCCTGCATAGGGAGTTTTTTTTCGGCGGCAACGCTATTAACATCGGGAGAGCTGGTCACTGAGGGGACAGCAGGAGAACCTGAGCCATCCTATCTGACTTTAGATACTTCTCTTAGCCCGGCTCACCAAGCAGGCTGGCACCACCAGGTCGCAACGAGGAAGGAAGGCAATATGAGACCGCGGACCCGTCGAGGGAACTCTGAGGAAGGGAAGGAGTGGTCTGGCAAGGTATAACACCTGCGGGACTTATCAACTTGGAGCAATCTGCAAAGGTACAGCTGCAGAGGAGTGTTGGAGGTGTGGGACTGTGCTCTGCTGATGCGCTGGGAATCTCGGTCCTGGGAAATGGTACCGTTGCAACAGCGGGAGGAGGAGGTGAGGGACAGGAACTCCCTGAGCTGGAAAGAATTTTACAACCTACACCAGAAATAACACTTTCTACCATTTGGATCGCTTTACAGTCGTTGGAAAAATCAATTTTGGTGCTCACCAAGGAGGTAATTGATATAAAAAATCAAGTCCTTCTGAATACGAATGGAATAGTACAAAAAATCAAAAATTGGAAACAATGGAAGGACGACTGAAAGAAGTGGAAAAGTTGCAAACTAAGTCAATACACAGTGAAATAGTGGTTAATAAGAGGCTTGAAAGCATAGAAAACAATCTGAGCACATAATTTGAGATTCTTGAACTTTCCAGTTTTGAGGAAAATTTCTACTTTGGATTTGTTCAGATTATATGTATCACAGATTTTGAAGATTCCAGATGAAGCAAAGCCCATAGTGACTAAAGCCTAATATCTCCCATATGCTGAAGCTAATCATGAAAACCCTGAGGAATTAATATTGCCTGATGTGACTACATTGCTAGAGTTTTCACAGGAGATGATTGTGGTGCAAAGGAGACCGTTACTTGTGTCTTTTGCATTCCTGATGGACAAGAATAATGTATTTAAACATTACTTTAGAAATAGACAAGTTATGTTTTTTGGGCATAAAGTCTGGTGTTACCTGGACTTGGTAAAATGTATTCAAATAAGAAGAAAATTATTTCTCAATATGAGATCAGAAGTGTTGCAAAAGGGAGCGTGGTTAAACTGCATTTCCCTGTAAATGCACTATTATCTATCAAGACCACAGCTCAGGGCTTTCTTAGACTCTCGCACCTAGATTACCCCACTGTTTGCTTGGTAAAGGTAGGAAAGCAAATGTTTGCTTACCTGATGTAACAGGTGTTCTCACAGGACAGCAGGATGTTAGTCCTCACAAATGGGTGACATCGAGGATGGAGCCCTGTACGGAAAACTTTTCTGTCAAAGTTTCAACAAGCTTTGACTGACACTGGCACACTGGGTGCACTGAGCATGCCCAGCCTGCAATTATCCCTGTGAGCCACAGGTGTCTCCCTCAGTCTCGTCTTATAGCTAAAAAGCGCAAGCGAAACTAACATAACAAGTATACAGACCCAACTCCGCGGGTGGCGGGCGGTTTCGTGAGGACTAACATCCTGCTGTCCTGTGAGAACACCTGTTACATCAGGTAAGCAACATTTGCTTTCTCACAGGACAAGCAGGATGGTCGTCCTCACAAATGGGTGAGTACCGAGCTGAGGATGCCGGGAATGCACCAGATACACCGCAGATGCGCAAAGGCGTAACGACTGAGGTGGAAATGGGACGGAGGGCATCCGCAACACCATAATGGGTTCGTGGAAGGATGTTGGGTAGTGAATTGAAAAAGTACAAGGAGTAGGCGGACTGGCCAAACATGGAGCATGCCGGCTAGTCAAATGTAAGCAATAATAGGCTGCGAAGGTATGGAGAGGACTCCAGGCTGCAACCTGATAAAAAAGTACAAGCAGCAGTACCAAAGGGAAGCTGTTAAGGCTAAGACGGACACAACAGTAGTGGATACCCACAGTGTGGTAGTGAAATGGTCTGCTTGTTGGTAGGAAAGGAAATATAGACCACTTAATCAGAAGGATTAGGTCTGTGTTGGCCACTGGAAGTAGCAGCTTGACCCTTGCATGAAGGAAAGAGTTCAAGTGGAATTCACATGGAATGCAGTGCAATGTAGATAGAATGTAAGCGCAGCATTACTGTCCAGGAATGTGGAAAAACCCAGTCTCTCCCTAGGGCGAGAGAGAGGGTTAGGAACAATTAATAGAGTATTTCCTGAGGAAAGGAGATACAACATCTACCTGAAAAGGATAGAAAGTTGAATGCGTAGAACTACTCAGTGGCAGAGGAACGGAGTCAGGTGAGTATGGAAAGAGTGCATAACTCACGGACCCTGCTGGCAGGAATGACATTAAGAGGGAAAGAAGTTCCCTTGCCAAACTGTGGAAGAGAGGAATGGAAAGGCTCAAACGTAGAATGTATGAGACTTATAAGGAGAATATATATGTTCATTCCGTGATTAGAGAAATAGAGGAGGCTTGATCAGTGGATAATCCATGGTAAGCCGACTCAGAGAGGATTACCGAAAACGGGAACCCAACTCCCAAAACGATACACCTCCTAAGAGAAAGGTGTATCTATGTGGAGGATGTCTGGAGAACAGAATCCGAGGGAGTAAGAAAAAATGGTGGAAAAGTAAAAGGGGTAATACCTCTTTTTTTTTTTTTTTTTTTTTTTTTAGCGTCAGGAGGTAAAGCCTGCCATATTAAACGGCAAGATTTATGTTTAGAAGGTTTTGTGACGCTACCAGAACCTAAGAACATCAGTAAGTCTATGATTTGGGACTGACTGGTGAGGGAATAAAAGGTTACTGATATGATGGATTGAGAAGTATGGGAAAGCATACTGATCTCAGTCAGGGAGTGGGGAAAAGAATACTGAACCCCATCCCAGTTCAACATTAGAAGAATGCTGGCTACGAGAGGCAGCAGAAGAGATATATTGAAGAGGCCTTTGATGGAAGAAAAGGCATCTAAGGGAACGCATAGGAAACATGTGCAGGGAGCAGAACCTGTGCATCGTATGGAATGATGCAGACGCCGAGGAAAGTTTAGTTAAACTCAGCGTTAAAAGATTTGCCCTGTACACATGTAATTGAGACCATTCGAGAGGATAGAACCTACGTGGAGAAGGTCTGATAGAGCGTTCATTAAATCTCTTAGATATGTGGCCCAAGGACGCATGAAGTGAACAAGGGCCAAGGGTAGAGCTGCGCAGCTGTCTAGCAGAGCAGCTAAGAGGTAATGCGTGCTTATGAGTTGGAAAGCACATTGTCCCTATGCTGTCTGTCTGTATGCACAAAGAATTGTTGCAAAAGCAGTATTGGAAGGCATAAGGGCATAACTCATGGGTGCAACGTCCAGGAAGTTTATGAGAAACTATGCTGGAGTGCAATAGATGCATAATGGGTAGACAGCTTTCAGGAGAAACTTTATAACCCTAAGGAATTGCGAGCATGAGTCGAAGGAGACTAGGTCCTAGTTCGAACTGGGATAAGAATCAGGGACGAAAGCAATGAAACCACTTAGGTCCATTGAGTATAGAATGTCACTGAATATAACCCATAGCAGTTTTGAATTATGAGAAAAATGCATAGTGGGAAGAAACCCCATAGCCCAACCATGAAAAGTTGAAAGGCTGAGGTTATGGAAAATATGCGCAGGGACATATAACAATGTATCAGAATGTCTGTGCGCATGCTGGACAAGAGGGTCTTAAGACTGTGGTGTCCAGAAGTGTTACAGAAGGGATTTATGGCAGTGACAGTAATCCCAGTTAGTAAATGTATAGTGAGTCCTGAAAAAAGTGAGAGCTCCTTGCATGTACTGAAAGTGGTTAGCAGTAGTCTATGCAAGGAAAGTGAATGATGTTACACTCCGCAGAGAAAACAGCATTCACCAACAGTGATGCAAGAGACAGTTCACTTACCGAAGCTGGTGCCAGCGGCAGAGCTTGGGGTTGTAATGTTGACTCACCATAAAGCACATAGAAACATTAAAATAATGTACTTACTGCAGTATGGAGTGATGGTAACCAAAGATACCATTGTACCTGTGACGTCTAAAGAAAGTTGGATTTTCTTAGGTCCAGGATGTGCGGAGAGTAACTATTTTCTGTTAAAAGAAAGAATAGTGCAATTAAAACTCCCCAACCCCCCTCCCTTCTCCCCTCTGCACTTCGTAGCGCCTGGGGGAGTGTACCGGGACTTTGGTACAAGGTGGGGTGGCCGCTCTGATATCTGACCAGATGGGAGACCAGGAGGTGTCCCAATGGAGGATATCATGTAGGCTCCTGCAGGTGTGTGAGCGGTAAGTGGTACCCGCATTTCTGTATGCTGTACAAGGAGACACTGAGACCTGTGGCCAGGCCTCAAGGTGGACTTGTACATGGGGCAATGGTTGCTGAATCTCATGTTTAGCAGATCAGCCAATGCAGCTGGACCTTGGTTGGGAGGGAACCAAGAGTCAGAGCATTGGTCGGCACAGGGACTTGTTACTGACAAGAGAAGAAGCCCTGCTGCAATCCCAAGAAGATAGAGGGGTTCTCCTGATATTGTGGCTAACATAGCTAACATAGCGATATGTGACACTAATACAGTTCTAAAAGGCACATGACCCAGAACTTTTCGAACCACGGTCCGAATGGGAGAACACAACTCTATGGGAATGCCGCCGAAGCGGGTACTTACCATCCGACGTGGATCGCCGCAAGACGAGCCGGTGAAGATTGTTGACTCCGACGGTCTCCGGAGTCCTCGAGGGTAAGGCCGGGGACGTAAACGTCCATCTCGCTCTGAAACCCGGTATGGTGGCACAGGTACAGAGGAGACAGGCCAGGCGTGAGTGGCGTTTAGACTGCTAAGTGTAACAGATGGCCATAGTCCCACACCACTTGACGGTGGGGCACGCCAGGAACAGAGGAGCCCTAACGGAACTCATGTTCCCTTCCCTCGTCACAGCGGCTCGATGTGTCGTGACGCCAATGCAGAAGCTGTCGGACCTGGATCCGGAAGTTCTGGATCACCAAGTGACTGCCAAAACTGTAGGAACAGTGCTGATGGCAGTGGTGATGTCGCTCTGCCCGAGCTGTTGTCAAGCCTGGAGAAGGATGGCACCGATGTGTCTGGATGGCGTCAGCGGCGGACGATCACGATGTCGGCGATGATGGGTGCCACGGTGCTCGGCCCGGTCTTTCCCCAGCGCCGAGATGGAAGCCCTCGTCGTCCTGGAAGGCGATCGATGACGAACTGTCAGCACGCCTGCTCTGCTCCTGACACAATGGAGGTGTCTTAAGCTAATACGGGGCTTAAAAAAAGAACCCAAGCGTGGAGCAATGTGAGGAGGCGAGGGTATTATGTGGCGGTGCTATCGGTTATTGACGATATTGAAGGCAACCCTAAGGGGCTTCGAGGATATTATCAAAATGGGTATGAAAAATCGTCGATGACTGGCCAGGAGAATGATGACAGTGACGGGCACTGACAGCAGTGGCATAGGTATCTTTGAAACGATGTGGAATCGAATAATCGAAAAACATTGCCGTTATTGAAAAAGATACCGGCATCGACTGAGTCGAAGTCGAATCAATAGGGCGTCAAGGACACCGAAGGAAAACGGAGGTGTCGAGGGCATCGATGCATGGAGGCGGGCATTTATGCCGTTTGTGGCATGGCCACGGGCATCAACTATAGGGCCACAGACGTTGACGGTATTGATTTGGACAGACTCAGATTTCCAAGTGTACATGGCATCGGTGCCCCAGACACGTGTGTCGGTGGCATCGATATGGACACGTATGGAATCGATGGCATGGATCTCCCAGTCGATGAATTCCATCCCGGCATCAACGCCAGTCCTGGAATCGGCATGGGCATCGATGCCAGCCATAAGGCTGGCATTGGCATCAACGCCCATCCATGGAATCGAGCCGGCATGGATACCCACCGATGGGACCCACCTGGGCATCGAATTTCACCGATGGGAGCAGCCTGGCATCGACTGCCCTCGATGGATGCATTCTAACATAGATGCCCATGGATGAAACACCTGGGCATCGGTGTCCATCGATGCAAAAGGACCTGGCACCGATGCCATCGACGGACAAGCCATCCGGCACCGATGTCCATCGATGGGGACCATCCAGCACCGATGTCCACCGATGGGGACCATCCGGCATCGATGCCCACCGACGAATCGATGTGGCACCGATGCCCACCGATGGAAAAGGGCTGGACATCGGTGGGGAGGATGGGGCATCGATGGCATCCCCAAAAGGGGGGGTGGCATCGATGAAGTGACCCTGGGATCGTTAAAAAGTGTCTCGGGCAGCGGTGGCGGCGACCCGAGTATGCATGGCAGTGACTAACAGCGTGTGCGTCAATGGCATGCATCCGGGTAGGGACGGCACCGAGGAAGCCCAAGGAAAAAAACAGTGCGTAGGAGGAAAAAGCCTGGTAGCACTGAAAAGCAAAAAACATGGATAAAGGCATCAGGGCACCGTGGGGGGAGGGGCGCTGATGACATATAAAAGCCCAGGGCGGTTTAGGAGGGTCCCGGTGTAGCGATAGGGTATCGACTGCGTGAGGGTACCAGGGAACGAAGGACTTGAAGCTACAGAGGTCCTAAAGTTAAGGAAAAAATCCCTACCCCACTAGCATAAGCAAGCAGAGTGTCACAGAGATACTCGCAAGCTGTTTAAAGCTAACTGAAAAATGGGGGAAGGGAAGGCTTCAGTCAGTTAACAGCCTTAAGATAGTGACAGGAACCGACCGAAAAATAAGAATTAGTACTCACCGAGCGTCGTAAAAACGTACGCGGAGGGAGACCTGTGCAGGGAAAAGTGTTTTTTGAAGTGAAAAGTTAAGTGTTTCCATGAGGTAATTAGTTAAAAAATCCTCACAGAGCTCCAACCGCTATGCTGACTGCAGAGCGGAAAAAAGAAGACTGAGGGAGAAACCTGTGGCTCACAGGGATAATTGCAGGCTGGGCATGCTCAGTGCACCCAGTGTGCCAGTGTCAGTCAAAGCTTGTTGAAACTTTGACAGAAAAGTTTTCCGTACAGGGCTCCATCCTCGATGTCACCCATTTGTGAGGACTACCATCCTGCTTGTCCTGTGAGAATGGATGTTCCCCATGTGAGCCGAGGTGGGGACTCCGGCAGAATGGCAAGAAAGTTGAGATGATAACCTTGAGTGATTATGGCAAGAACCCACTGGTATGAGGTGATTGTGTGCCAGATGTTGCTGAAGTGGCACAATCGATTTCCCACTGGTACATGCAGTAGTGGAGGCTGAATGCTGCTCTCTAGGAAAGAGTCAAAAACCAGATGCTGTGCCTGGCTGAGGAGTTGTCTGTGATTTTTGCCTGCGAGGTTGCCTGGACTGGCCTTTCTGGTAAGGCTTAGTAGAGCGACCTTTAGACGGTGGAGGATAAGACTTCCTTTGGCGGTAAAAAGACGTTTTGGGATCCTTTCTGAATGTTTGCTTAGCAGGATATTCAGAAGGCAACAAGGAGAGTTGGCGAAGAGTCTCATGGTGATCTTTGAGCTGTGCCATTGCTTGTTGTATCTGTTCACCAAAAAGATTGTCACCAGTGCAAGGCAAGTCAGATAGTCTGTCCGGGACCTCAGATCGTAGGTCCGAAGACTTTAGCCAGGCCCACCTCCTTGCAGAAATAGCTGTTGCTGATACCCTGGAAGTGGTGTAAAAAATGTCATATGCTGATCTTATTTCATGTTTGTCCACTTCTAATCCTTTTTGAGCCAGGGCATGTAATTGCTCTTGAGATTGCTGAGGCAGGGACTCAGCCAAGTCTTGTATTTATTTAAAGAGGACCCTGTTATACTGGGTCATATAGAGTTGGTAAGAGGCAATGCGGGATATAAGCATTGACCCCTGAAAGACACGCTGGCCTATGGCATCCAGGAACTTTTGCTCCTTCCCTGGAGGGAAAGAAGAGTGAGGCTTGGATCATCGGGCTTTCTTTTGGGCTGACTCAACAACCACTGAATGGTGATCCAATTGGGTTTTTTGGAAACCTGGAGTTGACTGGACTAGGTTTGTGGTGTCCGCCTTTCGGTTAACTGGTGCCACCGAACCAGGATGCTCCCAATTCCTCTTCAGAAGATCCAAGAGGACATCATGGATAGGGATAGAGGTGATTTCTTTAGGAGCATCCAGATATTGTAGAAGTTCCATCATCTGGTGTCTATCATCCTGTTCTGTCTGAAGTTGAAATGGAAGCAATTCAGACATTTCCTTCACAAAATTAATGAAGGACAAGTCCTCTGGAGGAGAACGCTTCCTGCTTTCAGTAAGAGAGGGTGGAGATGGTAAGTCATTGGTATCCTGGGAAGAATCATCGTCCATGTGTCAGGGTTTATCACCAGCACCCCTAGAATCCTTAGAGGGCTGGAATGATGGTATTCCTGAAGGTCCTGTTTGAGGCACCGAAGGCATTGAGTCACCGGAGGCATCAATGGAGGCACTGAGGGCATCAATGGGCATATCGGCAGCATCAATGGTACAAAGACGCTATCGGTGACATCGATGGCTGAGGCATCAGTAGGACTCCCGATGGAGGAAGTAACAGTGTTTCTCCTTCCTCTGTCGATGAAAGAGGAATCGGGGAGGAGGGCACCGGGCCCATCGGTGGCCTCGGATCCATCGGAGGAAAAGTGGCGAGCAGCGCTTCCATCCTCGTCAGTAGCAGTGCCAGGAATGGGATCGGTAGCTGGTTCAGGAATCGGCACTGGCATCGGAGGAATCTTGAAGCCTTGCATTGCTCTGCCGATGGCCTCCTGAATCATCTGATCCAGTTCCTCTTGGAAACCTGGAGCCCCGATGCTGGAGGAGGAGGCAGAGGCATAGCCGGAGGGACCACCGTTGGAGGTGGAATCGCGGTTCCTATCACCGGGCCCGGTGAAGGTTGCCTCGGTGACCCGGAGCCAGATAGGGACAGTGCCTTTTCTGGGTGTGCTTTCTTCGGCTGAGGCTCAGACGGTGGTGACGTTGAGGGCTTGCCTGCGTCGATGGTCTGAGATCTACGGTGTCGATGTTGATGCTTTTCGCGATGATCTCCTTGGTCCTTATGCTGAGGAGGAACAGCAGGTGTCGATGCCGCGGAGTCGTCGATGCCGGTTGGACACCGATCGGTGCATGATACTGGTGCAATTTACACTGTGTCAGTTCGGAGGATGTTGAGGCTATGGACGGCGTCGGAGTTTGTGACCGAAAGAGAAGTTCCATCTTCTCCATTTTAGCCTTGCACCCATTTGGTGTCATAAGGGCATATTTGGTGCAAGTAAGGACATCATGCTCACTCCCTAAACACATTACACAGACCTTGTGAGGGTCAGTAATGGACATTGTGCGAGTGCAGTCGGGGCATCAATGGAACCCCGATGCCATGGCCTCTGAAAAAATTTAGCCGCAGTGCGGTTGACGGCTAGTAGACCACGAGGGCCGAACTCGATGGGAATCGACCGAAATTGGGTAAAAAACTTACCTGACAACCGCGGAAGCAAAAATTGAATAGGGGGACTCCTGTGGGGTATTAAATTATGAATAGATTTAAAGGAGCATATCCAGAATAGAGTCTCCCCCTCTGCCAACCCATAAGCCCCTCACAATGTGATTATACATGCCTTATGTTAACATTTTTCTTGTTTTTGTTTTTTAATCTATATTTTCCATACTGCACTCTTGTTATCCCCCTCCCAGTTTCAGCACAATGTAAATTAATTTACTTCTGTAAAGATTCTATTATTCATGTCTATTCTTCTCTCCTTCCTTCCCCAGTTTCAACAACCCTGTTATATTGTAACTTTTGCTTCCTCTGCACATGTTATAAGAACAAAGTTATTGCACCCCCTGTTCTTTGTAAACCGGCATGATATGATTGTATCATAAATGCTGGTATAGAAAAGCTTTAAATAAATAAAATAAATAAATCTCCCTGTTAATATGTATTTTCCAAGCTTAAATGTTCAAATGTAAACCGGTATGACGTCCCCCACTAATACCGGTATATAAAAGTCTTTAAATAAATAAATAAATAAGTAATTCCACGAGGAAAATTCCTGTCAGGAATCTCTGTAGAGCTCCTTAACCCGTGTGGCTACTGCTGCGCGGAAAAAAGAAGACTGAAGGGGGACCCCTGCTGGTTGCAGGGTTAGTGCCATCCTGGGAATGCCGAGTAGGTGCCAGGCAAAGTTCTAGAATCTTTGACAAAGTGTTCCGTGATTGGGCTCCATTCTGTGATGTCACCCATATGTGAGAAATAGAGATTTCAAACCATGCAAAATACAGAAATGCAGAAGAATAAATGTCAGCAAGAAAGCAATCTATATTATGGCAAACATTAAATAGAAATTCAACTTATCTGGCTACAAGGTCAGAGAAGAACAGAGGATATATGCGGAATGTCTATTGAGGCACTACCATGACTTACCAGAACATTTTTTTGCAGCAGTAAACAGGAACAAAATATGATGAATAACCTTTTGACCGCACTTATGTGCTTCCCAAATTTGCCATACTATTTCCTGGAGTAATATAATTTTTGAACCTACGTTTTCACTGTAGCTATACTGTAAAAAGTATGCTCATGAAGTGGTAAATAAGTAAAATAAAATAAATCTATTATGATTTTAATTTTTAAAACATGCATAGAATAATAATTACATACCGAAATAAATGCCACTGAATGGGTTTTAAAACATGCTGCTCCTATATTTGCCAGCCCATAGGCCATACCATAAGATCTGTTCCTGTGATGCAAAAAAACAAAAATAGAAAATTGTTTTGTACCAAATATAGTAACATCTTTCAAAATGGAAATTTAAAAACTTCAGTTAATAAGTGTACATGTTAAAAGGTGACATGAGTTCTAAAATCAGTTTCTCAGATCATAAAGCAAAGTAATAGGTGTTTTCTGAAGACAGTCACATGACTGGATGATGTAACCATCCATCGTACCAAGTAAAATAAACTTTTCAGATTTATTTGACAATGACATAGAGGTAAATATTCATGTGATAAAGAAGGGGATTTACACATGCTAAAGCAGTCTAGAGAGACATAACAGTTGGAGACTCCAGTAGACTGTAATGGTTAAGTGTGTTTTGGTGGATCCTTGGGTGCTGTGGGAGATGACCACGCCCATGGGGAGGAGCCCCGTGAGGAGACACAGCACTGGGCTAGACTCATAATGCACAAAACGCAGTTAGTTCTTTATTAAACAGCTTGAAGAGAGCCACCAGTGGTGGCAGTAGTGCGCCAGTCTGGTAGTTGCAGTCTCAGGGACCTCGGCAGAGGGAGCCCTTCTCTCCTCGTTGGTGAAAGGAGATTCCACAGCAGGTTTCCCAGCAAGGATATACTGTGGTTGAGATAGACTGAGAGTTAGAGTATTCACTAGGGGGTAGATTTTATAAAAGTATGCCCGCGCATACTTTTGTTCGCGCACCAGGCGCGAACAAAGGTACGCCGGATTTTAATAGATACGCACATAGCTGCACATATCCCTTAATAGATACATGCGTAGCTGCGCGTATCCCTTAAAATCCGGGGTAGGCGCGCACAAGGCTGTGCAAAATCAGCAGCCGGAGCACGCCGAGCCGCGCAGCCTGCCTCCGTTCCCTCCACCCCCCTGCACCTTCCCCTCCCTTCCCCTACCTAAGCCACCCCCCCAGCCCTATCTAAGGCAAATGTTGCTTACCTGTAACAGGTGTTCTCACAGGACAGCAGGATGTTAGTCCTCACATATGGGTGACAGCATCAGGATGGAGCCCAATCACGGAAAACTTCTGTCAAAGTTTCCAGAAGTTTGACTGGCCCCTACTGGGCATGCCCAGCATGGCACTAACCCTGCAGCCAGCAGGAGTCTCCCTTCAGTCTTATTTGAAAGCTACAGGCAGTGCCAAAAAATAAAACAACAAAACATTACGAACCCAATACCGCGGGGCGGCGGGCGGGTTTTGTGAGGACTAACATCCTGCTGACCTGAGAGAACACCTGTTACAGGTAAGCAACATTTGCTTTCTCACAGGACAAGCAGGATGGTAGTCCTCACATATGGGTGAGTACCGAGCTGAGGATGTCTGAACAGCACCAAATGTACCCAATGGCATGCAACAGGCATAACAACTGGGGTGGAATTTGGTAGAGGGCATCCTGAACCCCACCGGGCAGGTGGAAGGGTGTTGGTACGTCACGTTGGAAATAAGTTACGCAGGACAGACTGGCCGAAGATGGAATCTTGTCTTCCGGCTTTGTCCAAGCAATAGTGGGCTGCGAAAATGTGGAGAGAACTCTAGGTGGCAGCCCTGCAAATGTCAGGAAGCAGAGCCGATCGTAGGTGTGCTATTGAAGTCGCCATGGCCCTCACAGAGTGTGCTTTAACACGGTCTTGAAAAGGAATGCCTGCTTGCTGATAGCAAAAAGATATGCAGTCCGCCAACCAGGAGGAGAGAGTCTGCTCACCCACAGGGTGCCCTAATTTGTTGGGATGGAAAGAGACGAATAACTGAGTGCTCTTCCTATGGGCAACTGTACGGTCTAGGTAGAACGCTAGAACCCATTTACAGTCAAGGGTATGAAGAGCCTGTTCCCCTGGATTGGAATGGGGCCTGGGAAAGAAGGTAGGTAGTATGATGGATTGATTAATGTGAAACTCCGAAACTAACTTAGGTAAGAACTTAGGGTGAGTGCGGAGTACCGCCCGGTCCTGCAGGAGTTTAGTGTAAGGCGGATACGTAACTAGGGCCTGTAATTCACTAACCCTGCGAGCTGAAGTGATAGCCAAAAGGAAAATCACTTTCCATGTGAGATATTTTAGGTCACAGGAGTGAAGAGGCTCGAATGGTGGGCTCATGAGCTGACACAGAACCAGATTAAAGTCCCAAGAAGGGGCCGGAGGACGTAGCAGAGGCTTGATGTGGAGCAAGCCCTTCAAGAAACATGTTACGAGGGGCTGTATGGATATAGGGACATCCCCGATACCTTTATGGAAGGCGGCTACCGCACTTACATACATTCTGATGGAAAAAGTCTTAAGACCTGACTCTGATAGATGCCAGAGATAGTCCAGAAACTTCGGGATTGGACAGGAAAAGGGGTCAAGGGACTGAGAAGAACACCATGACGTGAACCTTTTCATTTGTAAGAGTAAGCTTTTCTCGTGGAAGGTTTCCGTGAAGCAATCAAGACATGGGAAACTGGTTCAGAAAGGTTGAGTGGCTGAAGGATTAACCTTTCAACATCCATGCCATCAGGGACAAGTCTTGAAGATTGGGATGGTGTAGGCACCCGTCGTTTTGAGTGATCAGAAGCGGGTCCTTTCCCAAGTGATGGACCCTGCGGATGGAGAGATCCTGAAGTATTGGAAACCACACTTGGCGTGGCCAGTTAAGTGCTATCAGGATCATGGTTCCCTTGTCCTGACGTAACTTCACAAGAGTCTTCGAGAGAAGAGGAAGTGGAGGGAATGCGAGAGCACACCGGTTACCCATGAGAGGGAGAATGCGTCTCTGGCTTGAGAGAGTTTGCTGTGAATGAGAGAGCAGTAGGTCTCCACTTTGTGGTTTTGTGGGGATGCAAAGAGATCTATCTGAGGATATCCCCATTGTTGGAAGATAGAGTCTGTTACCGAGGGGTTGAGAGACCACTCATGGGGTTGAAAGACTCGACTCAGTTTGTCTGCCAGCACATTGTCCACTCCCGGCAACCAGGTAGCCCTGAGGTACATAGAATGGGAGAGAGCCGCCCAAATCTGCGCAGCTTCCTGAAATAGAAGGAAGGAGCCCGTGCCTCCCTGCTTGTTGATGTACCACATGGCCACCTGGTTGTCTGTCTGAATCATGATAACTTGCTTTGAGAGGTGATCCTGAAATGCCCTGAGAGCATATCTGATTGCTCGAAGCGCCAGGAAATTTATTTGGTGTTTGACTTCCTCTGGAGACCAAAATCCTTGTGTCTGCAGACCAGCCACCTGGGCTCCCGAACCGAGGTTGGAGGCATTGGTGGTGAGAGTGATTTGAGGGTCTGGAAGCTGGAAGGGCAAGCCTTGGAGGAGGTTGATCTGATCTTTCCACCAGGTGAGAGACAGACGGAGTGAATCGGTGATGTGGACAATGGTTGACAGGGGCTGAATGGATTGAGTCCATTGAGACCTCAGAGTCCAGTGCATGACTCTCATGGCCAAGCCGTCCATTGGTGTGACATGAACTGAGGATGCCATGTGTCCCAGAAGTACGAGAAATTGGCGTGCAGTCATGGAATGCTGAGACTGCAGCTGGTGAGCAAGAGAAGCAAGAGTCAGTGCTCATTGCCGAGGCAGGAAAGCCTTTGCCTGTAAGGTGTCCAAGTCTGCCCCAATGAATGATAAGGTTTGAGATGGGACTAAACAGGATTTAACGTAGACGAGAAATCCTAATGAAATTAAAGTGTGTAAGGTTAGATTGAGGGACAACAAAGCAGCTTGCTGAGTGGGAGCCCTGATTAACCAATCGTCCAGGTAGGGGTAGACGTGAACACCTTGGGTTCTGAGGAAAGCTGCGACGACTACGAGGCATTTTGTAAAGACTCGTGGTGCAGACGCGAGGCCGAATTGAAGCATTCGATATTGATAGCTCTTGGGGCCTACTAGAAACCTCAGGTATTTGCGATGAGCTGGAGTTATTGCAATATGAGTGTATGCATCCTGGAGGTCCAGAGAGCAGAGCCTGTCCCCTCTTTTTAGAAGAGGTAGAAGCGAGCCCAAAGTACCATCTTGAACTTTTCTCGCTGGAGGTACTTGTTGAGGGCCCGGAGTCCAGAATAGGATGAACGCCTCCCGATGTTTTGGGGATTAAAAAGTACCAGGAATAGAACCCTAGGCTGTGCTGAGATTATGGTACAGGTTCTATTGCCTTGGACTGGAGAAGGAGGGAGACCTCTTGATCCAGAAGAGTGGAGTGATCGGATGTTCTCCACATCGGTAGAGGTGGGGGGTCTGGTGGCACGGAGAGAAAGTTCAGATGGTAACCCTGAGCAATTATTGCCAATACCCATTGGTCGGAGGTGATTGAGTGCTATATGTTGTGGAAGTGGCACAATCGACCTCCCACTGGTATGTGAGGCAGAGGAATCTGGCTGCTGCTCTCTAGGTGGAAGTCAAAAGCCTGAAGCAGGCACTGCTTGAGGAGCTGCTTGTGGCTTTGACGAGACTGCAATTTTTGATAAGGTCTCGTAGCACGGGATCTGGTTGGTGGTGGGTAAGACTTCTTCAGGCAGAAGAAGGACTTCTTAGAGTCCTTTCTGAAGGGCTGTTTTGAAGAAAAGTCAGAAGGCATCAGAGAATGCTGTCTGAGTGTCTCATGATGGTCCTTTAGTTCTGCCACCATACGTTGAATCTGTTCGCCAAACAGATTATCTCCGACACAAGGCAGGTCAGATAACCTGTCTTGTACTTCCGGGCGAAGGTCAGAAGACTTGAGCCAGGCCCACCGTCTCGCCGAAATAGCAGCTGCAGATACTCTAGTGGACGTATCAAAGATGTCATAAGATGTTCTGATCTCATGTTTGCCTGCCTCAAAATCCTTGTTTACTAGGGTTTGTAATTGTTCTTGAAATTGCTGAGGCAGGGAATCCGAGAAGTCCTGTATCTGCTTAAAAATGACCCTGTTATATTGGGTCATATAAAGCAGATAGGCAGCAATTCGGGAGATGAGCATTGACCCTTGGAAGACTCGGCGACCAATGTTATCTAGGAACTTCTGTTCCTTGCCGGGGGGAACAGAAGAGTGAGGCTTTGTCCTATTTACTCTCTTCTATGCAGACTCCATGATGACAGAGTGGTGATCCAGTTGAGATTTCTGAAAACCTGAAGCTGACTGCACCAAATAGGTAGTGTCAGCTTTCCTGTGTACTGGAGCAAAGGAGCCAGGATGTTCCCAGTTCTTCTTAAGGCGAACCAGAAGGATGGGAAAAGAGGTGATTACCTTGGGAGCATCCAGGAATTGGAGCAACTCCATCATCTGGTGCCTATCATCCTGTTCAGTCTGTAATTGGAAGGGAACCAATTCAGACATTTCCTTCACAAAGTTTATAAAGGAGAGGTCCTCTGGAGTAGAACGCTTTCTACTTTCAGTGGGTGAAGGTGGTGAAGGTAAATCATCGGTGTCTGTCGAGGAATCATCACCCCAGGTATCATAAGGATCAGCATGTGTCCCTCTAGGAACTAGAGGGGGACAGGGTGGTGGAATAACCGAAGGCCCCGGTCTAGGCTCCGAAGGAATCGGAGGAATTATCGGAGGCACCGATGACGGCATCAAAGGCACCGGCGCAGGCATCGAAGGCACCGACGCAGGCATCGAGGACATCGATGGACGGCTTGGTGGCGCCGATGGACGCATCGGCACCGATGGTTGGATCAGTGGTGAGGGACGTAGCGGCATCGATGCCTGAGGCAGAACTCCTTAAAGAGGAATGCTGAATGGTGTTTCTCCTCCCGATGACACTGTAAGTGGGGAAGGCACCGGAGCCATTGGAGACCCGGAATCCATCGGTGGCTATAAGCGCTTCCATCCTGGAGAGCAGCGGTGCCAGCGCTGCCAGAATCAGGTCGATGATTGGTTCTGCAATCTGTGCCGGTGTCGGTGCCGGAGGAACCTGAAGTCATTGCATCGCCTTATCGATGGCCTCCTGAACCATCCAATCCAGTTCTTCTCAGAGACCTGGAGCAAGCAGCCCCGGCTCCAGAACAGAAGAGGGAGGCAGAGGCATAGCCGGAGGGACCACCATTAAAGGCGGAGTCGAGGCTCCTGATCCCCTGTCGGGTGAGGGTTGCCTCAGTGACCCGATTGCAGAAACATCGGTGCCTTTTCTGTACGGGGATTCTTCGACAGCAGCTCGGACGATGTTGAGGTCGATGATTTTGCTCCCTCGATGGTCTGAGACTTACGGTGTTGATGGTGATGTTTGTCCCTGCGATCCCCTTGGTCCTGAGGGGGAGTAGAGGGTATCAATGGCCAAGAAGTCATCGATGCCGGGGAGTCACCGGCTAGTGGTCGATGCTGGCGTGAAGTTGACGGTGCCGGCTCTGAAGACATCGATGCAAGGGACGGAGTTGGGGTTTGAGCAAGGAAGAGAAGTTCCATCTTCTCCATTCTGGCCTTGCGACCCTTTGGTGTCATTAGGGCACATTTGGTGCAGGTCAAGACATCATGCTCGCATCCTAGACACATTGCACAGACTTTATGGGGGTCTGTGGTAGACATGGTGTGGGTACAGTCCAGGCACCGACGGAATCCCGACGCCATGGCCATGGAAAAAATCAAGCCGCGGTACGGTCGACGGCCAGTAGGCCGCGAGGGCCAAACCCAATGGTAATCAATGGAAAATGGGTAAAAACTTACCGGATTACCACGGTCTGAAAAAAGTTAGAGGAGGGATCCCTGTGGGGCAATTTAACTTTTAGTAATTCCGTGAGGAAAATTCCTGTCAGGAATCTCTTCAGAGCTCCTTTCCCACGAGGCTACCGCTGTGCGGAAAAAAGAAGACTGAAGGGGGACCCCTGCTGGCTGCAGGGTTAGTGCCATGCTGGGCATGCCCAGTAGGGGCCAGTCAAAGTTCTGGAAACTTTGACAGAAATTTTCTGATATTGGGCTCCATCCTGTGATGTCACCCATATGTGAGGACTACCATCCTACTTGTCCTGTGAGAACCTTGCTTTTCAATATATTTATAAATGATCTGGAAAGGAATACAACGAGTGAGGTAATCAGATTTTCAGATGATACAAAATTATTCAGAGTGGTTAAATCACAAGCGGATAGTGATAAATTGTAGGAGAACTTTGTGAGACTAGAAAATTGGGCATCCAAATGGCAGATGAAATTGAATGTGGATAAGTGCAAGGTGATGTATATAGGGAAAAATACCCCATGCTGTAGTTACACAATGTTAGGCTCCATATTAGGAGCTACCACCCAGGAAAGAGATCTAAGCGTCATAGTGGATAATACTTTGAAATCATTGGCTCAGTGTGTGCTGGAGCAGTCAAAACAGCAAACAAAATGTCAGGGATTATTAGGAAGGGAATGGCAAATAAAGCAGAGGATGTCATAATGCCTCTGTATCGCTCCATGGTGAGACTGCACCTTGAATACTATGTACAATTCTGGCTGCCGCATCTCAAGAAAAATATAGTTGTGATGGAGAAGGTACAGAGAAGGACAACCAAAAAGATAAAGGGGTTGGAACTGCTACCTTGGGGAGGAATTTTGGATGTGTACGGAGAACCACTCTGTCATGTAGGAATTTAGTATAGGGTGAGTACATGACAAGTGCTTGTAACTCACTAACCCTTCTAGCTGATGTAATGGCTATAAGGAAGATAGTCTTCCATGTGAGAAATTTAAGATCACAGGAAGTCATTGGTTCAAAAAGAGAATGCATGAGCCTTGTCAACACCAGATTAAGGTCCCATTCTGTGACTGGTGGTCGTATTGGTGGTTTAAGGTGAGTTAAACCTCTCATAAATCTACTGACAAGAGGCTGCATGAATATTGGTGCATCTCCCATCTTGTTATGGTAAGCCGAGATTGCACTTAAATGTACTCATACAGATGAGGTCTGGAGACCAGAGTCTGAAAGATGGCTTAAGTAGTCTAGCAGAGAAGGTGTGGGGCAAGAGAAAGGGTCAATGTTCTTTGGTGTGCACCACAAAGTAAATCTTTTCCATTTTGAAGAATAATTCTTTCATGTGGAAGGTTTATGTGAAGCTATAAGCACTTGAGAGACATTAGTTGAAAGATTGAGTGGTTTTAAGATCAAGCTTTCAACATCCATGCTGTCAGGGATAGGGATTGAAGGTTGGGATGGTGCAACCTGCCCTGATACTGAGTTATGAGATTTGGAGCTACCCCCAGGTGAATCTACGTTGTAGATGCCCACTAGATAAGTTGCCCGGAGAAATATGGAATGTGTCAGGGCCCAGTCCCAAATTTGTGCGGATTCTTGACAAAAGAGATATGAGCACGTACCTTCCTGTTTGTTCAGGTACCACATGGCTATTGTATTGTCCATTTGAATCAGAACAGTCATGTGTGAAAGGCTGTCCTTGAATGCATGCAGAGCTTAACGTATAGCTCGAAGTTCCAGGAAATTGATTTGAAATGTTGCTTCGAGTTTTGTCCAAGTACCCTGGGTTTGGAGATTTTCTATGTGCGCTCCCCAGCCTAAGGTGGATGCATCTGTAGTTAAAGTTATCTGTGGGACTGGTTGCTGGAAGTGCAGGCCTTTGCCAAGTTGTCCCTGTTCGCCCACCAAAGGAGAGATGAACATAGCTGGTGGGTTATTTGAATTGGAGAGGACAGTGGTTGAATGGCTTGGATCCATTGTGATATTAATGTCCATTGGGTTATTCTCATGGCTAGTCTTGCCATAGGAGTGACATGAACTGTGGAAGCCATGTGGCCCAGTAAAGTTAGAAACGGATGCGCTGTTGCTTGTTTCTTTGAGTGTAGCGAGTTTGTCAATAGGGAGAGTGTTTCTGCCCGATCCTCTGGTAGAAAAGCGCTTGAGAGGATGGTGTTCAATTCTGCTCTGATGAATTGAAGCAGGTGAGACGGAATGAGATGGTACTTCTGATAATTGATGAGAAACCCCATCGAGTGAAGTAGAGTAATTGTTCGGTTGAGAGAAGCCACAGCTCCTTGTTGAGATTGACTTCTGATAAGCCAGTCGTCTAGATAGGGGAAAACGTGGACACTTTCTTTGTGTAAGTGTGCTGCTATTACTGCCAGGCATTTTGTGAATACTCTGGGAGCTGAGGCAAGTCCGAATGGTAGTACTCTGTACTGGAAATGTTGATGACCCACCAGGAAGCACAGATACTTGCGATAAGGAGGGAATATTGGAATGTGAGCGTAAGCATCTTGTAGATCCAGAGAACAAAGCCAATCTCTTGTTTGAAGAAGGGGAAGAATGGTGCCTAGAGAAACTATCCTGAACTTTTCTTTCTTTAGATATTTGTTGACATTTCTGAGGTCTAGGATGGGACGTAGGCCTCCGGTTTTCTTTTGAATGAGGAAATAACGGGAGTAGAACCTTCTGCCCTGCTGAGTCCGGGGCACCGGTTCTACAGCTCTGGCTCTCAGAAGGGTGGATAATTCTGCTTGTAGATGAATTATGTGATTTTCGTTTAACAAAAGAGGGTTTGGAGGAGAGTCTCTTGGAGTTGAGAGAAAATTGAGTTGGTAACCTCCTGATATTATTGAGAGTACCCATTGGTCTATTGTTATCTGTAACCAATGGTTGTAGAAGGAGGAAACTCGGCCTCCTACTGGCAGGTTCGGTTTGGATTGAGGAGATGGCTCTACTCTCTGGTGGTGGCCTCAAAAACCTGCAGCCGGTCCCGTCTGCGGTGGCGGTTGAGGCCTAGTGGCTCTAGGCTGTCTGGGTTGAGATCTTTGTTGTGGATGAGAAGATCTACCCCTGGATGCTGGTGGATAATATTGTCTCTGCCTGTAGAAAGGTTTCCTGGTTTCTTTCCTTCGTAGACGGCGAGACATTGATGAAGAAGGGTCTTGCATAACTAACGACAGTTGGTGCAATGTCTCTGTGTGTTCTTTTAGTTGGGCCACTGCGACCTTCGACCCAAAGAGGTTGTCACCTACGCAGGGCAAATCCACCAGATTCTCTTGTACCTCAGGCCTGAGGTCAGAGGCTTTTAACCAGGCCCAGCGATGTGCACTGATTCCTGAAGCTGCCACTCTTGAAGCTGTTTCATAGTTGTCATAGGCGGCCCGGACTTCATGCTTTCCAGCTTCACATCCCTTATGTATGATAGCCTGAGCCACATCCTGGTACTGTTGAGGTAGGGAGTTAGAAAGTTCCTGCATCTGCTTCCATAGATTTCTTTGGTATTGCGTCATATAAAGTTGATAGGACGCTATCCTTGAGTTGAGCATAGCTCCTTGGAATACCTTTCTCCCCAAAGAGTCTAGGAATCTATGGTCCTTCCCAGGTGGAGTGGAGGAATGAGGTCGTACTCTTTTGGGCTTCTTTTGAGCTGACTCAACTACAACAGATTGATGCGGTAACTGTGACTTTTGATAACCAGGAACATGTTGGACAAGATATGTGGTGTCCAATCCTTTATTAATAGGTGGAACCGAACATGAATGTTCCCAAAGTTTATGTTGCAACTCCAAAAGTACCTCATGGACAGGAATGGCCAGGACCTCTTTTGGAATATCCACAAACTCTAAGACTTCTAAAGTCTGCTGTCTTGTATCTTCCTCAGACATTAAATTGAAAGGGATTGTGCCTGCCATGTCTTTTATGAAATTTGTGAAGGCAAGTCTTCTTGTGGAGACTTCTTCCTGCCTTCAGGAGGAGAAGGGTCAGACATGAAGCTTTCCGATGAAGAATCAGTATGTTTCTCCTCCCATGAGTCATATGGCACTTCTCTGGAAGGAGAAGTGGGAGAAGATCTTGGTGGAAGTGATAGAATCAGTGGTCTAAAGAGTCCTGAAGGCCCTGGTTGAGGATCATCGACAGATCTCTGTCTAGGAACATCCCCGAGTCCTGTAGGTTTAGTAGGGATAGGCTGCGGTGGAATAGCACCAACGAGGGCGTCAAATCTATTCATTAACATTTGGAATAAAGCTAATTCCGGTTGCCCTGGAGCCCCAGGTAGTGGCATTGGTGTTTTTGGAGATGGCCCCGGCATTAGCACAGGTATCGGCATCGGCATGGGCGCCGGCATTGGTGTGGGCGCCGGCATCAGCAGAGGTGCCGGCATCAGTGCGGGCACCGGCATCAACAATGGTGTTGGCTTTGGCGAGGGCATCGGTGTTGGTGTCGATGGTCAATGCTCTTGGAGTGCTTCTAGCACCGCTTGGCGGATAAATCCGCTCAATTCCTCCGTGATAGCTGATGCAGGCAGAGCAGCTACATGTGGTGGCAGTGGGGGCATTATCGATCCTACTACAGGGTCCTGTGGAGGTTCAATGTCTGGCATCTCGACAGAAGGTGAATGCCTCAGTGTCGAAGGCCTCGGTGTTTCCTGCAGGTGAGGCCGCTTGGCTGTCGACTCCTCCGCGGATAGTAGAGATTCCGGAATCGAGGGATGTCGATGCCGATGTTTTGACCGATGCTCCGACGCTGATTTGGTTGATGCCACGGATGGGGTCGGTGATAAACGGTCCTCTGAACCTTCCAGATGACATTTTTTAAGTATTATTCTTTTCGAAGCTCCAGCTGGAGACGACTGAGTGGACGTCGATGGGGAAGGTAAAAGTTGAAGATGGAACAAGTGTTCCATTTTTTCTTGTCGTGACTTCCGACCTTTAGCAGTCATTTCTGCTCATTTTGGGCAGGATGATACATCATGAGATTGGCCCAAACAAAGTGCACACTTGAGGTGTGGATCCATGATCAACATGGTCCGATTACATTTGGGACATTTTTTGAATCCCATGGCCATGATACCGATGACATCTGTCGATGGATATGTGATGAAAAAATGTGTAAACTCAAATGAGTCGGAATGAAATCATTTTATTCACTGGCCAGTGGTAACGAGAAAGACCCCGATGTGGGAGAGAAATTATTAATTATTTTGATCTGATTTTTAGTAAGAATTGAGTGAGAATCTCACAGAGGCTCCTGCTCCGCGATGCCAAAAGCAGCACGGAAAAACGAAGACTGAAGGGAGACCCCTGTGGCTGAGAATATCATGGCATGCTGGGCATGCTCAGTGGGCTCAGTGAGCAAGTCAAACGTTTCTAGAAACTTTGACAGAAAGTTTTCCGTAATAGGGCTCCATCAATGACGTCACCCATATGTGAGGACTAGCATCCTGCTTGTCCTGGGATAAAAGGTGGGATGGATAGGCAGGGCAAGAAGGCACAAAATATAAACAAAACATACTGAGGAGCTGAAGCTAAAGTACTAAAGCCAAGGGATGCAGGGACCGAAAAATGAAGATAAGGATCAGTGGAATTGGAGGATGAAGACACGGATCACAGGAACTGAAGACAAGTGATGTTGGATAGGGATGTGAATCGTTTTTTGACGATTTAAAATATCGTCCGATATATTTTAAATCGTCAAAAATCGTTAGGGCCACGATACAATACCAATTCCCCTGATTTATCTTCAAAAAAATGTAAATCGGGGGAAGGGGGAGGGTAGGAAAACCGGCACACTAAAACCCCCTAAAACCCACCCCCGACCCTTTAAATTAAATCCCCCATCCTCCCAAACCCCCCCCCAAATGCCTTAAATTACCTGGGGGTCCAGCGGCGGTCTGGAACGGCCTCCTGCAATTGAATCGTGTTGTCTTCAGCCGGCGCCATTCTGCGCCATTTTGCAAAATGGCAGCGCAAAATGGCGGCGGCCATAGACCAACACAATTCGACTGCAGGAGGTCGTTCCGGACCCCCGCTGGACTTTTGGCAAGTCTTGTGGGGGTCAGGAGGCCCCCCAAGCTGGCCAAAAGTCTCTGGGGGTCCAGCGGGGGTCCGGGAGCGATCTCCTGCCGCGAATCGTTTTCCGTACGGAAAATGGCGCCGGCAGGAGATCGACTGCAGGAGGTCGTTCAGCCGGGGTTTGTCATAGAGGACAAACCGGCACACTTCAGTGTGCCGGTTTGTCCTCTATGACAAACTGAAGCATGAAACTGGTGCTCCTCTATGACATCAATTGCTTCTTTGACCTTATCTTCCAAAAGACTGTCTTTGCTGCATGGCACATTAACAAACCTCTCATGATGTCTATAAAAAGCTCAAAGCTCACCACCATAAGATTCTGCAAATGTTAATACTATTGCAGAGGCATTTAGTGCTGTCTGCAACAATATAGATTATTCCAGCTAGATGATTTTCACATTCTTCATATAGATTAGATATGGAATTAATTTCCCTCGCTTGAGGAACACCTATGTTGTTTAGCACAGTTCAGAAGCTTTTCTGGGCAAGTGCAGTATTGATGACTAAAAACTAGATACTTGCAGGCTGCTTTGGCTCTGACTCAAGAAAAAAGGATGAGCTCTCCTGATGAAGCTGTTTCAGAGGAAGATTTGACAGCGTCCCAATATTCATGTTCTCAGATCTATATACCAAAGGAGACCTATTCCTACAATATGTCATACCAACATTAAATGGGTCTCCTGTTGTGTATGAGTAACAGAAAAACATGAGTTAAACCGTGCATACTAAGATCTGAATACAACCATTTCTAAGTAACACTTCATAAAAAGATCATTTTAAACAGCTCCATAAGTGAACATCATGTCTAACAACCAGTACAGATTCTAATTAGAGATGTGAATCGCAACCGGAATTGGTTCCGATTCCGGTTCCGATTCACATCGTGAAATTTTTTTCGTTCGGTCAGATCGGGTTTTTTTTATCGGCTGTACCCGAGCCGATAAACAAAAAACCCACCCCGACCCTTTAAAACATACCCCTTAGCTTCCCCCACCCTCCCGACACCTCCCAAAACTTTTTAAAATTACCTAGTGGTCCAGTGGTCCTAGTGGATGGCGTGGGCCATCCAGTGCTCCTACCATGTGACAGGGGCCGGCCAATGGCACGGATACCCTGTCACATAGTAAGGGCAAAGGGCCATCGGCACCATTTTTATTAGTGGCAGCCGACGGCCCGAGAGCGGGAGATCACTCCCGGGACCTCCAATGGACCACCAGGTAATTTTAAAACGTTTTGGGGGAGAGGGTCGGGAGGGTGGGAGAAGCTAAGGGATCTGTTTTAAAGGGTCAGGGTGGGTTTAGGGGTTGCCGTTTTTCCTTTCCATCCCCAAAACGATAAGAGATCCCCATGAACAATTTTGTGGGGTTTTCCTATTGGTTTTGGGGAGCCCCGATTTCTGACGACATTGAAAATATCGTACGATATTTTCAATCGTCAGAAAAATGATTCACATCCCTAATTCTAATTGCAAATATCAGTCTTTACAAATGCCCCATGGGGTGTAGATAGGTTGACAGCCCTGTTTGCATTGGCCTAAAGCCACCAAAGGGTAGATATTCAAAAGCCACTTAGACGGATAACTGTCTAAATGGCTTAGCTGCAATATTCGGTGACCTATCCAGCTACTTTATCCGGCTAGAATTGAGCCGGGTATGTCAGGGGCATTCCTTGGGCAGGCGGTAGACATTCTGAGGAGGAGACAATGGTGCAAGGAAGAGGGATTCAGTTTTGTTAGGAACTGGGGCACCTTACGGGGGAGGGGGAGTCTCTTCCAAAGGGATGGGCTCCACCTTAACCAGGGTGGAACCATACTGCTGGCGCTAACCTTTAAAACGGAGATAGAGCAGCTTTTAAACTAGAACAAAGGGGAAAGCCGACAGTAGCTCAGTAGCGCATGGTTCGGAGAGAGGTATCCTCAAAGGATATTAATGATGCATTAGAATTAGGGCATCCTGATAGTGAGGTTCCAATAATAAGAAAAGTAATCCAAGTGCCTGTGACTAAAAACTCACCTGAGCTAAAAAATTCTAACTTATCCCTATCAATTAAAAAGCAGAATGAAAATACAAACAAAAAACACATTTTAAAATGTTTGTATGCTAATGCCAGAAGTCTAAGAAGTAAGATGGGAGAATTAGAATGTATAGCAGTGAATGATTACATAGACTTAATTGGCATCTCAGAGACATGGTGGAAGGAGGACAACCAATGGGACAGTGCTATACCAGGGTACAAATTATATCGCAATGAAAGGAGCACCCGGGAAGCTGTGCGGCGCTTTATGTCCAGGATGGCATAGAGTCCAACAGGATAAACATCCTGCATGAGACTAAATGCAAAACTGAATTTTTATGGGTAGAAATCCCTTGTGTGTAGGGGAAGACTATAGTGATAGGAATATACTACCGTCCACCTGGTCAAGATGGTGAGACGGACAGTGAAATGCTAAGAGAAATTAGGGAAGCTAACCAAATTGGTAGTGCGGTAATAATGGGAGACTTAAATTACCCCAATATTGACTGGGTAAAAGTATCATCGGGAAACGCTAGAGAGATAACATTCCTGGATGGAATAAATGATAGCTTTATGGAGCAATTGGTTCAGGAACCGACGAGAGAGGGAGAAATTTTAGATCTAATTCTCAGTGGAGCACAGGATTTGGTGAGAGAGTTAACGGTGCTGGGGCCGCTTGGCAATAGTGATCATAATATGATCAAATTTGAATTAATAACTGGAAGGGGAACAGTATGCAAATCCATGGCTCTCGTGCTAAACTTTCAAAAGAGAAACTTTGATAAAATGAGAAAAATTGTTACAAAAAGACTGAAAGGAGCAGCTACAAAAGTAAAAAGTGTGCAAGAGGCATGGTCATTGTTAAAAAATACCATTCTAGAAGCACAGTCCAGATGTATTCCACACATTAAGAAAGGTGGAAAGAAGGCAAAATGATTACCGGCATGGTTAAAAGGGGAGGTGAAAGAAGCTATTTTAGCCAAAAGATCTTCATTCTTAAATTGAAAGAAGGATCCAACAGAAGAAAATAGGATAATGCATAAATGTTGGCAAGTTAAATGTAAGACATTGATAAGACAGGCTAAGAGAGAATTTGAAAAGACGTTGACCATAGAGGCAAAAACTCACAGTGAAAACTTTCTAAAATATATCCGAAGTAGAAAGCTTGTGAGGGAGTCAGTTGGACTGTTAGATGATCGAGGGGTTAAAGGGGCACTTAGAGAAGATAAGGCCATTGTTTACTGAAGAGGATGTTGGGGAGGTATCCGTACTGGGGAAGGTTTTCATGGGTGATGATTCAGATGGACTGAACCAAATCACAGTGAACATAGAAGATGTGGTAGACCTGATTGACAAACTGAAGAGTATTAAATCACCTGGACCGGATGGTATACACCCCAGAGTTCTGAAGGAACTAAAAATGAAATTTCAGACCTATTAGTAAAAATTTGTAACCTATCATTAAAATCATCCTTTGTACCTGAAGACTGGAGGATAGCTAATGTAACCCCAATATTTAAAAAGGGCTCCAGGGGCGATCTGGGAAACTACAGACCAGTTAGCCTGACTTCAGTGCCAGGAAAAAAAGTGGAAAGTGTTCTAAACATCAAAATCACAGAACATATAGAAAGACATGGTTTCATGGAACAGAGTCAGCATGGCTTTACCCAAGGCAATTCCTGCCTCACAAATCTGCTTCACTTTTTTGAAGGGGTTAATAAACATGTGGATAAAGGTGAACCGGTAGATGTAGTATACTTGGATTTTCAGAAGGCGTTTGACAAAGTTCCTCATGAGAGGCTTCTAGGAAAAGTAAAAAGTCATGGGATAGGTGGCAATGTCCTTTCGTGGATTGCAAACTGACTAAAAGACAGGAAACAGAGAGTAGGATTAAATGGGCAATTTTCTCAGTGGAAGGGAGTGGACAGTGGAGTGCCTCTGGGAAGTGAGTGGGAAGTGGAATGGCTCAGGGATCTGTATTGGGACTCTTACTTTTCAATATATTTATAAATGATCTAGAAAGAAATACGATGAGTGAGATATTCAAATTTGCAGATGATACAAAATTGTTCAGAGTAGTTAAATCACAAGCAGATTGTTATAAATTGCAGGAAGACCTTGTGAGACTGGAAAACTGGGCATCGAAATGGCAGATGAAATTTAATGTGGATAAGTGCAAGGTGATGCATATAGGGAAAAATAACCCATGCTATAGTTACACAATGTTAGGTTCCATATTAGGTGCTACTAACCAAGAAAGAGATCTAGGCGTCATAGTGGATAGCACATTGAAATCGTTGGTTCAGTGTGCTGCAGCAGTCAAAAAAGCAAACAGAATGTTGGGAATTATTAGAAAGGGAATGGTGAAGAAAACGGAAAATGTCATAATGCCTCTGTATCGCTCCATGGTGAGACCACACCTTGAATACTGTGTACAATTCTGGTCACCGCATCTCAAAAAAGATATAATTGCAATGGAGAAGGTACGGAGAAGAGCTACCAAAATGATAAGGGGAATGAAACAGCTCCCCTATGAGGAAAGATTCAAGAGGTTAGGACTTTTCAGCTTGGAGAAGAGACGGCTGAGGGGGGATATGATAAAGTTGTTTAAAATCATGAGAGGTCTAGAACGGGTAGATGTGAATCGGTTATTTACTCTTAGGGATAATAGGAAGACTAGGGGGCACTCCATGAAGTTAGCATGGGGCACATTTAAACTAATCGGAGAAAGTTCTTTTTCACTCAAGGCACAATTAAACTCTGGAATTTGTTGCCAGAGGGTGTGGTTAGTGCAGTTAGTATAGCTGTGTTTAAAAAAGGATTGGATCAGTTCTTGGAAGAGAAGTCTATTACCTGCTATTAATTAAGTTGACTTAGAAAATAGCCACTGCTATTACTAGCAACGGTAACATGGAATAGACTTAGTTTTTGGGTACTTGCCAGGTTCTTATGGCCTGGATTGGCCACTGTTGGAAACAGGATGCTGGGCTTGATGGACCCTCGGTCTGACCCATGGCATGTTCTTATGTTCTTATAGGAGTGGAGTTAGCCAGCTAACTCTGACTGTGCAGCAAGCATGTCTGAAGTTAGCCAGATATACAGTACTTATCTGGCTAACCTTTAAGATACAGTCCAATCAAAAACAAAAAATTTGTTCTGTCGCTGCAGAGTGAAAAGTTTTTTTTACAATTTTTTTTCAAAAAGATCTTATATTTATTATTTATTTATTTTTGGTTTTTATATACCGGAAGTTCCTGTATACAATACATATCACTCCGGTTCACAATTAACAGAGATAACTATCGCCGGGAAGGCGGTTTACATGGAACGAACATGGAACATGTATTCAAGATGTATTCAAAGTTGATGTCTTAATTTCAAAACCTACACATAAATATGGATCTGATATTTTACCTCCAATCTTTTTATTTCATCTAAGTATAATTTTCAAAAAGTTTTTAGGAAGAGAAGAAGGTTTCATATAATGTGTAGGTTTTCCCGCACCAAATTGTATTGGTTTATAATCATTAACCTCCTGCCACCTCCATATATCCAGTTTTTTTGAAAAAATTAGTTAAAAAAACATTGCTTTTTCAGTGTAGTCCAGAAACCTCTATGACGTCCGAGATATATATGGTCTCTGCTTTTGAGGCAGAAAAAATAAAGCTTTTGAATTGAACAGTATGTTGAACATAAAAGCGGGTACCGTCAAATGTTCTTTAAGTGTTGGCTTCCTTAAAAGATAAAAATTATGTCCTGACACGTTCATGTTTCAGACCTGAGTCTTTCTTCAGGGGAGTGTTGCCATGAGAATCTCCAACTACAGAAAGCAAAATTGCTTACCTTGTAATAGGTGTTATCCCAGGACAGCAGGATGTAGTCCTCACATATGGGTGACATCGATAATGGAGCCCTATACGGAAAAACTTCTGTCAAAGTTTCTATTAAACTTTTGACTGGCACAGAGAGTGCCCACTGAGCATGCCCAGCATGCCATTATATTCTCTGCCACAGGGGTCTCCCTTCAGTCTTCTTTTTTCTGTGGAGCCGTTAGCCTCACGATTAATTTGGAGTCCTGTGGTGATTTTCACCATACTTTAAAAGTTTAACAAAACTTTAGGAAAACTACTTTCCGCAAAGGTCTCCCTATATATATAACATCGCGGTAAGTTTTCTGATTTTTTCCGTCGGTTCCGTACTGGTTTTTTCTTCTTAGCCTAAGTCATCGACGGCTGTCCGACTAATTATGGCTACGGGTTTCAAAAAATGCCCTAATTGTGGTAGGACCATGTCCATCACCGACCCACACTCAGAGTGTGTGCTTTGTCTCGGCGGGGAACATGACGTCCAGTCCTGCCCAAAGTGCGCCGAGATGACAACAAAAGGACGATGACTCTGGATGGAAAAAAATGGAGCAACTTTTCCACCTTCAGTTGCTCCCTTCACCATTGACGTCCGCAAAATTGTCTCCGGCTGGAGCGATTTGTAAAGTAATACTTAAAAAACGACTTCCGGATGAGGCGGGAGATACATCCTTACCTTCTCCCTCTCCTTCTTCGAGAGCATCGACATCGGGCAGTGAAAAATACAAGGAAAAACATCGGCATCGAAGGCCGCATGGTTCTGGCATCGATCCGGTATCCGGTATGTCATCGAAGGATTCCAGATCTCCATCTAAGAAACCTCGGGCGGATGAGGCTTCTCCGAGGCCTTCAATTCCACGGAGATCCCCACTGATACCGGTGATGGGAAGCGTACCTCCCCAGGGCTCTGCGCAGGTACCGGAATTGCCGTCACTGCCTCCCCCCATAGCTGCTCTGGTTTAACCAGTTATGCGGGTGGAACTGGACGGATATAACCGCCAGGCGGTCAGGAATGCACTTCTCGACACCCTGCTGGCACCGGCACAACCTTCGAGACCAGCGCCATCGACACCAAGCCTTCCATCGACGCCGATACCAACACCGTTCCCGGTTCCATCGGAGACTCCAACGATGCCGTTACCGAGACCATCGCCGATCGCGTCACCGATGCCATCGGGACCAATTCCGATACCAATATCAGTTCCATCAGAGATTCCACCGATGCCGGTCCCTGACTTATCCATTTTTGCACCCATTTTGGCAAAATTGGACACTTATCAGTACTCTTCCTATAAAACCTCAAGAAACACCATTGCAACCGAGGACACCACCTATTACTGAGGAAGCACCAATTCCTGAACCCATACCGGGTCCTTCCAGGATTCCCAAACCGATGCCTCCAAGGTCTCCATTGCTTCCATCGATGCCTAAGACCCATCCATCGATGCCTTCAAAGCCCAAGACTACAACTCACACACCTGACACATGGACGGACACAGATACTGAGGTCATCACGGATGAAGAAGTCCTCTTGGAGCCTTCTCCACTGGAGGAATGCAGGAAATCTCCTCCAGAGGACTTATCATTCTCTAATTTCGTTAAGGAAATGGCAGAGACCATTCCATTCCAGATACAGTAAGAGGCAGAAGTCAGACAAAAAACACTAGAGGTTTTACAGTTCATCAATCCACCAAAGGAGATCTTAGCTATACCAGTTCATGAAGTCCTTCACGAACTGATGTATAGACTATGGAAACACCCCTGCTCCATTCCTCTGGTCAACAAAAGGACCGATGCAACATACCTGGTTCAGCACATCCCAGGTTTCCAAAAGGCTCAACTTAGAGCGTGTAGGGTCAAATCGAGGGACGACTGAGCGGTTTGCTGGGTTGGGGCCCTGATTAACCAGTCGTCCAGATAGGGGTAGATGTGAACACCTTCTTTCCTGAGTAAAGCTGTGACAACTATGAGACATTTGGTAAAGACTTGTGGTGCCGATGCTAGGGCGAATGGAAGCACTCGGTATTAATAGTGCTTTGTGCCTACTAAAATCCTGAGGTACTTGTGATGAGCTGGAGCTATCGCAATGTGGGTGTATGCATCCTGAATGTCCAGAGAGCAGAGCCAATCTCCTCTTTGCAGAAGAGGTAGAAGCGAGCCCAAGGTTACCATCTTGAACTTTTCCTGCTGGAGGTACTTGTTGACAGTACGTAGGTCTAGAATTGGACGAACTCCCCCGGATTTTTTGGGGATCAAAAAGTACTGGGAATAGAACCCTAGGCCTTGCTGCAAGAGTGGGACGGGTTTTATTGCTCTTAACTGGAGAAGAAGGGAAACCTCCTGCTCCAGAAGGACAGAGTGGTCGGATACTCCCCACACTTGCAGAGGTGGTGAGTCCGGTGGAAGAGCAAGAAAGTTTAGGTGGTAACCCTGAGCAATGATTGCTAGCACCCATTGGTCGGTTGTGATTGATTGCCACATGCTGTGAAAGTGGCACAATCGACCTCCCACTGGTATGCTTGGCAGAGGAATAAGGCTGCTGCTCTCCAAGTGAAAGTCAAAAACCTGAAGCAGGCCCCGGCTGGGGAGCTGCTTGTGGCGTTTGCTTTCGGGCCTGGCGAGGCTGAGGTTTTTGATAAGGTCTCGTAGTTCGGGACCTTGATGGTGGAGGATAGTACTTCCTTGGATGGAAGAATGACTTCTTAGAGTCCTTCCTAAAGGGCTGTCTAGAGGGGAAGTCGGAAGGTACCGATGAGAGCTGTTTAAGGGTCTCATGATGATCCTTTAATTCAGCCACTATTTGCTGGATCTGTTCACCGAACAGATTGTCTCCTACACATGGTAGGTCAGATAGCCTGTCTTGTACTTCTGGGCGAAGGTCAGAAGATTTGAGCCAGGCCCAGCGTCTTGCCGAAATGGCAGCTGCAGACACTCTAGTAGAGGTGTCGAAGATATCATAAGCTGTTCTTATCTCATGCTTTCCTGCTTCAAACCCCTTGTAGACAAGGATTTGAAGCTGTTCTTGGAATTGGTCAGGCAGGGTTTCAGAGAAGTCCTGTATCTGCTTGAAAATGACCCTGTTGTATTGGGTCATATACAGCTGGTAAGCAGCAATTCTGGAGATAAGAATGGTCCCTTGGAACACTCATCCACAAATATTGTCTAGGAACTTGTGTTCCTTAACAGGAGGGGTAGATGAGTGAGGCTTCGTCCTTTTTGCTTTCTTTTGAGCCGATTCTACCAAAACTGAGTGGTGGTCGAGCTGAGATTTTTGAAAGCCAGGGGCTGACTGCACTAAATAGGTAGTGTCAGCCTTTCTGTGTACTGGAGCAATGGATTCAGGGTTCTCCCAGTTCTTTTTGAGGAGGTCAAGAAGAACTTGATGAATGGGAATAGAAGTGATCTCTTTAGGGGCATCCAGGAATTGAAGGAGTTCCATCATCTGGTGCCTATCATCCTGCTCCATCTGAAGCTGAAAAGGGACCAACTCAGACATTTCCTTCACAAAATTAATGAAAGAAAGGTCCATGGAGGAGAACGCTTTCTACTCTCAGTAGGAGAGGGAGGTGAAGGCAAGTCACCGGTGTCTGTGGAAGTATCATCACCCTATGTGTCATAAGGATCAGCAGACTGACCTATAGGACAAGAAGGGGGTTGGATACCCAAAGGCCCTGGCTGAGGCTCCGAGAAAATCGAAGGAATCACCGGGGGCACTGTGGACGGCCTGGAAGGCATCAGTGCCGGCATCGAAGGCATCGATGGCGCCGATGTGCGTATCGCCCCCGATGAATGAATCGGTGGCGAGGGACGACATGGCATCGATGGCTGAGGCAATACTCCCGAAGGAGGAATGCAGAACGCTGTTTCTCCTCCGGAAGAAGTTGTCAATGGGAAGCGCACCAGAGCCATCGGAGACCCAGGAATCACCGGTGGAAGGGCGGTCATGAGCGCCTCATCTGGGATAGCAGCGGTGCCAGCGCTGCTGGAATTGGGTCGGTGACCGGTTCCACTCTCGATGCCGATGTCGGTGCCGGAGGAACCTGGAGCCGTTGCATCGCCTTGTCGATGGCCTCCTGGACCAGCCGGTCCAGTTCTTCCCGGAGACCTGGAGCAAGCAGCCCCGGCTCCGTGACGGAAGAGGGAGGCGGAGGCACAGTCGGTGGGACCACCTTTACAGGCGGAATCGCGACCCCCAAATCCCGATCGGGTGAAGCTGGCCTCGATGTCCCGGTCGCAGGAATGGTCGGTGCCGTTCCTGGACAGGGCTTCTTCGATGGTGGCTCTAACGGTGGCAAGGTAGATGATTTTGCTCCCTCAACGGTCCGAGACTTACGATGCCGATGGCGATGTTTCTCCCTATGATCCCCTTGAACTTGAGTGGGAGTAACGGGAGTCGATGGCCGTGAAGACGTCGATGGCGGACGGTCACCGGATGGTGGTTGATGCTGATACGACTTCGATGGTGCCGGTTCCGATGACGTCGATGCGATGGATGGCGTCGGGTTGTGAGCACGGAAGAGGAGACCTATCTTCTCCATTCTGGCTTTGCGACCGTTTGGTGTCATGAGGGCACATTTGGTGCAAGTCAGGACATCATGCTCATGGCATAAACACATTACACAGACTCCATGAGGGTCTGTGATAGACATGGTGCGAGTACAGTCCGTGCACCGACAGCACCCTGATGCCATGGCCATAGAAAAAAATCAAGCCACGGTACAGTCGACAGCCAGTAGGCTGCGAGCGCCAAACTCAACGGTAATCGACGAAAGACGGTCAAAAACTTACCGGAGTACTGCGGACTGAGAAACATTAAGGAGGACCCCTGTGGGACAATTTAAATTTAATTACCTCCGTGAGAAAAATTCCTGTCAGGAATTCCTTCAGAGCTCCTAAACCGCGAGGCTACTGCTGCGCCGAAAAAAAGAAGACTGAAGGGGGACCCCTGCTGGCTGCAGGGTTAGTGCCATGCTGGGCATGCCCAGTAGGGGCCAGTCAAAGTTCTGGAAACTTTGACAAAAGTGTTCCATGATTGGGCTCCATCCTGTGATGTCACCCATATGTGAGGACTACCATCCTGCTTGTCCTGTGAGAAATAAGGAATTAATTATGCACTAGAAAAAAAAATTAAATCAGGCAACAAAATCCAGCTAACAACATTTAAATCTGTGTGAGTAGGGGTAGGTATATGGCGTTATATGGCAGAGCATGGTTTATTCATCAAGTAAGAGCTGGGATTATTGTGGTTGTGGGGTATTAAGGTTAACATTGGTCTATGTATATTATGGATGTTTTCTTTTCTCTTGTATATTTTGTTGTTTTATTGCACACCATGCAGCACAAGCAGTTAAATACTGTAAATAAATAAATAAATATCCAGGCCAAAGACTTTGAACTGGATCCAGAATATTTTAAACTATTATTAGTATTTGAATTTAGAGAATAAAAGAGAATCCAGTCTTTGCTGTCTCTGGCTTAAATATTCTGGCTCAGTGTGTCTCTTTTTAATGCTTTGCTCTTGTTTGTGTTCCTCTATTTTTGTTCTCTCTCTCCCTGGTGTCATTTTTGGCTTTTTTTCAAAGTGAATATTTTAATATTTTTCTTCCTTCTCTTTCTGCTTCTCTCCTTTATTCTCTTCCTCATCATCATCTCTTCAGTTTTCCTGCCTGCATCCCTTTCCCATTCCTCCTCCTTTCTCTTCTCTTTTTTATATCCACTTTTCTCCATTCCTCTCCATACATTAACTTTTTGGATTCCCTCCCCTCCACTTATCCAATCTAGAGTCCTCCTTCTATCTTCAACCATCCATAGTCCTCTCTCCTTTGCCTCTCCCCTTTCATTGGACCTTTTTCCCCTCTCCCTACACCCAAAAACCTGTTTCCTTTCCCTCTCCTTCTATTCTTATTCCTCTCTCCCTTATTTCCCCCCTAGCTGGGATACTTTCATCCTCAGTCCCCAGTTCTTCATGGCCTCTGCCTCCCATCCCTTCTTCTCTCCCTTGGGCTCTGATTCTCTCCCTTTTTCCCTCCATCCTGGGTCCTTTTTCCCTCTCCTGAATCCCTATGTGTTCTTTCTCTCTCAGCCCCCCACCCTAGGTTCAATCTTCACTCTCCTAAATCCATAGAATGCTTTCCTCACATTTTCTTCCCTTGAGCCTCAGATAGCTCTTTCCACATCCCCTCCCAGCCTTGGAAAGTTCTCCTCACATCCCACTCCCACCCTCTCCATGTCCTCATGCCACCCATAGAAGGGTCGTAGCAATGCTTAACACAGTGTCAACTTCCTGTGCTGTGTGGGTTCAGGCTCATTGTACAAGCTGCATGGATCACATACATTTTGTGCCTTATACCATGAGGCTATCCTCTCACTGCAAAGGATGTTGACACTGTTATAAACGCCACTCCTGATATCCAGGGTAGGGTGCAATGAGGATTGGAAAAGATGATAGGTTCTGCACTTAGACTTCATGGGCAGGCTTGATTATGTTATGTGGCCCTCATGGAGTTACCCTGTGGAAGTGCACAGTTTGCTAGTGAGTCACACCAGCTCTGTGGTCTATAGGCAAGCTGGCAGGAACATCAGCATCAGCAGAGCTGGGTCCAGTGCAAGACAGTGGGGAGTAGAAGAGCTAGTTCCTATCTTGGGCCAACAGGTGGGAGCAGTGGTCTGAAGAAAACACACAGGTATTGTTGCAGGGGTAGGAGGGGCACCTAGTGCTCCACCCAGTATTGCTACCATTCTCTTGCCACTCACCAGCTCTGTTTCAGAAGAATTGTGAATTTTGACATATTTTAAAAAATTGTAAATAGATTTTTTTTGTATAAGGTTTCTGATTAAGCAAATAGGCAGATTTCAGTTTCACATGGTACTAACAGATTTATGAATAACCCAATTTAAGTATTTTGTAGCTCACCATATTTTCCTTATTCTAATCTTTTTTTTTAAGATTGACCATTATTTACTGTACCTGGTATTTTTCTGTGCTCAGGCGCCTTTAGATACTCTTTATTTCATGTGATAAATCATATCAAATGTGATAATGTATTTATTGATTTAGACACCAACCCACTAGGAACTTGCCTGAGAGGCAAGCCAACATGTTTCACTTTCAGATGGTTTCTTCTGCATGTTTTGTAAATACCAAAAAGTACATATTAAAGAGAGATTCTTACAGAACTAAGGTTGCAACATCAGAGTGTGCACGGTTTTGGAAGTTCTTCAATTTCCATAACCTAAATTCTTCAAGGACTTCGAATGCATCACCTGAAATATTTATCAAGGTCTTCTGTGTCCATATTTCCATTCCAACCACAACGATATCCATATTTATTGCGTCATATATCTGCAAATACAGAATGATATCACAAAATGGATATAGCATATAATTTTACACAATTAGAAAGAGTAGATGCAGATGTATGATATAATTTAAATTCTGTAGATTTCATGCTAAAAAGCATGTTTGCCAAAAATATCAAATAATAAATTATTAAAATACAAAACAGATTTTGCTTTGACCAAGACCTCTAGTTTCCAACAGCAGCTCAAGGATAGATTTCATGGCAAGGAGAAGAAACCATGTTGTTTTCCTGTAACAGTTATATTCTGTGAAAAGCAGGATAATCAGCTATACAAATGGGTGATATAATTCAAGTAAATCAACATTTAGCATTTCCACAGCTATCAGAAAATCCCTAGAAGGATTTTCAGGACACACATGGGAGTTCACATGCAGCCACTGTAATGTGGAATTTGTCAGCTTTATATATAAGCTAAACAGAGAAGCCAACTTCAGAAAGGAAAGCAGATGGCTTTGTGAGGCTGATTATGATGCTATCTACAGAGTGTATCCATTACAGGTAAGCAACAGTTTTCTCCGAGGGACAAGCTGGATGATCAGCTACACAAGTAGGACTTCATAGCTAAGAGATGCATACCAACAAAAAATGGAAAACAAGGAATAACTAGATTCCAGTGGGTAGTAAATATGTTTTTGTGATGGAAAACTCTATTATTTTTTGTACTTTTTTAGGGGGAAGGGAGAAAAGATAACCTGAAACAACAGAAATGGGCCTGAGAAGAGATGGCATTTGGTTCTACCCTTAAAGATGCCCTGGAGAACAGATTGACTAAATCTACTATCTTATCAGGAGTCAGTATCCAAATAATAATGATATGTAGATATGTGGGCAGAAGTCTACATTGCAGTTTAAATGGAAGCCAATCTAAGATGTATTACTATTGTAGCCAAAGCTCTAACATTATTATTTATTTTATTTATTTATTTAAATTCTTTTATATACCGAAGAATAGCAGATTGCCTTCACTCCGGTTTACATTGTAACAATTCATACAAGAAACACAGTTTTTTTTAACTCATAATGTAAGAACAGAAAAATATGAATATCACAACTCAACAGAGGTAGACTATAACAAGTTAGCAGTATACAATGTAACCTTGATATGTCTTCTAGTGTCAGACCTGCTTGAGCATAATAAAAGAAGATTCAATCTATTATCAAATAAGACAGAATTTGTTTGGTTATAGAAATCTCAGACTTACTAGGGTCTTCTATGGGTGAACTTCTATGGGAATTAGTCTGCTTCACATAAAGATAGATTTAAAAGATGTTGCTAGCACAATAATGGCCACATGCACGCATATGTGAGCCGGGCACGAACAACGCAGATTTTTAAAAGCCAGGAACTATGCATATATATACTGGTGTGCATGTAAAAAATAAGAGGGTGGAAAAGTGTGGGGATTATGAGCTTTGCTCCTAAAGAGAATGTTAGGGGTTAATTCTAACTCGCCTTCTCTCGGGTCTACGCTGAATGCAGCAGAAAATGTCATGTTCCAACCGCAGTCTGTAAATAACCCCCTCTCCACCACCTGCCACGAGCTAGCAGGAAGTCAGCCTGCACATAAGAAATATCTAGTGCAAGCTTTTAGCTGCCCCCGAAACAGCCCTCGGCCTACTTGCTTTCTGTGGTTTTCACACTTAGGCAAAATAGGTCAACACAGCACAACTGCCTCACGACCAGCTGGTGACCTCCCCCCTGCCTGCATGAAGACAGTAACCACTTGCACCTGCTGCCCACTGGCACCTACTTAGTAAAAGGTCAGCACAAACATTTATGGTAGAAAACATGTAGCAGAAAAACATGTGACGTATGTATGCTATGCTATGCAATGGAATTATGAACAAATAAAAGGGGAGGCTTCCCAGAAGCAGGGAGGACGCTTCACCATGAATACTGTCTGAGGTGTCTTCATTGCTGCTAACCCTTAATTGCTGCTACAGAAAAGGGACGGGACATGGGCATTTAGGGTGGGGCAAATAGTTGCTCGCATATCTCCTTATTTCAAAACTAGAAACTGTGGTGCGCATTGGCTTGTTATCCATGTAACTTCACTGCTACTCCATATGAGGAGCAAATCTGTAGATCTTGAGTTTTATGGCTTACAGGAAAGGGTGAAGAGTCTGGATCAACTGGAGGAGGTGCAGGATGAAAAACCAGAGGATCTGGAAGACCTCGATATTAACTGGGCAAACTGGTGGACTAATTGGAAAAACTCAGTTGACCCTCTCGCAAGCACATTTTAAAATCCACCTACATATGTGCATAAAAGCTGACAAAGTCCTATGAAAGACATGCGCACTAGCTGTGCTCAAGTAGCCTCTTCAAATTAGAAGCATACTTATACGTGACTAGTGTATTTTAAAACAAACGCATGCAAGTGTGATTTAAAATTCCAGCCTATCTTTGCTCTCATGCCAATACGCGCGTATATGAGCACACACGCATTTGTTTTAAAATTAGCCTGAAAGAACACAATTGCTGTATTGTGATCTATACTATGTAGGTTATATTTGCCTCTGAGAACATATGGCTTGGAAAAAAATATTTCCAGTGTAACCCACGGGCCAGGTTGCTCCAGATAGGAACCCAGGAGCCACATCTCAGTTCAAATATTTACTGCTCAGATCTCAAAAAGATGTTAAATTTCTTTGGAAGTAACTTTGAAATGAGCACATGGGCACTCATACATGCGTGAAAGGGTGCACGAGCACACATATCCAAGAATGTAAAACTGTGTATGCAGCTGCATGTGTATGACTTAAAATACATCTTCTACTCATATCTGTGCTTCTAATTTTAAGTGGTTACTCAAGCAAACACATTTTCCTTATCTTCGTTAGGACTTTGTCAGATTTAACATACACAGGTAAGCAGATTTTAAAACATGCTTGCATAAAGGACATTTCCAATTTTACAAATTAGTCCACCAGTTTTTCCAGTCCATCTTGAAGTCATCCATATCCCTCTGGTTCCTCAGTCTGCACTTGCCCCAATTGACCCTGATCCCTTACCCAATAATTTTAGGCCTAAACAGAGATTCATGCAGATTAATGCCTTTTCAAGAGCAGAAATATATATGGGCAGCTAACAGCCTGCCATGTGCTATGACTACCGAATTTAAAATATGGATTTATGCACATAACTGTTGGCCCTTCCCCAGAACCCCCATGAACCACTCCAATGCCGCCCTTTTCATTTTTGCTTGAGCATGTGCATATACACGCATAATTTGTGGCTATTAAAATACATGTAACTCGTGTGCAGCCCATATACTTGCATATATGGGCCTTTTAGCACAAGCAACACTTTGAAAATTCACCTCCTTGAGTGTTCAGAATTCCCTATGTGGGCCAACTAACTTCTAAGCCCTATGCATTTCTTCACTCCAAGTACCCTTTAAGTCCATTGTAAACAGCACTGACAATCAAGTAAAAATAGACAGCAGTCATAATCTTGTTGGAAGCTGGCCTGGTTTCCAATTCAATTTTACTGATAATTGGTAACCTTAAATTAAATGTTCTTATAGCTCTTGATGTTATCCAGTTGTTCTACAATTTAACTCTTCAATTAATTTATGCCCTTAAAATTCCAGCAACTGTCTTTAGATGTTAAAGTCAATTTATTTAATAAATTTAGCTCCTTCTTCTTGCCAAGCAATGAAATCAAATTTAGCTCTTCCTACTGATACTACAAGCATATCCAGCATAGCTCCCTGCTTCAACGGCAGGGGAGAAGAAAAAACAACCAATAAGGGCTGAATAACACAGTCTGGGTAAAACAAATAAGCATGGGTGTAGCTTGCTTATTGCGGCGGTTACTTCCCCTACTACCCATAACTAATCAAGCTTGATATTTCACTTGGTTGCAGCTCCATCACTGCTCTCTACATTAATGGTGGGGGTGGAAGGGAAATAGAACCAAAGAGCTAAGAGAAACAGATAAGTATGAGAAAAAAATGTGAAGCTTGCTGGGCAGACTGGATGGGCCGTTTGGTCTTCTTCTGCCGTCATTTCTATGTTTCATTTCTATGTTTCTATTGTGAAATGAGTAGAATTTTAGTCCCGTTCATTTAATTTCATCCCAATTGCTATTGCCTCTCCTGTAGTTAATCCTTAGTTATCCTTTCTTCTTTGTGGCACCTAGATGGTATTGGCCTGCTGATCTATCTGGTGCCTCTGGTCTTCTTCTCTCTCCTCCCCATGATTCTTCCCCAGGTAACATAATAAACATAGTAATGATAGCAGAAAAAGACCAAATGGTCCATCCAGTCTGCCCAGTAAGTTTCTTATGGTAGTAATTGCCACTCTGTGCAGGTTGCACCATGTTTTTGTTAAGGGTAGTGACTGCTAGAGATGTGAATCGTGTCCTCGATCGTCTTAACGATCGATTTCGGCTGGGAGGGGGAGGGAATCGTATTGTTGCCGTTTGGGGGGGTAAAATATCGTGAAAAATCGTGAAAAATCGTGAAAAATCGAAAAAACGTAAAATCGCAAAACCGGCACATTAAAACCCCCTAAAACCCACCCCCGACCCTTTAAATTAAATCCCCCACCCTCCCGAACCCCCCCCCCCAAATGACTTAAATAACCTGCGGGTCCAGTGGCGGTCCGGAACGGCAGCGGTCTGGAACGGGCTCCTGCTACTGAATCTTGTTGTCTTCAGCCGGCGCCATTTTCCAAAATGGCGCCGAAAAAATGGCGGCGGCCATAGACGAACACGATTGGACGGCAGGAGGTCCTTCCGGACCCCCGCTGGACTTTTGGCAAGTCTTGTGGGGGTCAGGAGGCCCCCCCCAAGCTGGCCAAAAGTTCCTGGAGGTCCAGCGGGGGTCAGGGAGCGATTTTCCCGCCGCGAATCGTTTTCGTACGGAAAATGGCGCCGGCAGGAGATCGACTGCAGGAGGTCGTTCAGCGAGGGTTCCGGCGCCTTGCTGAACGACCTCCTGCAGTCGATCTCCTGCTGGCGCCATTTTCCGTACGAAAACGATTCGCGGCGGGAAATCGCTCCCTGACCCCTGCTGGACCTCCAGGAACTTTTGGCCAGCTTGGGGGGGGCCTCCTGACCCCCACAAGACTTGCCAAAAGTCCAGCGGGGGTCCGGAAGGACCTCCTGCCGTCCAATCGTGTTCGTCTATGGCCGCCGCCATTTTTCGGCGCCATTTTGGAAAATGGCGCCGGCTGAAGACAACAAGATTCAGTAGCAGGAGCCCGTTCCGGACCGCTGCCGTTCCGGACCGCCGCTGGACCCGCAGGTTATTTAAGTCATTTGGGGGGGGGGGTTCGGGAGGGTGGGGGATTTAATTTAAAGGGTCGGGGGTGGGTTTTAGGGGGTTTTAGTGTGCCGGCTCACGATTCTAACGATTTATAACGATAAATCGTTAGAATCTCTATTGTATTGTGTTCCATAACGGTTTAAGACGATATTAAAATTATCGGACGATAATTTTAATCGTCCTAAAACGATTCACATCCCTAGTGACTGCCACTCTATGCAGTTTACATCCAAGCCTTATGTTAAGGTAGTAATATTAGCACACAAAAATAGTAAAGAGCAGAAAATTAATCAGTCCAAAGCTTCAATTGGTAAACAATATTCAATGTTTAAATATTTTTGCTTCAAAGCGGCTACTCCAAAAGCTCTAGTGAAATGTAAAAGTTTTCCATCAGGTCCCCCGACAAGGACCGTGTTTCGCTATCAGCTGCGCCCGCTCTCCTTTAAACCAAATTGGACCTGAGTGAAGGTATGTGTCCCAGCTAATACAGTATGTTTTTGCCCTATATAGTCCTTTAGTTTATTATTGTAATTTATTGTTCTGTTTGTTTGTAGTGGTTGAAATAAAACACTGTACTCAGTCCCTCCCGACGCAGCTCTTAGCGAAACACGGTCCGTGTCGGGGGACCTGATGGAAAACTTTTACATTTCACTAGAGCTTTTGGAGTAGCCACTTTGAAGCAAAAATAATTAAACATTGAATATTGTTTACTGATTGATGAAGCTTTGGACTGATTAATATTCTGCTCTTTACTATTTTTGTGTGTTGATCACATATGAAGAGCAGACATCCTCCTTTTTTGCGTTGGATTTCAAGGTAGTAATATTAATAATAAAAACCAAGCAAATTTCAATTGAATAGTGGTAATACAATCATTTCATAGGATGTAGATGGGAGCAAAGAGCTTCAGCATAATGGCTTTGAAAGAAGAGTGAAGAGATTCAGCATTATGCTGAAGCTCTTTGCTCTTATCTACATCCTACGAAACAATTTTATTAGCACTTCTGGTTTGTGAGTTTTCTTTAAGTTGCCTCCTACATTGTATATTTCCCTACTTGAGCACCTATATGGTTGCTTCCCCCCCTTGGTGAAACAAGGCTCATGTCGGGGTTCCAGATTTCTGCTAGCAACCTTTTGGAGTATGACTTCTACTTAATATGTTGTTATGCCTTTAAAACAAATTAAAAAATAAATATCCTATCAGACATTTAGTGATATGATTCATCTGTTATATCTTCTTCATTTATATCAATTGGAGTATACATCTGTTATGGCTATGGCTGCTGTGCCTCACCACCAGGGGTCCTTCTAGAGCAGGCTCTCCAGGCTGGCCCAATCCATCTCCTCTATGTCCTGGATATTCCTTTATAGCCCTGCCTACTCTAGACTCCAGTGCTTCGGCAACAAGCTCGTTTGGGCTCCCTGTTCTAGCCTTCCCTGCCTTGCTGTGTGTGGCCTTCGGACCTTCTGCCTTGCCTTGCTGTGTGTGGCCTTCGGGCCTTCTGCCTTGCCTTGCTGTGCGTGTGGCCTTCGGGCCTTCTGCCTTGCCTTGCTGTGCGTGTGGCCTTCGGGTCTTCTGCCTTGCCTGCCTTGCTGTGCATGTGGCCTTCGGGCCTTCTGCCTTTCCTTGCTGTGTGTGGCCTTCAGGCCTTCTGCCTTGCCTTGCTGTGTGTGGCCTTCGGGCCTTCTGCCTTGCCTTGCCTTGCTGTGCGTGTGGCCTTCGGGCCTTCTGCCTTGCCTTACCTTGCTGTGCGTGTGGCTTTCGGGCCTTCTGCCTTGCCTGCCTTGCTGTGTGTGGCCTTCAGGCCTTCTGCCTTGCCTTGCTGTGTGTGGCCTCCGGGCCTTCTGCCTTGCCTTGCCTTGCTGTGCATGTGGCCTTCGGGCCTTCTGCCTTGCCTTGCTGTGTGTGGCCTTTGGGCTCTCTGCCTTGCCGTGTGTGTGTGGCCTTCGGGCCCTCTGCCTTGCCGTGTGTGTGTGTGGCCTTCGGGCCCTCTGCCTTGCTGTGTGTGTGTGGCCTTCGGGTCCTCTACCTTGCCGTGTGTGTGTGGCCTTTGGGCCTTCTGCCTTGCCTTGCTGTGCGTGTGGCCTTCGGGCCTTCTGCCTTGCCTTGCTGTGAGTGTGGCCTTCGGGCCTTCTGCCTTGCCTGCCTTGCTGTGTGTGGCCTTCGGGCCTTCTGCCTTGCCTTGCTGTGTGTGGCCTTCAGGCCTTCTGCCTTGCTGTGTGTGGCCTCCGGGCCTTCTGCCTTGCTGTGCATGTGGCCTTCGGGCCTTCTGCCTTGCCTGCCTTGCTGTGCATGTGGCCTTCGGGCCTTCTGCCTTGCCTTGCTGTGTGTGGCCTTTGGGCTCTCTGCCTTGCCGTGTGTGTGTGGCCTTCGGGATCTCTGCCTTGCCGTGTGTGTGTGGCCTTCAGGCCCTCTGCCTTGGCTGTGTGTGTGTGTGTGGGCCTTCGGGCCCTCTGCCTTACTGTGTGTGTGGCCTTCGGGCCCTCTACCTTGCCGTGTGTGTGTGGCCTTCGGGCCCTCTGCCTGCTGTGTTTGTGTGGCCTTCGGACTCTCTGCCTAGCTGTGTGTGTGTGGCCTTCGGGCTCTCTGCCTTGCTTTAAGGTTCTTGCGACCCTGCTTGGATGTTGACTTTATTGCCTGCCGCCTGCACTGACCCTGCCTGGACTGTGACTTTGTTGCCTGCCGCCTGCCCTGACCCTGCCTGGACTTTGACCTTTGTTTGCCTGCCGCCCTGCCTTGACCCTGCCTGGACTTTGACTTTTTCCCCAGCCAGTACTCTGCTACTCACATCACAGCCATCGCCCAGTTCCATACACTCCTGCCTGCATCATTCCTTCTCAGCCATCATCGGAGACCTTCCAGCTATCCCTGTCTCTCTCCACCTGGAGTCACTCCTGAAGGTGGTGTTCACAACACCGGATCACTGCCCAAACGTAACAACATCTCTGCTCCTGCCTATTACTGCTATATACTTAGTTAGAACAAGATGATCCAATCTTATGGTGGGAAACATACAGGTTGCTTTCAGTAGGGCTCAAGCTATATTTAACCTTTAATTAGTTACAGCTGGAGTTACAGGTCTTAGGGCAAGGATTTCAGTATTTGTTAACAGAGTGGAAACCCCCAAAGGCAATTGTGCTAGATATTACCAAAGCCTCTAGTTCAGATGCTGGTTTTAAAGGCAAGTTAACTTTAGCTGGAGATTAAATACAGACAGGTGTAACCTTTATCCTGGTAGAATCAAGTTAGATTGGTGTCTGAAGAAGAAGAAGCACAAGAATCACTCATTAAAACAGGTACCTCAAAAACTGAATGATAATACTTTTCTCTTTTAAGTTGATTGTAATGTTTCTCCTCCATTGATGTCTGCAAAGAGATATTGCTTCAGAAAAAGACAAATCAAGTGTCTTAGGAGAGAGTGAAACTGCTTTCCCCTTTCCAGTGTCTGGTACTCTAGATTAACTTCTGTACAATATAGCTGGTTCTGTGAATGTGTATTAACTGAAACTAAGGTGGAAACAGGTTGCATTTGCAAGGCTTTCCTCTTGTTTCTAATGACAACAGGAGTACTGAAGTCTTCTGATATAGAATATACCTTTCTAATTTGATTGCAGCATTTCTCTTTCACTGCCTTGTGAGGTAGGGATGTCAATTCGTTTTTAACAAATGTGCAATCCGCAACGCATAAGTCCCTATTTGTTGTATTCGAGGGTTCGCAAAATGCATCCGAATCCCCAACAAATAAACCATATCATATTAGTTTTATTCTTTTGTTCGCAGTTATTCTTAGCAGCCATTTGAAATAAGAGAAGACCATGTGGGAGTATCCATAGCAAAAACCAGCCCTTTCATAAGTGTCATAAGTGACCTCACAGCCCTGTCATAGAGTGGGTCAGACAGGTTGGCAAGGAGACCAGAATGCAACCTATCAGAGCTAAGTATTTTTCTAATGCAGCCAATTGCCGCTCTCACTCAGTGCTCTGTGACGCTGTCCTGATGATGCTACTATGTTAGGCCACGTGGCGTGCCATGCTTTTTCTTTGCAGGGGTGGTCCGGGAGGTGGCTGTACTCAGAGCTAGTCTGAGTGTCTCAAATCTGTATTCAATTGCTAGCCACTTTGATAGAATTTTCCATTGAAAAAGATATTTGTTCGATTTTGCTGCATTGCCCCAGCTAGCCATGTTTTTTTGACTGCACTTTTTTTTTTATTGATCTCAGACGTTCTCTCTGTCTCTTCCACTGAGACAAGCTGCTAGCAGTGGGCATTTTGCTGCTTATTTTTATATGTTACCCCCTGGTGTAGGTTGCAAGCAGGATTTGGGTGTTGTGGGTGGGAGATATATTCAATTTCTAGCTAGTTTGATAGAATTTTCCATTGAAAAAGATATTTCTTCATTTTTGCTGCTGTGCCAAGCTAGGCTTTTTTGTTAACTGCAGTTTGGTTTTTTTTTTAATTGAACTCAGACTGTCTCTCTGTGCTCTTTTAAGCCAAGAAGGCAGTACACTGGGCATCAGTGGGCAGTTTTGCAGACTCACATATATTGGGACAGCAATGCTATTTTAAGCCAAGAATGCAGTGCACAGGGCGTCAGTGGGCAGTTTTGCAGACTCACATATATTGGTAGAGCAGTGCTCTTTTAAGCCAAGAAGGCAGTGCACGGGGCATCAGTGGACAGTTTTGCAGACTCACATATATTGGTAGAGCAGTGCTCTTTTAAGCGAAGAAGGCAGTGCATGGGGCATCAGTGGGCAGTTTTGCAGACTCACATATATTGGTAGAGCAGTGCTCTTTTAAGCGAAGAAGGCAGTTCACTGGGTGTCAGTGGACAGTTTTGCAGACTTACAAATATTGGGACAGTGGTGCACTCTGAAGCCAAATCCCTAGTAGGCCTCTTTTGGAAATAATTATTTTAATTGAAATCCCTTGTAGTTACAAGTTTGGTGTGTGCACATACAGTGGTCCCAGTAGTAGTGTACATCCAGGCACTGCCTTGTGGGCCTGTGGGCAGTTTTGCAGACTCACTTATATTGGGACAGCGGTGCTCTCTGAAGCCAAATCCCCAGTAGGCCTCACAGACAGCGGTCCCAGTAATAGTGTACATCCAGGCACTGCCTCATGGGCCTGTGGGCAGTTTTGCAGACTCACACTTATTGGGACAGCGGTGCTCTTTTAAGTCAAGATGGCAGTTCACTGGGTGTCAGTGGACAGTTTTGCAGACTCACATATATTGGGACAGCGGTGCTCTCTGAAGCCAAATCCCCAGTAGGCCTCTTTTGGAAATAATTATTTTAATTGAAATCCCTAGTAGGCAGTGACATTAAATCCATGATGTCAGGGAAAGCTAGACATGGTCGAGAGATTGGGACCAGCAGAGGAGGCACTGGCAGAGGAGGCACTTCAAAAGGCAATGCCAATCCCCCATTAAAGTTAAAAAGGGACAAGTTCCAATCTAAAATCTCTGGAGGGGCAGGCAGTTCTATGTGGAAAAAAATGAAATTTAAAGATGATGCTTCGCCACCACCTGTTTCTGACCCTGTAGTTTTGGATTTGAGGGAAGGAGAGGCTGAGTCATGCAAGACAAAAGGGTGACACCCAAAAGCAGCAGTGCGAGAGCAGACTCAACTTAGCATTGAAAATGTAGCACAGGCACTGTTAGCTTCTGATTTCAATGAAGAATCATCTTGTGTGGGATTCTCATCAGAAATGGAAGAAGTAATAGCTGAAGAAGGTTTAGGAGGATTAGTTAGTTCTGTCTTAGCCTCCACTTCAGTGCTGCAGGGGAGAGATGAAACTGATGATGAGGAGGAAGATCAGTCAGCATAGGCACAGAGTGTGACTGATGTCCCTGGCATTGCTTCTCAGGGTGCAGCCACTACTTCAGCTCCAGTGCCAGCATCCATCCCAAAGGCTATAGAGAAGGGATCACGAAAGAAATCTGCGATCTGGAGCCACTTTAAAGTGATGGAGGACCCGCGTTTTGCTCAGTGTTATTACTGTGCCAGGGCTATTAGCAGAGGCAAGCAAATGGGATATCTAACTAATTTTGGCATGATGCATCATATGCAGAAGCAATCCCATATGGGGATTTTGGCAGTACCAGTCAGGGGATCCCTTTTTCCAGGGAGTGTAACGTGGTTGAAAAGGAACAGAGTCACCCCACACCCTCTGCCCCTTCTAGCAGTCAGGTGGCAGGCCAGCAGCCCCCTGCCATGTGTCAGAAACGACAACCCACCATGGAGGAAATGGGGTGGTGTTTGGTAACACTATCCCGGGGAAGGAGGCAGACAGCCTCAAAAGTTGTAACTAAGAGCATTGGGGAAATGATTGCCCTTGATGACCAGCCTTTGCAGATAGTGGAGAATGTGGGTTTCAAGCATTTGCTGAAGGTCTTAGTTCCAAATTACAAAGTCCCCTCCAGAACCACATTTAGCAGAAAGTCTGTACAACGATTGTCGCAGTCGCATCCAAGCGCTGCTAGCTAAGACAGAGGGGAGTGTGCATTTCACCTGTGATATCTGGACCACCATGAATGCTGCACACTCTTATCTCTCCCTGACAGCACAGTGGTGGGACCTGGCTGAGGCAGGGGCAGGCAGCAGATCTATTAGTGAATAAGTATCAGGGTGGAGGTGGGCTTTACTGCACTCCCACCTGACGGACAAGGCCCATACCTCAGCCAATATTCTAGCATGCATTATACAGATGCTGGCGGGCTGGCAGCTACACCAGTGAGAAAGGAATCTTCAGGCAGGTTTCTTTGTCATAGACAAAGGTCCTAACATGGTAAAGGCAATATGCGACGGGTGCTTTCAGAACATCCAAAGTTTTGCACACACTCTGCACCTGGCAGTGAAGTCAGCTCTGGGCTTGGAGTCCAATGACCAAGAGAATGAATACCTGCATACATTAATACACAAGTGCAGGGCTCTGGTAGAATCAGACCTGTGATGTGGAGACACACACTGTATCAAGTTACAAAATCGCAAAAAGCCTTCTCTGTAATAGTTATTGAAGAAGATCTTGTAAAAGTGATTTAAGTGATATCCGAAAAGAAAGAAGAAACCTAATGCATACAAAATGTCACCCCCAAAACACAAATAAAAATGTAAAGGAAAAGGGTGAAGTTGATAAGAAAATTCAACTACATAAGACACTAAAGGAATCCAAGAAAAGCTGTAACCAGAATGAGAAAAGCTGGAAAGCTATGAGCACAAATGTTCATAGTTTAGTCAATAAAATCCCAGTTCTGCAAGCCCTACTGATAGAGGCGGACTTGGACATTGTTGCTGTCATGGAGACGTGGTTCACGGAATCTCATGATTGGGATATGGCAATACCTGGCTATAACTTATTAAGGAAGGACAGAGAGGACAGGAAAGGGAGAGGAGTGGCTCTTTATGTCAGAAACAATATCCAAGCATATGAGCTGCAAGGAAGATGGGGCAAAGAAGAAGCACTATGGGGTGACCTCAAAAAAGATGATGGGGCTTCTGTATCTATTGGAGTGGTTTACAGGCCTCCAAACCAAATGGAAGAGCTTGACAACGCTCTAGTTGAAGACATACAAAAGATGGGAAAGAAGGGAAAAGTGGTGATTGTTGGAGATTTTAATCTGCCAGATGTAGACTGGAGAATCCCTTCTGCAGAATCTAACAGTAGTAGAGAGATAGTGGATGCCCTGCAAGGGGCTCTGTTCAAACAAATGGTAACAGAACCCACGAGGGAGGGAGCTATACTCGACTTAGTTCTCACTAATGGAGGTAACGTCTCTAATGTCCAGGTGGGTGCCCACCTCAGCACCAGTGATCATCATACTGCATGGTTTCATATCACAAATAGGATACGAAGAAGTAGCACGAAGACTCAAGTTTTGCAGTTCAAAAACACGGACTTTGATGAAATGGGGAAGTACCTGGAGAAAGAACTAGAAGGCTGGGAGAACGAGAGAGATGTGGAACAACAATGGACCAAACTAAAAGAAGCAATTACCCAGGCAACTAATCTATATGTTAGAAAAGTAAAGAAAAGCAAGAGAAAAATGAGACCTAACTGATTCTCAAAGGAGATGGCTGACAAATAAAAGCTAAAAGAACAGTGTTCAAGAAATATAAAGAATCCCAAAGAGAATAACACAAGGAAGAATATCTGGTGGAACTGAGGGAGAGGAAAGAAAGCAATCAAGAAATCAAAAATTCAAGCAGAAGAAAGGATTGCCAAAGAGCTAAAGCAAGGTGACAAAACATTTTTCAGATACATCAGTGAAAGGAGAAAAGTCCAAAGTGGTATACTGAAATTGAAAGGTGAAAAGGATCAATGGGTGGAGACAGATGAAGAAATGGCAGAATTATTAAACAAATACTTCAGTTTGTAATTCACTAAAGAAGACCCCGGAGAAGGACCGACGCTAGTCAACAAGAAACTGGAGGGAAACGGAATGGATGAAACTCCATTTACAGAAAAGAATGTATGGGAAGAGCTAGGAAAACTGAAGGTGGACAAAGCCATGGGGCCTGATGAGGTTCATCCCAGGAAACTGAGGGAGCTCAGAGATGTGCTGGCGGCTACACTGTGTGACCTATTCAATAGCTCCCTCGAAACGGCGGAGGTGCGCTACTGATATCGCCATGGCCCTGACAGAGTGTGCTTTCACATGGTCTTGGAGTGGAATGCCTTGTTGCTGGTAGCAAAAAGAGATACAGTCTGCCAACCAGGAGGAGAGGGTCTGCTTTCCCACAGGAATTCCAAGTTTGATGGCATCAAAGGAAACAAATAACTGAGTGACTTTCCTGTGGGCTGACGTGCGTTCTAGATAGAAGGCTAGAGCACACTTGCAGTCTAAGGAATGCAGAGCCTGTATCCCTGGATTGGAATGGGGCTGGGGAAAAATGGTAGGTAGGATAAAGCAAAATTGCTTACCTTGTAATAGGTGTTATCCCAGGACAGCAGGATGTAGTCCTCACATACGGGTGACGTCACTGATGGAGCCCTATTGCGGGAAAACTTTCTGTCAAAGTTTCTAGAAAGTTTTGACTGGTCCTGTGAGGCCACTGAGCATGCCCAGCATGCCATGATATTCTCTGCCATAGGGGCCTCTCTCTAGTCTCATATGTAGCAATAAGCTTTAGCAAAAATAAAATAATAAAAGTTAAGATTCCCAACTCCGCGGGGTGGCGGGTGGGTTTCGTGAGGATTACATCCTGCTGTCCTGGGATAACACCTATTACAAGGTAAGCAATTTTGCTTTATCCCAGGACAAGCAGGATGCTAGTCCTCACATATGGGTGATTAGCAAGATAGAGGCTGAGTCATTTTGTAGTGAAGCAACACTGAAGTATTGTTGGTGAAAAAGAGGCAGCCGAAGATCACAGCAGGTTGGGTCTAGAAGGAGTTGGGATCAAACTGGAAACAAGTTCTTTAAGACAGATTGTCCATAGGGTGAATCTTGTCGTTCTTCTTTATCTAAACAGTAATGAGCTGCAAAGGTGTGAAGAGAACTCCATGTTGCTGCTTTACATATGTCAAGGATTGGCACTGAACGATAGTGTGCTACTGAGGTTGACATTGCCCGTACTGAATGTGCCTTTACTCGTCCTGGGAGAGCAAGGCCTGCTTTGCCATAGCAAAACTGTATGCAGTCTGCTAACCAGTTGGATAGAGTATGTTTACCCACTGCTTTACCCGGTTTGTTTGGATCATAAGATACAAAGAGCTGAGTGGATTTCCTGTGGACTGCAGTGCGGTCTAAGTGCACGCTTACAGTCCAAGGTATGTAAGGCCCGTTCTCCTTGGTGAGAATGAGGCCTTGGAAACAATGTGGGTAAAACTATGGATTGGTTCAAGTGGAATTCCGTAACTACTTTGGGAAGGAATTTTGGATGCGTGCGAGGAACCACTCTGTCATGTAGGAATTTTGTATAGGGTGCGCACGTGACAAGTGCTTGCAGCTCACTAACCCTTCTAGCTGATGTAATGGCTATGAGGAAGATAGTCTTCCATGTGAGAAATTTAACATCACAGGAATTCATGGACTTGAAAGGAGAACGCATGAGTCTTGTTAAGACCAGATTCAGGTCCCATACTGTGACTGGTGGCCGAATTGGTGGTTTAAGGTGAGTCAAACCTCTCATAAACCTGCTGAAAAGAGGTTGTATGGATATTGGTGCATCTCCAATCTTGTTTGGTAAGCTGAGATTGCACTTAAATGGACTCTTACAGATGAAGTCTGGAGACCAGAGTCTGAAAGATGGTATAAGTAGTCTAGTAGAGAAGTTGTAGGGCAGGAGAAAGGATCTATACTCTTTTGCCTGCACCACAAAGTAAACCTTTTCCATTTTGAAGAATAGTTCTTTTGTGTTGAAGGTTTACGTGAAGCTATAAGCACTTGAGAGACATTTTTTGAAAGATTGAGTGGTTGTAAAATCAAGCTTTCAACATCCATGCTGTCAGGAAAAGGGATTGAAGGTTGGGATGGCGCAACCGACCCTGATCCTGAGTTTTGAGAGTGGGAGCTACTCCCAGGCGAATGGCATCCTTGATCGAGAGGTCTAGAAGTGTGGGAAACCATACTTGATGAGGCCAATACGGGGCTATGAGTATCTTGGACCCCTTGTCCTGTTGTCGCTTCACTAGAGTTTTGGTTATGAGCGGTATCGAAGGATGCACATATAGAAGGCCTAATTTCCAATGGCGAGAAAAGGCATCCTTGGCTGGCTGTTTTTTCTGTTTGTGTAGAGAAAAGAATTTGTCCACTTTGTGATTCAGATGTGACGCAAAGAGGTCTATTGTTGGTTGTCCCCAACATTGAAATATCCTGGTCACCACTGAGGGATCCAGGGACCATTCGTGTGGTTGGAACTGACGACTAAGTCGATCTGCCACTATGTTGTGAATGACTGCCAGATAAGTGGCCCGGAGAAACATTGAGTGTGTTAGGGCCCAGTCCCAAATCTGTGCAGCTGCTTGACAAAGGAGATATGAGCCCGTACCTCCCTGTTTGTTGATTTACCACATGGCTACTGTGTTGTCCGTTTGGATCAGAACAGTCTTGTGTGAAAGGCAGTCCTTAAACGCATGCAATGCATAACATATAGCTCGAAGTTCCAGGAAATTGATTTGAAATGTTGCTTTGAGTTTTGTCCAAGTACCTTGGGTTTGGAGATTGTTTATGTGAGCTCCCCAGCCAAGGTGGCTGCATCTGTAATTAAAGTTATCTGTGGGACTAGTTGTTGGAAGGGTAGGCCCTTGAACAAATTGTCCTTGTTCGCCCACCAAAGCAGAGATGAGCGTAGCTGGTGGGTTACTTGAACTGGAGAATGCAGTGGTTGAATGGCTTGGATCCATTGTGATCCTTGAGTCCACTGGGTTACCCTCATGGCTAGCCTTGCCATAGGAGTGACATGAACTGTGGAGGCCATGTGGCCTAGTAAGGTTAGAAACTGATGAGCTGTTGCTTGTGTCTTTGAGTGAGTACAGTTTGCCAGTAGGGAAAGTGTTTCTGCTCGATCCTCTGGTAGAAAGGCCATTGAGAGGATGGTGTTTAATTCTGCTCTGATGAATTGAAGCAGATGAGATGGAATGAGATGTGATTTTTGATAATTGATGAGAAATCCCATAGAGTGAAGTAGAGCAATTGTTCAATTGAGAGAAGTTATTGCCCCTTGTTGAGATTGACTTCTGATGAGCCAGTCGTCTAAGTAGGGAAAGACATGGACACTTTCCTTGTGCAAGTGTGCTGCTATTACTGCCAGACATTTGGTGAATACTCTAGGAGCAGAGGCAAGTCCGAATGGTAGTACTCTGCATTGGAAATGTTGATGACCTACCATGAAGCGCAGATACTTGCGATGAGAAGGGAATATTGGAATGTGAGCGTAAGCGTCTTGAAGATCCAGAGCACAAAGTCAATCTCCCGTTTGAAGAAGTGGAAGCATGGTGCCTAAAGACACCATCCTGAATTTTTCTTTCTTCAGAAATTTGTTGAGATTTCTGAGGTCTAGGCCTCCGGTTTTCTTTGGAATGAGGAAATAACGGGAATAGAATCCTCTGGCCTGCTGAGTCCGGGGCACTGGCTTTTCAGCCCTGGCTTTCAGAAGGGTGGATAATTCTACTTGCAATTGGAGTATGTGATTTTCGCTGAGAGAAAGAGGTCTCAGAGGAGAATATGTTGGAATTAAGAGGAAATTGAGTTGGTAACCTCGAGATATGATTGCAAGTACCCATTGGTCTGTTGTTATTTGAACCCAATGGGTGTAAAAGGAGGATACTCGACCTCTTACCAGAAGCTCTGGATGAGGATTGGAGAGATGGCTGTGTTCCCTGGAAATGGCCTCAAAAAGCAGCAGCCGGACCAGTCTGTGGTAGAGGTTGAGGTCTGGATATTCTAGGCTGTCTGGGCTGAGCCCTTTGTTGTGGTCTAGAAGACCTGCTTCTAGATGTAGGGGGGTAATACCGCCCCTGTCTATAGAAAGGTCTTCTATAATCCTTCCTTTGAGGCCTACGAGGTGGCTGCGAAGGTGGATCTTGTGGGATAGATGATAGTTGTTTCAGGTTCTCTGTATGCTCTTTTAATTGAGCAACTGCATCCTACACCTTAGATCCGAAAAGATTGTCACCAAGCCATGGGAGATCTACTAACTTGTCTTGGACTTCAGGCCTGAGGTCCGAGGCTTTAAGCCATGCCCAACGTCTGGCACTGATACCCGATGCGGCCACTCTGGAAGCCGTCTCAAAACCATCATAGGCCGCACGGACCTCATATTTGCCTGCTTCTAGCCCTTTATGAATGATCATTTGGGCTGTTTCCTGATGTTGTGATGGAAGTGATGGAATAAAGTCCTGCATTTGTTTCCACAAATCCCTTTGGTACTGGGTCATGTACAATTGATATGAAGATATCCTGGAATTCAACATGGCCCCTTGATAGGCTTTCCGCCCCAGGGAATCCAGAAATCTGTGATCTTTTCCTGGGGGATTTGAGGAATGTGGTATAACCCTTTTGGACTTCTTTTGCGCAGACTCTACCACTACTGACTGGTAGGGATGTGCAGACCAAAAGTTTATGTTCATAAGTCCATAAGTCGAAAGGGGGGGTCAATTTCGGTCAATATGGACATATGGAGAATTCCATAAGTTGAGTCTATGTCCATACGTGCAAATAAAAATTTAAACCCCTCACCCTCCTTAATCCCCCCCCCCCAAGACTTACCAAAACTCCCTGGTGGTCCAGCGGGGAGTCAGGACGCCATTTCTGAACTCCTTTGCGAGGAGCACGTGACGTCGGCGTCACGTCGGAGTGACGCGGCGTCACGTGCTCCTCGCAAAGGAGTTCAGAAATGGCGTCCTGACTCCCCGCTGTACCACCAGGGAGTTTTGGTAAGTCTTGGGGGGGGATTAAGGAGGGTGAGGGGTTTACATTTTTATTTAGAATCAACAATCGCGATTTCCAACGTATTCAACATAGCTATGTTGAATAAGTTGGAAATCCGATCGTTTTCGCCTCATCACTTTTTTAAGTTAAAAAACAAAAATAAGTTGCGTTTTACATTTAAGTTCAAAACGAATGCACACCCCTACTGACTGGTGAGGAAGCTGTGATTTTTGGAAGCCAGGAGCAGACTGCACCAAATATGTAGTGTCCATTCTTTTATTAGTAGCTGGCACTGAGCATGGATGTTCCCAAATCCGTTGTTGTAATTGCAAAAGCATCTCATGGATTGGTTTAGCTACCACTTGTTTTGGAGGGTCTACGAATTGAAGAACCTCTAATGTCTGTTGTCTTATGTCCTGCTCTGTTACTAAGGTGAATGGAATGGTGCCAGCCATTTCCTGGATAAAAGTTGTGAAAGAGAAATCTTCTGGTGGAAATATCTTCCTTGGATCAAGTGGGGAAGGATCCGACATGAAACCTTCTGAAGAGGTAGCTGAGTGTGTATCACTCCAAGTATCATATGGATCCTGTCCAGGTGGAGAGATTGTGGAAGTTCTAGGCAGTCTAGGAGTTCCTGAAGGACCTGGTTGTGGATCTTCCAAGGGTGAGTCCTCCAGGTGCTCTTTCCCAGGTTTGGGAGGGAGAGCACCCACCACCTCATCTAATCTCTTCAGTAGAAGTTGGTAGAGTGCCAGTCTGGACTTAGTGGCATCGATGGTGACGGCAGAGGAATCGACGATGGCGTCGGTATCTTCGGTGGTCTTGCCAGAATCACCTTAACTGAAACCGTTGTAGGTGATGGCAGCGATGGAATCGTCGGTATCGGCAAAGGTACCGGCATCGGCAAAGGTACCGGCATCGAAGGGGTCGTCGGCATAAGTGGAATCACCGGCATCGGTAAAAGTACTGGCATCGGTGAAGGTACCGGCATCGGTGATGGCACCAGCATTGGTGAAGTCGCCAGAATAGGTGTGTGTTCTTTCAGGGCCTGGAGCACCGCTTGTCTGATAAAATCGGACAATTCCTGCGATACAGCCGGTGTAGTCAGAGGGACTGTATGTGGTGGCAGTGTAGGCTTCGATATGATGTCCGCAGAGCCCTGTGGAGGTTCAATCGATGCAGGTATAGGCCCCGGCGCTGAAGGTAGCAGAGTTTCCTGAGATTTTTGCCGTTTAGCGGTCGGTTCCCTCGGGGAGAGGGGCGTCGCTGGAGTTGATGCGTGTCGATGACGGTGGTGATGTTTTGGTCGATGCTCAACTACTGACCTTATCGATGCCGTCGATGTCGATGATCGCCCGATCCTTCCAGACTACGTTTTTTCAATAAAACTCGCTTTGCAACACCTACCGGAGATGACTTCGTTGATGTTGAAGGAGAAGGAAGGAGTTGAAGGTGAAAGAGATGTTCCATCTTCTCCTGTTTTCTTCCTTTAGGAGTCGTCTCTGCACATTGAGGGCAGGATGAAACTTCGTGTTTGTCTCCTAAGCAGATAACACACTCTAAGTGTGGGTCTGTTATAGACACTGTTCTATTGCAAACCGGACGTTTTTTAAAACCGGAAGCCATTTTCTGTTGACAGCTGTCGATGAAAATGGAAAAAAAAGGGAATGAGAGAAAGTTATTACTAAAAGTAAAAATGAGACTGAGTTTACTCACTGGCCGGTGGAAAACTGAGAGAGATCCCTTATGGGATAAAATTTTTTGAGAATTTGATGACTTTTCAGTCAGATATAATGTGAGGAATAACTCACAAGGCTCCTGATCCGCGATGCTTACAGCAGCACGTAAAAATGAAGACTAGAGAGAGACCCCTGTGGCAGAGAATATCATGGCATGCTGGGCATGCTCAGTGGTCTCACAGGGCCAGTCAAAAGTTTCTAGAAACTTTGACAGAAAGTTTTCCCGCAATAGGGCTCCGTCAGTGATGTCACCCATATGTGAAGACTAGCATCCTGCTTGTCCTGGGATAATGGACTGATTAATGTGAAATTCCGATACTACCTATGGTAAAAATTTAGGGTGAGTGTGGAGCACTACCCTGTCATGCAGAATTTTAGTGTAAGGCGGGTAGGTAACTAATGCCTGTAATTCACTAACTCTGCGAGCGGATGTGATTGCGAGAAGAAAAACTACCTTCCAGGTGAGATAGCGAAGATCACAGGAGTGGAGGGGCTCAAACGGAGGTTTCATAAGCTGTCCCGACACTACGTTAAGGTCCCAAGCAGGGGCTGAAGGGCCCAGTGGAGGTTTTAAATGGAGCAAGCCTCTCATGAAGCGAGATACTAAGGGTTGTGTTGAAATGGAGACATTTCCTATACCCTAATGGTATGCAGACACTGCACTGACATGCACCCTGATAGAGGAAGTTTTCAGGCCTAACTCTGAAAGGTGTTAGAGATAGTCCAGGAACCTCGCAGTGGAACAAGTGAAGGAGTCTATGGACATGGAAGTGCACCAGACCATAAACCTCTTCCATTTAGAGCGATAAGACCTTCTCGTTGAAGGCTTTCGTGAAGCTACCAGGACTCGGGATACCGACTCTGAAAGGTTAAGAGGTTGGAGTATTAACCTTTCAACATCCAGGCCGTCAGAGACAGAGCCTGGAGATTGGGATGGCACAGGTACCGTTGTTCGGAGTTATCAGATGGGGATCCTTCCCCAGGGGAATGTGTCGGCATATTGATAGGTCCTGGAGGATTGGAAACCACACCTGGCGTGGCCAGTGGGGAACTATTAGAATCATTAAGCCCTTGTCCTTCTGTAGCTTCATGAGAATCTTTGAAATGAGAGTAAGTGGAGAGTACGCATAAAGGAGACCGCTGGCCCAGGAGAGGACGAAGACATCTCTTGGTTGCGAGTGGTGACTGCGAAAAAGAGAGAAGAAGTTGTCTACTTTGTGACTGTGGACCGACGCAAAGAGGTCTATACGAGAGTAGCCCCAACGTTGGAATATTGAGTCCGCTACCTTTGGGTGAGAGACCACTCATGTGGATGTAAAGTACGATTCAGCTTGTCCGCCAAGAGATTGTCCACTCCCGGCAAGTAGGTTACTTTGAAGCACATTGAGTGGAAAAGGGCTCATGCCCATATCTGTGCAGCTTCCTGACACAGGAGGTACGAGCCCGTTCCCTCTTGTTTGATGATGTACCACATTGCAATCTGATTGTTGGTTTGAATCAGGATGGCTTTGTCTGATAAGCAGTCCTGAAAAGCCTTGAGGGCATATATGATCGCACGTAGCTCCAGAAAATTTATCTGGTGTTTGGCTTCCTCTGGAGACCAGATTCCCTGAGTCTGCAGGTTGCCTACATGTGCACCCCAGCCTAGGATGGATGCGTCTGTTATTAAGATAATTTGAGGTTCTGGAGCCTGAAATGGAAGGCCTTGAATGAGATTGGAGTGGTGCATCCTCCAGGCTAACGACAGATGGAGCTATTTGGTAACCTGGATAATGCTGGACATTAGCTGACAAGCTTGAATCCACTGGGATTTTAGGGTCCACTGCATGACTCTCATGGCAAGGCAAGCCACTGGAGTGACATGCACCGAGGATGCCATGTGACCCAACAGTATGAGGAAGTGATGAGCAGTTGAAGATGCTCGAGTCTGCATGTGATGTGCCAGAGAGGCTATGGTGAAAGCACGATCCTAGGGGAGGAAGGCTTTCGCCTATATTGTGTTTAGGTCGGCCCCTATAAAGGAAAGAGTTTGGTATGGAACTATCTTGGACTTGGGATAGTTGATTAGAAACACTAAGGAGATCAGGGTATGGATAGAGAGACGCAGGGAGGCTAATGCATCCTGCTGAGTCGAAGCCCTTAACAATCAATCGTCGAGATAAGGGTAGACATGAACACCCTGATTCCTGAGAAAGGCTGTGACCACCACCAGGCACTTGGTGAATACTCGTGGAGTAGACGCTAGGCTGAATGGTAGTTCTCGGTACTGGAAGTGACAAGGGCCGACCAGGAATCACAGGAACTTGCGATGAGAAGGAGTTATGGACTTGTGTATGTAAGCATCTTGGAGATCTAGCAAGCATAGCCATTCTCCTCTTTGTAGAAGAGGAAGTAGAGAGCCCAAGGTTACCATTTTGAATTTTTCTCTCTGCAAAAATTTGTTTAGGGTGCAAAGGTACAGTATCGGACGTACGTCACCTGACTTTTTTGGTATCAGAAAATACCGGGAGTAGAACCCTTGCCTCTGTTGAGAGAGGGGCACTGGTTCTATTGTTCAGGATTTGAGGAGGATTGGGACCTCCTGTTCAAGCAAGAGAGTGTGGTCGGAAGTCCCCCACGTCAGCTGAGGTGGGGAGTCTGCTGGAAAAGTCTGTAAATTTAGGTGTTAACCCTGAGTGACTACCGCAAGCACCCACTGGTCTGTGGTAACTGAATGCCAAATGTTGTTGAAGTGGCAGAGCTGACCGCCGACCGATATGGATGGAAGAGGAATTTGGCTTACAGTCTCTAGGAAGGAGTCAAAACCCTGACACTGGCCCAGGCTGAGAGTCTCGGCCTCAAAAGTCTCAGCCAGCCAGTCTGGGCTGACCATTTTGGTACGGTCTGGAAGGACGCACTCTAGAAGCCGGAGGATAGAATTTTCTCTCCTTGTAGGCCGGCTGCTTAGAGTCACGCCTGAAAGTTCTCTTTGGGGCGGATAGAAACTCAAACGGCACAGAAGAGAGCTAGCGCAGTATTTCACAATGGTCCTTCAGCTGCGCCACAGTCCCTCGGATCTTTTCACTGAAGAGATTATCGCCTACACAGGGTAGATCAGCTAACCTGTGTTGCACATTTGGTCTTAAGTCTGAGGATTTGAGCCAGGCCCATCTCCTTGCACTAATACCCGCTGCAGACACTCTAGAGGCAGTATCAAAAATATCATATGCAGCGCGTATCTCGTGTTTTCCAGTATCCAGACCCTTATGAGCCAAAGTTAACTCTGGAGTTGTTCTGGTAAAGAATCAGAAAAATCCTGGATCTTCTTGAAAAGGTTCCTGTTATACTGTGTCATGTATAACTGGTAAGAGGCAATGCGAGATATGAGCATTGAGCCATGGAAGACACGTCTGCCAAAAGCATCCATGGATTTTTGTTCCTTCCCTGGAGGTATGGAGGAATGAGGTTTTGAATGTCGTGCCTTTTTCTAGGCTGATTCAACAACCACAGAGTGATGATCCAGCTATGATTTTTGAAATCCAGGAGCTGATTGTACGAGATAAGTGGCATCTGTCTTACGATTGCCAGGTGGAACTGAACATGGGTGTTCCCAGTTTCTCTTTAGGAGATCAATCAAGATTTCATGAATAGGTATAGACATGATCTCCTTAGGAGCATCAAGAAACAGGAGTACTTCCAGCATCTTGTGCCTAGAGTCCTCCTCTGTCTGAAGTTGAAATGGAATGGTTTCAGACATTTCCTTGATGAAATTAATAAAAGACAGATCTTCTGGTGGAGAGCATCATCTTTAATCTGGGGGAGAGGGCTCTGAAGGCAGATCATCGGTATCCTGGAAAGTATCATCAATCCAAGGGTCATAAGGCTGGTCACCAGCTCCCATAGGATCTCCACAAGGGAGGAATGGTGCTAATCCCAAAGGACCAGGCCTAGGCATAGATGGCATCGTAAGTGGAACCGACGGCATCGATAGAGGCACCGACGGCTTAGATGGAGGTATCGATGGCATCGATGGAGGCACTGAGGGAACCGGTGACATCGATGGACAAGTCTGTAGTAAGATCCCAGACGGTGGAATGGGTATCGGTGTTTCCTCTTCATCTGATGATAATGGAATTGGATTAGAAGGTACTGATCCACCGGTGCTCTCAGTTCTAGCGGTGGAAGGGCACCGATCAACGCATCCATTCTACCCAGTAGTGGTACAAGCGCCTCGGGAATCGGATCGGTGACTGGCTCGGGAACTGGTACCAGTGTCAATGGAGGTTGGAAGCCCTGAAGTGCTTTTCCGATGGCCTCTTGGATCATCCCATCCAATTCCTCGCGGAGACCTGGGGTGAGTAACCCCGGCTCCAGAGTAGGAGGCAGCACTGGCATAGCCAGAGGGTTCACCGGTGAAGGTGGAATCATGGATCCCGGCACCACTGAAGATGGGGAATGCCTCGGTGACCCGGTCACAGAAGAGGATAGGGCATTTTCTGGACGGGGTTTCTTTGTCAGTGGCTCTGTCGACATTGATACGAGGGCTAGCCTACATCGGCGAACTGAGCCTTATGATGACGGTGTTGACGTTTTTCACGGTGATCTCCTCGATCCTTTTCTTGAGGAAGCAAGGAGGTGATTGACACCCTTGAAATCGTCGACGCCGGTCGGCTAGCAGCGGTGACCCGGTGCTGGAGAGAGGTCGATGGAACCGGCTTGGACAAGGTTGAAGCTATCGATGGAGCCGGGGTTTTTGGCTGAAAGAGAAACTTCATTTTCTCTAAATGAGCCTTGCGGCCCTTCGGTGTCATTTGGGCACATTTGGCACAAGTTTGGACATCATGGTTGGACCCCAAACACAAAACACAGACCCTTTGCGGGTCAGTGAGGAATATTGTCCGAGAACAGTCAGGGCACCAATGAAAACCCGACGCCATGACTTTGACAAACATTTAGCTGCGGTGCGGTCGATGGCCGGTAGGCCCCAAAGGGATTACTTGATGGGAATTGACTGCAACTAGGGTAAAGCCTTACCTTTTGACCGCAGAATATAGATATTGATAGGGGGACCCATATGGAGTAAACATTTTTGAAAATTTTGAAAGAAGTTCCGTGAGGAAAATTCCTGTCAAGAATTTCAAGAGAGCTTCTTGAGCTGCGTGGCTACTGCTGTGCGGAAAAAAGAAGACTGAAGGGGACCCCTGCTGGATGCAGTTAGTGCTATCCTGGGCATGCCCAGTAGGTGCCAGTCAAAGTTCTAGAAACTTTGACAAAGCAAATGTTGCTTACCTGTTACAGGTGTTCTCTCAGGACAGCAGGATGTTAGTCCTCACATATGGTTGACATCATCAGGATGGAGCCCAATCACGGAAAACTTCTGTCAAAGTGTCTAGAACTTTGACTGGCCCTTACTGGGCATGCCAAGCATGGCACTAACCCTGCAGCCAGCAGGGATCCCTCTTTAGTCTTATTTTATAGCTACAGGCAGTGCCGAAAAAATAAAACAACAAAACGTTACGAACCCAACACCGCAGGGCGGCGGATGGGTTTTGTGAGGATTAACATCCTGCTGTCCTGTGAGAACATCTGTTACAGGTAAGCAACATTTGCTTTCTCACAGGACAAGCAGGATGGTAGTCCTCACATATGGGTGAGTACCGAGCTGAGGATGTCCGAACATGTACCAAATGTACCCAACGGCGTGCAACAGGCACAACAAATGGGGTGGAATTTGGTAGAGGGCATCCGGAACCCCACCGGGCAGGCGGAAGGGTGTTGGTACGTTACGTTGGAAACAGGTTATGCAGTACAGATTGGCCGAAGATGGAATCCTGTCTTCCGGCTTTGTCCAAGCAATAGTGGGCTGCGAAAGTGTGGAGTGAGCTCCAGGTGGCAGCCCTGCAAATGTCAGGAAGCGGCACCGATCGTAGGTGTGCTACTGAAGTCACCATGGCCCTCACCGAGTGTGCTTTAACACGGTCATGAAAAGGAATGCCTGCTTGCTGATAGCAAAAAGATATGCAGTCCGCCAACCAGGAGGAGAGAGTCTGCTTACCCACAGGTTGCCCTAATTTGTTGGGATGGAAGGAGACGAAAAGCTGAGTGCTCTTCCTGTGGGCAACTGTATGGTCTAGGTAGAATGCTAGAGCCCGTTTATAGTCAAGGGTATGCAGAGCCTGTTCTCCTGGATTGGAATGGGGCTTGGGAAAGAAGGTAGGTAGTATGATGTATTGATTAATGTGAAACTCCGAAACTACCTTAGGTAAGAACTTAGGGTGAGTGCGGAGTACCGCCCGGTCCTGCAGGAGTTTAGTGTAAGGCGGATACGTAACTAGGGCCTGTAACTCACTAACCCTGTGAGCTGAAGTGATAGCTAAAAGGAAAATCACTTTCCATGTGAGATATTTTATGTCACAGGAGTGAAGAGGCTCAAATGGAGGTTTCATGAGCCGACCAAGAACCAGATTAAGGTCCCAAGAAGGGGCTGGAGGACGTAAAGGTGGCTTGATATGGAGCAAGCCTTTAAGAAAATGTATTACGAGGGGTTGTACCGATATAGGAACATCCCCGACACCTTTATGGAAGGCGGCTACCGCACTGACATGCATTCTGATTGAGGAAGTCTTTAGACCCGATTCCGATAAATGCCAGAGATAGTCCAAAAACTTTGGGATTGGACAGGAAAAGGGATCAAGGGACTGCGAGGTGCACCATGATGTGTACCTTTTCCATTTATAGGAATAAGACTTTCTTGTGGAAGGCTTCCGTGAAGCAATGAGGACACGAGAAACCGAATCTGAAAGGATAAGTGGCTGAAGGATTAACCTTTCAACATCCATGCCATCAGGGACAAGGCCTGAAGATTGGGATGGTGTAGGCATCCATCGTTCTGAGTGATCAGAAGCGGGTCCTTTCCCAAGGGAATGTGCCTGCGGATGGAGAGATCCTGGAGTATTGGAAACCACACTTGGCGTGGCCAGTGGGGTGCTATCAGGATCATGGTTCCCTTGTCCTGTTGGAGCTTCCCAGGAGTCTTCGAGAGAAGAGGAAGTGGAGGGAATGCATGAAGCAGACCGGCTGCCCATGAAAGGGAGAATGCATCTCTGGACTGAGAGCACTAGCTCCGAATGAGGGAGCAGTAATTGTCTACTTTGTGGTTCTGAGGGGACGCAAAGAGGTCTATTTGGGGATATCCCCATTGCTGGAAGAGAGAGGTCGCTACGGAGGGATTGAGCGACCACTCGTGTGGTTGGAAGACACGACTCGGTTTGTCCGCCAAGACATTGTCCACTCCAGGTAAGTAGGTGGCCCTGAGGTACATCGCGTGGGAGAGTGCTTCCACCCAAATCTGTGCAGCTTTCTGACACAGAAGGAAGGAGCCTATGCCTCCCTGTTGGTTTATGTACCACATGGCCACCTGGTTGTCTATCTGAATCAGGATGATGTGATTTGATAGGCAATCCTGAAAAGCTCTGAGAGCATATCACATTGCTCGAAGCTCCAGGAAATTTATCTGGTGTTTGGATTCCTCTTGAGACCAAGATCCTTGTGTCTGTAGATTGTTCACATGAGCTCCCCAGCCGAGGTTGGAAGCATTAAGAACATAAGAACATAAGAAAATGCCATACTGGGTCAGACCAAGGGTCCATCAAGCCCAGCATCCTGTTTCCAACAGTGGCCAATCCAGGCCATAAGAACCTGGCAAGTACCCAAAAAACTAAGTCTATTCCATGTAACCATTGCTAATGGCAGTGGCTATTCTCTAAGTGAACTTAATAGCAGGTAATGGACTTCTCCTCCAAGAACTTATCCAATCCTTTTTTAAACACAGCTATACTAACTGCACGAACCACATTCTCTGGCAACAAATTCCAGAGTTTAATTGTGCGTTGAGTAAAAAAGAACTTTTTCCGATTAGTTTTAAATGTGCCCCATGCTAACTTCATGGAGTGTCCCCTAGTCTTTCTACTATCCGAAAGAGTAAATAACCGATTCACATCTACCCGTTCTAGACCTCTCATGATTTTAAACACCTCTATCATATCCCCCCTCAGTCGTCTCTTCTCCAAGCTGAAAAGTCCTAACCTCTTTAGTCTTTCCTCATAGGGGAGTTGTTCCATTCCCCTTATCATTTTGGTAGCCCTTCTCTGTACCTTCTCCATCGCAATTATATCTTTTTTGAGATGCGGCGACCAGAATTGTACACAGTATTCAAGGTGCGGTCTCACCATGGAGCGATACAGAGGCATTATGACATTTTCCGTTTTATTCATCATTCCTTTTCTAATAATTCCCAACATTCTGTTTGCTTTTTTGACTGCCGCAGCACACTGAACCGACGATTTCAATGTGTTATCCACCATGACACCCCTAGATCTCTTTCTTGGGTTGTAGCACCTAATATGGAACCCAACATCGTGTAATTATAGCATGGGTTATTTTTCCCTATATGCATCACCTTGCACTTATCCACATTAAATTTCATCTGCCATTTGGATGCCCAATTTTCCAGTCTCACAAGGTCTTCCTGCAATTTATCACAATCTGCTTGTGATTTAACTACTCTGAACAATTTTGTGTCATCTGCAAATTTGATTGTCTCACTCGTCGTATTTCTTTCCAGATCATTTATAAATATATTGAACAGTAAGGGTCCCAATACAGATCCCTGAGGCACTCCACTGTCCACTCCCTTCCACTGAGAAAATTGCCCAATTTAATCCTGCTCTCTGTTTCCTGTCTTTTAGCCAGTTTGCAATCCACGAAAGGACATCGCCACCTATCCCATGACTTTTTACTTTTCCTAGAAGCCTCTCATGAGGAACTTTGTCAAACGCCTTCTGAAAATCCAAGGATCTGGTAGATGAAAAGGCAGTTCCTGGAGGAGATTGTTCTGATCTTTCCACCAGGCGAGAGACAGACGGAATGCGTCGGTGATGTGGACAATGGTTGACAGAGGCTGAGTCGCTTGAATCCATTGTGACCGTAGAGTCCAATGCATGACTCTCATGGCCAGGCGGGCCATTGGAGTGAGATGGACTGAGGACGCCATGTGTCCGAGAAGGACAAGGAATTGCCGAGCAGTTGCTGTATACTGAGACTGCAACTGGTGAGCGAGAGACATGAGGGTTTGCACTCGTTGTTGGGGTAGGAAGGCCTTTGCCTGTAAGGTGTCCAAGTCTGCCCCAATGAAAGACAAGATTTGAGATGGGATTAAAGAGGATTTCTGGTAATTGACGAGAAATCCTAGAGAGATTAGAGTGTGTAGGGTCAAATCCAGGGACGATCGAGCGGCTTAATGGGTTGGGGCCCTGATTAACCAGTCGTCTAGATAGGGGTAGACGTGTACACCTTCTTTCCTGAGAAAGGCTGCGACAACTACGAGACATTTGGTAAAGACTCGTGGTGCCGATGCTAGGCCGAATGGAAGCACCCAGTATTGATAGTGCTGTGGGCCTACTAAAAACCGGAGGTAACTGCGATGAGCTGGGGCTATCGCAATGTGAGTGTATGCGTCCTGGAGGTCCAGAGAGCAGAGCTAGAATCCTCTTTGTAGAAGAGGTAGAAGCGAGCCCAAGGTTACCATGTTGAGGGCACGTAGGTCCAGAATTGGACGAAGGCCCCCAGAATTTTTGGGGATCAAAAAGTACCGGGAATAGAACCCTAGGCCTTGTTGCGAAAGAGGAATGGGTTCTATTACTCTTAACTGGAGAAGAAGGGAAACCTCCTGCTCCAGAAGGACAGAGTGGTTGGCTAGTCTCCACGCTTGTAGCGGTGGGGAGTCCGGTGGGACAGCAAGAAAATTCAGATGGTAACCCTGAGCAATGATTGCCAGCACCCATTGGTCGGTTGTGATTGCTTGCCACATTCCATGAAAGTGGCATAATTGACCTCCCACTGATATGCTTGGCAAAGGAATTAGGCTGCTGCTCTCCAAGTGAGAGTCAAAAGCCTAAAGCAGGCCCTGTCTGGGGAGCTGCTTGTGACTTTTGCTTGCGAGGCTGGCAAGGCTGAGATTTATGATAAGGCCCCGTCACTCGGGTCCTTGTTGGTGGGGGATAGTACTTCCTTGGCCGGAAGAATGACTTCTTAGAGTCCTTCCTGGAGGGCTGTCTAGACGGGAAGTCATAAGGTATCAATGAGAGCTGTTTGAGGGTCTCATGATGGTCCTTTAATTCAGCCACTATTTGCTGATCTGCTCACCGAATAGATGGTCACCAATACAGGGCAGGTCGGAGAGCCTGTCTTGAACTTCTGGGCGAAGGTCAGAAGACTTGATCCAGGCCCAGCGCCGTGCTGAAATGGCAGTTGCAGACACTCTAGTGGAGGTATTGGGTCATATACAGCTGATAAGAAGCAATTGTAGAGATGGGCATGGCCCCTTGGAACACTCGTTGACCAATATTGTCTAGGAACTTGTGTTCCTTGACAGGAGGGGTAGAGGAGTGTGGCTTCGTCCTTTTTGCTTTCTTCTGAGCTGATTCTACCACAACTGAGTGGTGGTCAAGCTGAGATTTTTGAAAGCCCGAGGCTGACTGTACTAGATAAATAGTGTCAGCTTTTCTGTGTACTGGGGCAATGGATCCAGGATTTTCCCAGTTCTTTTTGAGGAGGTCAAGAACTTGATGAATGGGAATAGAGGTGATCACTTTGGGGGCATCCTGGAATTGGAGAAGCTCCATCATCTGGTGCCTATCATCTTGCTCCGTCTGAAGCTGAAAAGGGGCTATCTCAGACATTTCCTTCACAAAATTAATGAAAGAGAGGTTCTCTGCAGGAGAACGCTTTCTACTTTCAGTAGGAGAAGGAGGTGAAGGTAAATCATCGGTGTCTGTGGAGGTATCATCACCCCAAGTGTCATAAGGATCAGAAGGCTGACCTGTAGGATGAGAAGGGGGTTGGATACCCGAAGGGCCCAGCTGAGGCTCCGAGAAAATTGAAGGAATCGCCGAGGGCACCGCTGACACCCTTGGGGTCCATCGGTGCCGGCATCAAAGGCATCGATGGCGCCGATGTGCGTATCGCCCCCGATGAGTGAATCAGTGGCGAGGGACGGCATGGCATCGATGGCTGAGGCACTACCCTCGAAGGAGGAATGTGGAACGGTGTTTCTCCTCCCAATGAAGCAGTCAACGGGGAGCGCACCAGAGCCATTGGAGACCCGGGAATCGCCGGTGGAAGGGCAGTCATGAGTGCATCCATCCGGGAGAGCAGAGGTGCCAGCGCTGCTGGAATCGGGTCGGTGATCAGTTCCACTCTCGGTGCCGGTGTCGGAGAGACCTGGAGTCATTGCATCGCTTTGTCGATGGCCTCCTGGACCAGCCATTCCAGTTCTTCCTGGAGACCTGGGGCAATGAGCTCCGGCTCCAGTGACAGAAGAGGGAGGCTGAGGCACAGTCAGAGGGACCACCTTTACAGGCGGAATCGCGAGTCCCAAACCCCGATCGGGTGAGGGTGGCCTCGATGTCCCAGTCGCAGGAGTGGTCGGTGCCGCTCCTGGACTGGGTTTCTTCGACGGTGGCTCGGGTGGTGGCAAGGTCGATGATTTCGCTCCCTCGACAGCACGAGACTTACGATGCTGATGGCGATGCTTCTCCCTACGATCCCCTTGATCTTGAGGGGGAGAGACGGGAGTCGATGGCCGCGAATATGTCGATGGCGAGTGGTCACCGGACGGTTGTCGATGGTAGTGCGACATCGACGGTGCCGGTTCCGTCGATGCGATGGACGGCATCGGGGTGTGAGCACGGAAGAGGAGTCCCATCTTCTCCATTCTGGCTTTGCGACCCTTTGGTGTCATAAGGGCACACTTGGTGCAAGTTAGGACATCATGCTCACGGCCTAAACACAGAACACATACTCCATGAGGGTCTGTGATAGACATGGTGCGAGTACAGTCCGGGCACCGACGAAACCCCGACGCCATGGCCATAGAAAGAATAGAGCCGCGGTACGGTCGACGGCCAGTAGGCTGCGAGGGCCAAACTCGATGGTAACCGACGAAAACAGTGGAAAAACTTACCAGAGTACCGTGGTCGAAGAAAGTGAGAGGGGGGACCCCTGTGGGGCGAAGTATTTTTAATTAATTCCGTTAGGAAAATTCCTGTCGGGAATCAGTTCGGAGCTCCTAAACCGCGAAGCTACTGCTGCGCGGAAAAAAGAAGACTGAAGGGGGACCCCTGCTAGCTGCAGGGTTAGTGCCATGCTGGGCATGCCCAGTAGGGGCCAGTCAAAGTTCTAGAAACTTTGACAGAAGTTTTCCCTGATTGGGCTCCATCCTGATGATGTCACCCATATGTGAGGACTACCATCCTGCTTGTCCTGTGAGAAAAAGTGTTCCGTATTTGGGCTCCATCCTGTGATGTCACCCATACATGAGGACTACCATCCTGCTTGTCCTGTGAGAAAAAGGAAAACCAAGGTTTGGACATTGTCACCAGCAGTTCCAGTGGCTAGAGGACCCATGGACTCCCATGTTATTAATAGGGTAAGTCAAACTGCCCGAAACTCAGTTCCTTAAATATCTTTTCTTCGGGATCCTCCGAGAGCCCCTGCCAAATGCAGCAACCTCAACAATTGAGAGAAGTGCCCAAACTCTTATTCCAAAGTAGGATAGAGCGAGTGGTGGAAACAACAGATATTGACTCTGTAATACCCATAGTTATTGGGGATACGGAGGTTATGCGGGCACAGGGGGGTTCTGGACTACAGGTTGTAGTGTGAAAAAAACAAAGCAAGACCAGATCCTTGGAAAGAAGGTTTATTAGTATTTCGTGCACAGCCCGACTCTGGCCAAAGTTTCACCTTTTATAGCTGCATCAGGGGCTCTGAAGTAATATAAATTTAAAATAAATTAAAAACAATTGTTAGAAATAATATATTAAAAAACATTTTTAAAAACCAAATCCAATATTAATAAATTAGTGGTAAAGGATAGATTAATCTTCAAAGTGAAACAACAGAGAATTGATAGGAAGATAAGGTACAGTATGGATTATAAATTGTAAAGATTGGAGGTAACAGTCTTCATGTTAAGCTCAAGAACAGAGACTGACTATATTATACAAAACAGGATTACATGAATTATGGTAAATTATAAATTGTATGTCCGGGAACCATATGTGTTAATAGACGATGTATTTACTAATCCTATTGTGAGTCTATTTAAAGAATTTTCTTTAAACATCAGTCTTAAAAAAGGATTCTGGAAAAGGATAGAATTGTTTTTGTTAAAAAATATAATATAAAATGATACATAGTCAAGAGACCTCTATTAAATAGAAGAGAAATTCTTTTTAGACATGAATGTATAATTGGTTATGCTGTCGCAACGCTTCTTAATAAGAAAAATATTTCAGTGCACTTGTGCTTCATATAAAGATCAGCCAATTGAATTTCAGGGCTTTTTCCTTTCAGTGTGAGGGCATCGTGTAAATCAAATAGAAAATACTTTTGTGGCATTAGCATGTGATTTGTTGTTGTGGTGCCAGTGCATTAGGTTATAATGTATAAAAATGGAGGTAAAATCTTTATTTGCTTATTGCAATTTAACAATTGTATCTTTCTATCGCAATGGTATCATTTTAAATATCAGTCCGATAACAAAAAAAAAAACCACAGTAAAGACCATGCCATGCAAAAGTATTGCCTTCGGCAATCTAGTGGTGCATTACAAATATTAACGTGATATACCCAAACTCGTGTTGGCTAAGTACATACCTTCAAAAATCTCTTAGAAGGAACAGCAGTATTTCTCCGATCAGGAATATCAAGATAACAAGTTACCACGATGAGCTAAGGTACTTTATATACTGAAAGTTACAGTGTTTCAAAAAGCCTGCGAAAAAAATGACGTTATTTCCTATTCTATTCATTTCAATCATTTTGCTGATATGTGGGTCTCGTTGAAAAATAAGATAACATTGTGAACAATAAACCCCTTAAAAAATAGTTTAAAAAAAGGTAGATATATAAAATATGTGGTTTTTAAAATATAATAAAAAGATGTAAAATTGTGATATCATTTCCTTTCTCATTATTGTCAACTATTCTGGCGCTATGTGAATCTCATTAAAAAATAATATGAGCTTTTAGTAATGTATGAACAGTAAGCAGTTTAGGGAATCAAAATTTCTAAGGCATTAGAAAGGTTCTAAGATGTGTATCTTAGTATATAGTGTATGTAAAAACGGCTGCAAATAAACATTGTCAGAGATGGGATAAATGATACCAACTATTAAAAGAACAGAAAAGGTAAAAAATATATGAAAAGGTCAGAAAAAGTAAACGGTATATAAAAATTGACAACTAAAGATAAGATAAAAACAAAGGTTAATTTGAAGTCTATGGCCCATGGAACATACAATCTCAGAACATATTTTTAACAAAAACAATTCTATCCTTTTCCAGAATCCTTTTTTAAGACTTATATTTAAAGAAAATTCTTTAAATAGACTCACAATAGGAAACTCATTCATTTTAATACATCGTATCCTTACATATATTTTAGTAGGGATGTGCAGAGGGACGCCATACGTTGCATTTGGGATTCGTATTTGTGAGGGGGCAGATACGTTGCATTCAGCAAGCGGGCCTCCCGATCCGTTTATACGTTAATTTCTATTCGTTTCCCCACTAAAATTAAATTAACTACACTCCCCATCCTCCTGACCCCCCCAAGACTTACCAAAACTCCCTGGTGGTCCAGCAGGGGGTCCGGGAGCCATCCCCTGCACTCACACCCTTGGCTTCCGGTTTCAAAATGGCGCCGATAGCCTTTGACCTACTATGTCACAGGGGCTACCGGTGCCATTGGTCAGCCCCTGTCACTTGGCCATTGGCGCCATCTTGTGCTCCTACCATGTGACAGGGGCTGACCAATGGCACCGGTAGCCCCTGTGACATAGTAAGGGCAAAGGCTATCAGTGCCATTTTGATTACTGGCAGCCGATGGCCCGAGTGCAGGAGATCGCTCCCGGACCCCTGCTGGACCACCAGGGACATTTGGAAAGTCTTGGGGGCCCTCCTGATCCACACAAGACTTGCCAAAAGTCCAGAGAGGGTCCAGGAGTGACCTCCTGCACTCCATAGCCTTTGCCGGTATTCCAAATGGCTATCGATAGCCTTTGCCAGTATTCAAAATGGCACCAATAGCCTTTGCCCTCACTATGTCACAGGGGCCGGACATAGGGCCTCATTTTCCAAAGCTATCGCTGGCTTGTGCTGTTAGAGCAAGCCTGCGATAGCTAGCAAAAGTAGAGCAGGCCTGCGCTACTGAAATCGGGGCGGAGTCGGCCCCGGTAGAGGAGGAGTCGGGGGCGTCATCGGGGCCGACTCCGCGAGGATGGCGCGCAGAGCGGAAAGGTAGGGTCCTTTATGCTCGCTATTTCGCGCCCAATAACTACACCTTCTATGGGCACGATGCCGGCAGCGATCACACCGCGGCGGTGCGATCGCTACTGGCTAGCGCAGGACCGCCCCCCCGCCCCAGAGTAGGCCCTGTCTGGGGAGCTGCTTGTGACTTTTGCTTGCGAGGCTGGCAAGGCTGAGATTTATTATAAGGCCCCGTCACTCGGGTCCTTGTTGGTGGGGGATAGTACTTCCTTGGCCGGAAGAATGACTTCTTAGAGTCCTTCCTGGAGGGCTGTCTAGACGGGAAGTCATAAGGTATCAATGAGAGCTGTTTGAGGGTCTCATAATGGTCCTTTAATTCAGCCACTATTTGCTGATCTGCTCACCGAATAGATTGTCACCAATACAGGGCAGGTCGGAGAGCCTGTCTTGAACTTCTGGGCGAAGGTCAGAAGACTTGAGCCAGGCCCAGCGCCGTGCTGAAATGGCAGTTGCAGACACTCTAGTGGAGGTATTGGGTCATATGCAGCTGATAAGAAGCAATTCTAGAGATGGGCATGGCCCCTTGGAACACTCGTCGACCAATATTGTCTAGGAACTTGTGTTCCTACCAGTGTTTGACCTCGATACTTTAGAAAATGAGGCCCTTTGTGAGGACAAACGCTATCGGCGCCATTCTGAATACTGGCAAAGGCTATCGATAGCCATTTTGAATACCTGCAAAGGCTATGGAGTGCAGGAGGTCGCTCCCGGACCCCCGCTGGACTTTTGGCAAGTCTTGTGGGGGTCAGGAGGGTCCCCCAAGACTTGCCAAAAGTCCCTGGTGGTCCAGCGGGGGTCCGGGAGCGATCTCCTGCACTCGGGCCGTCGGCTGCCAGTAATCAAAATGGCGCCAGTAGCCTTTGCCCTTACTATGTCACAGGGGCTACCGGTGCATTGGTCAGCCCCTGTCACATGGTAGGAGCACAAGGTGTTGGGCTGGCTTGGAGAGAGATATTATTTTCAATGTCATCCATTTTTCTGGAGTGACAAAAATTCCTGCTTTTTTAAATTCATAAGAACATAAGAAATTGCCATGCTGGGTCAGACCAAGGGTCCATCAAGCCCAGCATCCTGTTTCCAAGACTTGAGCCAGGCCCAGCGCCGTGCTGAAATGGCAGTTGCAGACACTCTAGTGGAGGTATTGGGTCATATACAGCTGATAAGAAGCAATTCTAGAGATGGGCATGGCCCCTTGGAACACTCGTCGACCAATATTGTCTAGAAACTTGTGTTCCTACCAGTGTTTGACCTCGATTGCTGTGCCTGTTCATCCAGACCTTGTGTTCCTACCAGTGTTTGACCTCGATAGCTGTGTCTGTTCATCCAGGCCTTGTGTTCGTACCAGTGTTTGACCTCGATTGCTGTGCCTGTCAGTCCAGGCCTTGTGTTCCTATCAGTGTTTGACCTCATTGCTGCGCCTGTTCATCCAGGCCTTGTGTTCCTAAAAGTCTTTGACCTTGATAGCTGTGCCTGTCAGTCCAGGCCTTGTGTTCCTACCAGTGTTTGACCTCAATTGCTGTTCCTGTTCATCGAGGCCTTGTGTCCTACAAGGGTTTCACTTAGATTGTATGCCCTCTGGGGATAGGGAAATACCTACAGTACCTGAGTGTAATCAACTATGAAGTGCTGGAAACGTTTTAAAATAAGAATATAAATAAATTAAGAAAAAGAAATTACTATCCCTGTCCATCCAGGCCTTGTGTTCCCTGGGTGGGATTGACCTCTGTCCTCCATTGCTGTGCCTGTTCATCCAGGCCTTGTGTTCCTACCAGTGTTTGACCTCCATTGCTGTGCCTGTTCATCCAGGCCTTGTGTTCCTACCAGTGTTTGACCTCCATTGCTGTGCCTGTTCATCCAGGCCTTGTGTTCCTAAAAGTCTTTGACCTCCATTGCTGTGCCTGTCAGTCCAGACCTTGTGTTCCTACCAGTGTTTGACCTCGATTGCTGCGCCTGTTCATCCAGGCATTGTGTTCCTAAAAGTCTTTGACCTCGATTGCTGTGCCTGTCAGTCCAGGCCTTGTGTTCCTACCAGTCTTTGACCTCGATTGCTACGCCTGTTCATCTAGGCATTGTGTTCCTAAAAGTGTTTGACCTCGATTGCTGTGCCTGTTCATCCAGGCCTTGTGTCCTACAAGGCTTTCACTTAGATTGTATTCCCTCTGGGGATAGGGAAATACCTACAGTACCTGAGTGTAATTAACTATGAAGTGCTGGAAACGTTTTAAAATAAGAATATAAATAAATTAAGAAAAAAAAATTACTATCCCTGTCCATCCAGGCCTTGTGTCCCTAGGTGGGATTGACCTCTGTCCTCCATTGCTGTGCCTGTTCATCCAGGCCTTGTGTCCTTAGGTGGGATTGACCTCTGTCTTCCATTGCTGTGCCTGTTCATCCAGGCCTTGTGTCCCTAGGTGGGATTGACCTCGGTCCTCCATTGCTGTGCCTGTCCATCCAGGCCTTGTGTCCCTAGGTGGGATTGATCTCTGTCCTCCATTGCTGTGCCTGTTCATCCAGGCCTTGTGTCCCTAGGTGGGATTGACCTCTGTCCTCTATTGCTGTGCCTGTTCATCCAGGACTTGTGTTCCTACAAGTGTTTGACCTCTACGGTACAAAGTCAACATAGGTTGATATTGCAGATTTGGACTTGAGTAGCAGTATTCTTATTTCTGAGAGCTCTTCAAGTTCCTTTGTCATCAGCTGAAGTGCGTAAGTACAGTCGGAATTCACTAGACGCCAACGGAATTCACTAGACGCCAACGATATTCACTAGACGCCAATGGAAACACCCCACTCTAGGGGTGAACCTGTTCCAGGGAGTCCTTCCCTTACAAAGGAAAGGGAACTCTCTCCTGGGCCAGCCTGTCTTTCCCCTATGAAAACCACAGGGACCAGACTACCTCCACTCTGCCAGCCTGTCTTGCCCCTATCAGCTTTCTGCCACTTGCTTTGCTGCCATACACCAGATGACTTACTTAACTCCTTGTGGTGTTCTTACCACTCTCATGGTTCCTCAGTGTGTTGGTGCTAGTCTATCTGCTTGCTATGTTCCCCCTTCATTGTGCTGTTGGATGTGAATGCCACTTGTCTTGCCGCTTTGCCTGTTGTGCTGCCTTCGATGGTTCATGCATCTGCTATCGGTGCTCTGTTTAGAAGCTGTGGTGTGTTTTTTACATTCTCACTGCTGCTTTGTGCCTCTGTTAAAGCACTCTTGCCACTTCTGGTACCCCTTTGCACCTTTCCAGTGCCTTAGGCTATTCATGCCACTTTGGTGCCACTTTGCCACAGTCTAAGTACCTTGGAGCTGTTTTGTTGTTGTGATGGTTGCTCCCCAGAAGTTTCATGAAAATTGATAAGAAAACCCCAATTCTGCAGCCAAAAATAGGCTGGAAATCCTTCCCCCATTGACTTTAATGGGAACCGGGAAACATATGGACAGAACGGCAACTTATGGAATTCTCCATATGTCCGTATGGAACGGAATTGACCGTCCACGAATACGAATCACGAATGCAACGAAAACCTTTTGGCTGCACATCCCTAGCTGACACACTGTGCACCAACGGTGCTGATGCATCATACTTATGTTTCTTCAGAACTGTGGATCTTTCTACAGAGAGACACCCCTTGATTTTTAGTGCATGGTGGTTAGTCCCACTTGACCCATAGACATCAGCCTTTTGCACCGACCAGAAAGTTTTGGAGGAGCTCCTATTCAACTCTCTAACTTGTGAGGAAGATGATGCTGCACTGCGTGAAGAGGATTTTCTGTGACTCCAAAGCAATTTACACAGTTCTTCTATTTTTGCAGCTCAAGAACATTATGACCAAAGGGACACCCAGACAAGCCGTAGCAATTTGCCTGATCATGATTCGGCCCCAAGCATTGGTAGCAGAGTTCATGCCCGCTCATGCGGGACATTATCTTACCACAGATACAACTTCTGAAATTACTGACTGTTGATTTCTTCTTGCCCTACAAAGTGAGGAGGCAACATGTTAATTTTAATTTTTGTTTAGAGCTGAAAAGTGCTCTTGGGGGTTGCGGCATAGGCAGTGAGGCAACAAAACTGAGAAAAAACTTCAGAATAAAAGTGATTTTAAGGAAAAAATATAAGGAGAGACTGAGTACACATCCGTGCTTTAGTTCAGATAAAAAAAATGCATGAGGTGGCTCACAAGGCTACACCTGCACAGGAATTCTCACATATGCTCAGTAGAGTTCAAATTTCTACTAGCTAGGAGAGATGATAATTTCATCCACATATAATGGCTAATTCATCCTGCTTATTGATGGAATAATTTACATCTGCTCCAAGCTGGTTGCAACTTCTGCATGTAAACTTGTATGCATGCATTGAAAAATAGAAAAGTATGTGCATAAGTCTTATGTCCACTCTCAACTCCTCAATCAGAATGTCTACTGCTACTTTGCATAAAAATACATGTATAAAAGGATTCCATACATATTGTTACACAAACTGGCTCCCAGGTTTATTTATTTATTTATTAGCTTGTATAGATCGACATTCATGGGTACATCATGCCGGTTTACAATATAACTGAAGGAGGAAAATACAAAAAACCAGGGTGGGGGGAGGGGAGCAGATAGGAAGAGAGAAGGGGCGACAGAAGAGAGGGAAAAACAGGAGGAGGAGAATAGGAACAGTACCTGATGGAAAACAACAGAAGAACATAATATGTAACATTGTAAATTATACACTCAAAAAGGGACTATGTATTAGGGATGTGAATCGTGTGATCGATCGTCTTAACGATCGATTTTGGCTGAGGTGGGGGGAAATCTGATCATCATGGTTTTTTTGGTTAAAAAATCGTTTTTTCGGGGGAGGGGGGAGGGCGGGAAAACCGGCACACCAAAACAACCCTAAAACCCACCCCGACCCTTTAAAACAAATCCCCCACCCTCCCGAACCCCCCCAAAATGTTAAATTACCTGGGGTCCAGTGGGGGGGGTCCCGGCGCAATCTCCTGCTCTCGGGCCACAGCTGCGTTAATAGAAATGGCGCCAGTGGCCCTTTGCCCTTACCATGTGACAACATCGCCCGTATGACATAGTGAAAGCAAAGGTAGCGCCGGCGCCATTTTGAATATTGGCAATACGGCCCGTGTGCAGGAGGTCACTCCCGGACCCCCACTGGACTTTTGGCAAGTCTTGTGGGGGTCAGGAAGCCCTCCCAAGCTGGCCAAAAGTCCCTGGGGGTCCAGCGGAGGTCCGGGAGCGATCTCCTGCACTCGTGACGTCGGGTGTCAGGAACCAAAATGGCGCCGGCGCTACCTTTGCCCTGTCATATGATAAGGGCAAAGGGCCACCGGCACCATTTCTATTAACGCAGCCGTGGCCAGAGAGCGGGAGATCGCGCCAGGACCCCCCCACTGGACCCCAGGTAATTTAAAACATTTTGGGGGGGTTCGGGAGGGTGGGGGATTTGTTTTAAAGGGTCGGGTGGGTTTTAGGGTTGTTTTGGTGTGCCGGTTTTCCCGCCCTCCCCCGATTTACAATTTTTTGACGATAAATCGGGGAAATTGCTATTGTATCACGGCTCTAACGATTTTTGACGATTTAAAATATATCTGACGATTGTTTTAAATCATCAAAAAACGATTCACATCCCTACTATGTATAACCTTATACACTGTGGATAGCAAATGTTGCTTATCTGTAACAGGTGTTCTCACAGGACAGCAAGATGTTACAACGACGTGCAACAGGCACAATAACTGGGGTAGAATTTGGTAGAGGGCAACCTGATCCCCACCGGGCAGGCGGAAGGGTGTGGATACGTCACGTTGGAAATAAGTTACGCAGGACAGACTGGCCGAAGATGGAATCTTGTCTTCCGGCTTTGTCCATACTGTGAAAGTATGGAGAGAACTCCAGGTAGCAGCCCTGCAAATGTCAGGAAGCGGCACCGATCGTAGGTGTGCAACTGAAGTCGCCATGGCCCTCACAGAGTGTGCTTTAACACGGTCTTGAAAAGGAATGCCTGCTTGCTGATAGCAAAAAGATATGCAGTCCGCCAACCAGGAGGAGAGAGTCTGCTTACCCACAGGTTGCCCTAATTTGTTGGGATGGAAAGAGACGAAATCTCTTCTTGTGGGCCACTGTATGGTCTAGGTAGAACGCTAGAGCCCGTTTACAGTCAAGGGCATGCAGAGCCTGTTCCCCTGGATTGGAATGGGGCCTGGGAAAGAAGCTAGGTAGTATGATGAATTGATTAATGTGAAACTCCGAAACTACCTTAGGCAAAAATTTAGGGTGAGTGTGGAGTACCGCCCGGTCCAGCAGGAGTTTAGTGTAAGGTGGATAGGTAACTAGGGCCTGTAACTCACTAACCCTGTGAGCTGAAGTGATAGCCAAAAGAAAAATCACTTTCCAAGTGAGAAATTTAGGGTCACAGGAGTGAAGAGGCTCGAATGGTGGTTTCATGAACAGACCGAGAGCCAGATTAAGGTCCCATGAAGGGGCTGGAGGATGTAAAGATGGCTTGATATGAAGCAAGCCCTTCAAAAAGCGTGTTACGAGGGGTTGTACTGATATAGGGACATCCCCGACACCTTTATGGAAGGCGGCTACCACACTGACATGCATTCTGATAGATGTCTTGAGACCTGACTTTAAGAAAACACTGGAGCACAAGTGCACTCTGCACAAGTAATTGTTAACACCAAAAGCGCACACAAAACTTTCCTTGGTCAAAGTTTTATCTCTCAGAATTTTTTATTTCAACACGGTGACTCTTTTCATTGAAACACAGTATTCAACAACAGTCCTCGACATGGACTCGTGTTTCGCCAGTCAGGCTGCTTCGGGGGGATATTTTAACAACAAAATCTGTAAACAGAAAATAATTCAAAGCTGACCAATACATAATCTCTAGGCCAAATGAGGACAGATTACAATACAATACCCTTCACCACATACCTGTATCATGAAAAGTCTTAGATGTATTCAGGAGCACGAAGTGCGGTCCCAGGTAGCAGAATTTAAACCCAAACAGGATGTTTTGGTGCGAAAATGCGCTGGTCGCAGACACAACCCATTAACCAATCACCCGTCACTGCCCATCACATCACACTTAGACTCAAATAAAATAATGCCATTCGAGCTCAGCATTAAGTCCTTTAGGAGCCACTGTATCCAAAATGTAAATCCATTTTTGCTCCCTTTTAATAAGAATTGTGGAAAAGTCACCTCTTCCATCCAGAGGCGAAATCACATCTGTAACAAAATTTGTAACTCAGCCACTGAGTGCAGTATCTGTATCCAATAAGCTACCAATGGAGCTTTATCTCTTCCCATCTTAATGTTGGATTTATGCTCTATAATGCGCGTTTTAATTTTTCGTGATGTTTTCCCAACATATAATTTTTTACATGGACACATTATGACATATACTACTCCTTGAGAATCACAATCTGAATTACCATACAGAACAAAGGTTTTCTCAGTGACCGGATGAACAAACTCGGACAGTACAAAAGTGTGTTTGCAAACTGAACAATGATCACATGGTTTATGTAAACCTCTCTTGCGTGTAGTGTCCTGCTGCAAAAAACATGAGTGTACTATCTTGTCTCGCACATTAGTGCCTGGGCGATATGTAAACCGAAGAGCACTCTGTAGTTGTGTCTCAAGTGCCAAAGCTCCTCAATGTGTCCAAATAATCTTAGACATGTCATTACTGATGGTGGAGAACGGTAAAATACAGTTAACCGGGGGAGATGTGTCCAGGATATGTGGTATAAAAAGTAAATCCCTGTTGACATATAAGGCACGTTTGTATGCCTTTTTCAAAACTTTACCAGGGTACCTTCTCTGTTGAAACCTCAGTATCATCTGCTTAGCTTGATTTAGATGCCTGTGCTCCACAATCCGCCTTTGTGGAGCACAGGTGTCTAAGTCTTAAAAATTGACCGGTAGGAATGTTGTTCTTAAGGTGATGTGGGTGGAAACTGTCATACGCTAATAGTGTGTTCCGATCAGTTTCCTTGCGGTAAATGGATGTGTGAAATTGATGATCCTGATATGTGATGAGAACATCTAAAAACGGAACTTGATGGGAATCGATCAAAAAATTAAACTGTAAATTGGGGTTCAACTGATTCAACCAGTCTATGAGCATGAAGAACTGAATATCCGTTCTTTGCCAAAACAAAAGAATATGATCGATATACCTAAACCAGTCAACAATAAATGGCTGCCATGCTGATGTGTAAATGTATTGCTCCTCAAAGTCTGCTACATATAAGCAAGCTAAACTGGGGGCCATAGTCGCCCCCATTGCTGTACCCTTAATTTGTTGGTAATAATTAGTTTTAAACATGAAATAATTACATGTAAGAGCTATCCTTGCTAGTTCAACCAAAACGTCCGTGGGTTCCCGTGTGTGTGCTGTCCGAGTACTAAGAACACCCTCAATCACTGTTAAAGCCTCGTCCTGAGGAATATTAGTATATAGTAGGGATGTGAATCGTTTTTGAACAATTAAAATTATCGTCAGATAATTTTAAAATCGTCCAAAATCGTTAGAGTGCACGATACAATATAAATGCCCCCGATTTATCGTCAGGGGCATTTGTATTGTATCGTTAAATAGGGCACGGGAATTATTTGGGGGAGGGCGGGAAAACCGGCACACCAAAACAACCCCTAAACCCACCCCGACCCTTTAAAACCAATTCCTTACCCTCCCCCACCCTCCCGAACCCCCCCAAAATGTTACCTGGTGGTCCAGTGGGGGGGTCCCGGCGCGATCTCCTGCTCTCGGGCCATCGGCGCCATTTTGGCTGCCACTAATTAAAATGGCGCCAATGGCCCGATAAAAAAAAAACCCCACTCGACCCTTTAAATCGACCCCCCTTAGCCTCCCCGACCCTCCCGACCCTTTTTTTTTAGGGAGGCCCGCGCCGCTAAAAAAAAAACCCACTCGACCCTTTAAATCGACCCCCCCCCAAAACCTTTTAAAATTACCTGGTGGTCCAGGGGGGCCTCGGGGAGAGATCCAGGGGGGCCTCGGGGAGAGGAGAGATCCAGGGGGGCCTCGGGCAGAGATTTCCCGTTCCCAGGCATCAGCTGTTCTAAAAAAAAACGGTGCCGATGCCCCTTTGCCCTTACCATGTGACAGGGTATCCGTGCCATTGGCCGGCCCCTGTTAGGGGCTGATGAGTAAAGATGGCCGGCGCCATCTTTAAAGATGGCGCCGGCCATCCAGTGCTCCTACCATGTGACAGGGGCCGGCCAATGGCACGGATACCCTGTCACATGGTAAGGGCAAAGGGGCATCGCGCCATTTTTTTTTTTAGAACAGCTGATGCCTGGGAACGGGAAATCTCTGCCCGAGGCCCCCCTGGATCTCTCCTCTCCCCGAGGCCCCCCTGGATCTCTCCCCGAGGCCCCCTGAGGCCCCCCTGGACCACCAGGTAATTTTAAAAGGTTTGGGGGGGGGGTCGATTTAAAGGGTCGGGTGGGGTTTGTTTTTTTTTAGCGGCGCGGGCCTCCCTAAAAAAAAAATTAGCGATGTGAATTGGAATCGGAAACTATTCCAATTCACATATCTTAACGATCAGATTTTTTCCCCCCCAGCCGAATCTGATCGTTAAGACGATCTGGCACACGATTCACATCTCTAGTATATAGGGATGTTATATCCAATGTAACCAAGAAACATGAGTTGGTCAGCAAACAAACATTAGATAATAGTGTAATCAGGTGGGAAGAGTCTCTTACATAAGATTTGATGAGTGGCACAAAAGGTTTCAAAAACACATCCACAAACTTGGACAGCGGCTCAAGCACTGAACCAATCCCAGAGACTATAGGGCGTCCTGGGGGATTCACCAACGTTTTATGGATCTTTTGGACTATGTAAAATACTGGAATGATGGGATATTCCACTATCAAAAATTATGATTCTTTTAATGTAATATATTTTAAATCCTGTCCCTTTTATCCTATTCTGTAATTCTTTTGTGGGATCATGTGGCAACCGTTTGTAAAACAAGCATCACTCAGTTGACGACCTACTTCTAATTCATATTCACTAGTGTTCAATACCACTATCCCTCTCCCCTTATCAGCGGGTTTTATTGTGATCTTGGGATCCTGTCTCAACGAAGTCAATGCATTACTCTCTTCTCTAATAAGGTTGTAGTATGTATATCTCCTATTACGTTGTAGAGCTGTTATTAGGGGTGTGCATTCGTTTTCGCCGTATTGACGATCCGTAACGTATCTTGTCATATCCGTTAAATACGTGGGGAGGTGAAATGCATCACGACTCCCCACGTATTAACTTATTATCCATTTAATTTGGTGCGCCCCGCGGCGCGCGCTTTTCTTCGCCCCCATTAGCTATTAGCTACCTATGATTTTCACAAAATGGCAGCGCCCATGCCCTACATTCCGGTATCCATGCCGACCTGTCTGACCCTTTCCTGTGAATCACAGTGACTCACAGGAAAGGGTCGGACAGGTCGGCATGGATACCGGAATGCAGCGTATCCGCGCTGAAATTTTGTGACATGCACTGAATGCAGCCAATCGCGCTGTCATTCAGTGCTCTCTGTCGATTTTACTGATGAGCCAGCACTATATAAACATCAGCACGAGGAGCCACGCACTTTATTTCCAGCGATGCTGTGGGAAGGTGGGCTGGGTGTAAGAGGAGGCTGCACTGAGACATAACCTAGTTAAGGAAAGAAAAAGCTAATTATTCTTTAGTTTGCTGCAGTGCCAGGGCCAGCTAGTACTGTTTCTTTCAAGCTGTTTATTTAGGTGAGCTCACTGAGAAGAGAAGCTGTGCCAGGGAGAGAAGCAGCTAGCATTCACCACCACCATTAGGGTGTTGTGGCTGTCTGGGAGAGACATATTATTAAAAAAAAAAAAAATTCCAGCTTTTTTAAACTGATTTTTTTTTTAATTCAAGTCACTAAGTCTCTCTGTCACTGGGCTTCAGTGGGTAGTGGTTAGTTTAACAGACTGAACTTAACTATTGGGTGGGTCTGTGCAGTCAATTGCCCCTGGAGTCTGCCTCTTTTGTGCTTACAAGCAAGCAGCTTCTGTGTGCATACCACACACATTAGTGCACAGCCAGACAGCGTGACAGTGGGCAGTGGATATTTTTAACAGACTGAACCGAACTATTGGTTGGATCTGTGCAGTCAAGTGCCCAGGGAGGCTGCCTCTTTTGTGCTTACAAGCAAGCAGCTTCTGTGTGCACGCCACACACATTAGTGCACAGCCAAGCATCGTGACAGTGGGCAGTGGATATTTTTAACAGACTGAACCGAACTATTGGTTGGATCTGTGCAGTCAAGTGCCCAGGGAGGCTGCCTCTTTTGTGCTTACAAACAAGCAGCTTCTGTGTGCATGCCACACGCACATTAGTGCACAGCCAGGCACCATGACAGTGGGCAGTGGTAGGCACTACTCAGTGACATTAAATCCATAATGTCAGGGAAAGATAGATGTAGTCGAGTGATTGGGACTGGCAGAGGAGGCAACTCAAAAGACACTAGTGCAACACCACCAGTACAGTTAAAAAGGCACCTGTTGCAATCGAAAGTCTTTGTAGGGGCTGGCAATTCCATCCCGAAAAAAATGAAATCTGACCATGATGCATCGCCATCACCACCACATGTTTCTGGCCCTGTAGCTTTGGAGGTGAGGGAAGGGGAGGAAGAGTCATGCCAGACAAAATGTAGACACCCAAAAGCAGCAGGGGGACAGAAGTCTCGACTAACACTTAACTGTTTGCTTCAGATTCAGATGAAGAATCTTCTTGTGTGGGATTCTCATTAGAAATGGAAGAAGTAATAGGTGAAAAATATTCGGTAGGATCAGTTAGTCCTGTCTTAGCTTCCACTTCAGTGTAGCAGGGGAGAGATGAAAGTGCTGAGGAGAAGGAGGAGGAGGAAGAACAGTCAGCACAGGCACAGAGGGTGACTGAGGCCCCCCCCCCCTGGCATTGCTTCTCAGGGTGCACCCACTACCTCAGCTCCAGTGCCAGCATCCACCCCCAAGGTGTTAGAGAGGGGAGGATCACGAAAGACACCTCCGACCTGGAGCCACTTTAGTGACGGAAGACCCACATTATGCATGAACCATCATATGAAGAGGCAACACATAAGAACATAAGAAAATGCCATACTGGGTCAGACCAAGGGTCCATCAAGCCCAGCATCCTGTTTCCAACAGTGGCCAATCCAGGCCATAAGAACCTGGCAAGTACCCAAAAACTAAGTCTATTCCATGTAACCATTGCTAATGGCAGTGGCTATTCTCTAAGTGAACTTAATAGCAGGTAATGGACTTCTCCTCCAAGAACTTATCCAATCCTTTTTTAAACACAGCTATACTAACTGCACGAACCACATTCTCTGGCAACTGCTTGGAAGGGGGATGGTGGCAGTACCAGTCGGGGGACCCTTTCCAAGCAGTGTGCAGTGGTAGGAAAGCAGCAGAGTCAGCCCACACCCTCATCCCCTTCTAGCAGTCAGGTGGCATGCCAGCAACCCCCTGACATGTGGCAGAAGCGACAATCCACCATGGAGGAAATGGGGTGGAGTGCGATAACGCTATCCCGGGGTAGGAGGCAGGCAGCCTCAAAGGTTGTAACCAGGACCATTGGGGAAATGATTGCCCTTGATGACCAGCCCTTGCAGTTAGTGGCGAATGTGGGTTTCAAGTGTTTTCTGAAGGTCGTACTTCCAAATTACAAGGTCCCCTCCAGGTCCCCTGCAGCCCTTCAAGGATGTCACGGAGGAGCTGAGTTCCAGAAGTGCCACCTTGGCTGACATCATCCCTATAGTTAATCTCCTGGATGAACGTTTGGAGGCCTTTAAACAGGAAGAGGGAATGTCAGTTGAGGTGCCGCATTGTCTGGACGTTTTGCAGCAGCAGGTGAAAGAGAGATTAAGGCCTTGAACAGAACAGAACACATTTATTTATTTATTTATTTATTTATTCAGCTTTATATACCAACTTTCAAATTAATATCAAGGCAGTAGCAAAATTCAAAATACACATATAATGAACTTATCTCTATAGAATTTACATTATTTTTTACTAAAATGTTAGGCTAAAATACATATTACTTCAACATTGGAGTTAAAAACACTTAAAAATATAATAATATTAATAAAAAACAATTCTTAAAAATAGCCCTTCCATATTAATCCCCCTTCCTTTTCCCTAGCTGTCTCTACCTTGCTCCTACCCTTCTTTATACCCTTATTCCCCATCTAAACCCTTTCTATATTATTTCTCCTTCTAATCCCTCATCCAATATATGGCACTGAAGTAGATGGTCAGTTGGCTTGATTAAAAGCCTGTTCAAATAACCAGGTCTTTATCTGCTTCTTAAAGCTGTTAATATTTTCCTCCAAGCGAATTTCGACCGGTAAGGAATTCCACAGCTTTGGTCCAGCCAAGGACAGTGACCTCTCTCTCACTGAACCCAAATGAGCTAATTTAGGTGATGGAATTGTTAATAGTGCTTGCCCAAACGATCTTAGGTTCCGGACTGGAACGTGAATGCGCACATACATGCTCACCACAGTCTGTGATCCCCGTGTGAAAGGGAAACTCGCCCTACAGTACGATTGTCTCATATTGGTGAAGGACCTGCTGTTAGCTAAAGTACGTGAACAGGAGCGCCATAAGCACAGACAGATTAGGCTTCAAGCAGAGGTGGAAACAGCGGACACTTCAGAGAGTTGTGCTGCTAGCCCAAGCAGAAGCAGCACTGTGTCAGCGACAGATAGTACCACCTCCTCCTCCATGTCAGAATGCCCAAGGCACGTTGCCCATAAAGATTCATCTTTTGTGCAATGGGTGAGAGAGATAGCAGCTGGCATGAGTGACTCTGAGCCCGCCCAAGCAAAGGAGATATCAGCACAGCTGTCAGTGACACGGTATCTCTCAGAGCAGATAGAGAACATGCAGACAGATCCACTGGCATATTGGGCACACAAGTCCACTGTCTGGCCACACCTAGCCAAAGTGGCTCAGCAATATCTGTCATGTCCACCAACCAGTGTGCCCAGTGAACATGTCTTTTCAATGACAGGGGATATCATGAGCCCTCACCGCTCAAGGCTGGCACCAGTTAATGGAAATGCTAGTGTTTTTGAAAGTAAACCTGCCTTTGCTTGGGTTTCCAAATTTTCCCTGTGAATGGCAAGAGGAATAAAAGCTATTCAAAGCCTTGCAGCAGATTCAACTGCCTCCTATGCTCCAGATAATATAAGCACTGCAGCACATGTACCTGACCTCAAATGTTGTGCCTGATCGTCAACTGTCCAGGCCTTATGTTCCTACAAGGGTTTGACATGGATTGTAAGCCCTCTGGGGATAGGGAAATACCAACAGTACCTGAGTGTACTCGACTATGAAATACTGGAAACGTTTAAAAATAGCAAGATAAATAAATAAAGAAGAAAAACCTGCTGTGCCTGTCCATCCAGGCCTTATGTTCCTACAAGTGTTTGACCTCAATTGCTCTGCCTGTCCGTCCAGACCTTATGTCCCTACAAGGGTTTAACCTCGATTGCTGTGCCTGTCTGTCCAGGCCTTATGTTCCTACAAGTGTTTGACCTCGAATGCTTTGCCTGTTCATCCAGGCCTTATGTTCCTACAAGTGTTTGACCTCGATTGCTCTGCCTGTTCATCCAGGCTTTATGTTCCTACAAGTGTTTGACCTCGACTGTTCTGCCTGTTCGTCCAGGCCTTATGTCCCTACAAGGGTTTAACCTCGATTGCTGTGCCTGTCTGTCCAGGCCTTATGTTCCTAGCTGGGATTGACCTCTGTCCTCGACTGCTCTGCCTGCCTGACCAGGCCTTATGTCCCTACAAGGGTTTAACCTTGATTGCTGTGCCTGTCTGTTCAGGCCTTATGTCCCTAGCTGGGCTTGACCTCTGTCCTCGACTGCTCTGCCTGCCCATCCAGGCCTTATGTTCCTATAAGTGTTTGACCTCGATTGCTCTGCCTGTCCATCCAGGCCTTATGTCCCTACAAGGGTTTAACCTTGATTGTTGTGCCTGTCTGTCCAGGCCTTATGTCCCTAGCTGGGATTGACCTCTGTCCTCGACTGCCCTGCCTGTCCATCCAGGTCTTATGTTCCTAAAAGGGTTTAACTTCGATTGCTGTGCCTGTCCGTCCAGGCCTTATGTCCCTAGCTTGGATTAACCTTTGTCCTCGACTGCTCTGCTGTCCATCCAGGCCTTATGTCCCTACAAGGGTTTAACCTCGATTGCTGTGCCTGTCTGTCCAGGCCTTATGTCCCTAGCTGGGATTGACCTCTGTCCTCGACTGCTCTGCCTGTCCGTCCAGGCCTTATGTTCCTACAAGATTTTGACCTCAATTGCTCTGCCTGTCCATCCAGGCCTTATGTCCCTACAAGGGTTTAACCTCGATTGCTGTGCCTGTCTGTCCAGGCCTTATGTCCCTAGCTGGGATTGACCTCTATCCTCGACTGCTCTGCCTGTCCGTCCAGGCCTTATGTTCCTACAAGTGTTTGACCTCGAATGCTTTGCCTGTTCGTCCAGGCCTTATGTTCCTACAAGTGTTTGACCTTGACTGCTCTGCCTGTTCATCCAGGCCTTATGTTCCTACAAGTGTTTGACCTCAATTGTTCTGCCTATCCATCCAGGCCTTATGTCCCTACAAGGGTTTATCCTCGATTGCTGTGCCTGTCTGTCCAAGCCTTATGTCCCTAGCTGGGATTGACCTTTGTCCTTGACTGCTCTGCCTGTCCGTCCAGGCCTTATGTTCCTACAATTGTTTGACCTTGAATGCTTTGCCTGTCCGTCCAGGCTTTATATCCCTACAAGGGTTTAACCTCAATTGCTGTGCCTGTCTGTCCAGGCCTTATGTCCCTAGCTGGGATTGACCTCTGTCCTGAACTGCTCTGCCTGTCTGTCCAGGCCTTATGTCCCTAGGTGGGATTGACATCTGTCCTCGACTGCTGTTGACCCATGTTGAACTGCTGTTCACATGGCACCCTGCTCCATGTTGCCACGCTTTGAAGGCTCGTGCTGCACTCTAGGGACCAACCCATTCCAAGGAAGCCCTTTCCTGCTCTTAGGAAAGGGAAGTCTCCCCGGTGTTGCAGCCTATCTCTTAGGATCTGTTGAACGATGATGAACCCCTGTTCACATGCACCCTCATCCGCCTCAGCCTTGAAAACTCTCGTTTGTATATTCAGGTTTCATATCACAAAAATGTCAGGAAGAGTACAGATCATAGCACATATCAAATCTTGATTCTTCTAAAGTATAATTCATCTGTATGTACTGTCTTCTATCTGTGTTGCAAGGTGCCAAGCTCACTTTATTAGTACTTCTTCTTAGCTTCGGAATAGTAAAGTTCTTCAAAGCCTCTGTTTTTACTAACACAACAACTGGCATTTGGGAATTTACTTCACTTGGTGAAGTCCATTTTATTAGTGTTTTACCTCCGGTCGTTTCTTCCATTTTGAAACCAGCCTCTTTGTATGCCAAGCAGTACTCTGACTGCTCTCTGGCCTACCTGTCTTTTGTCAAGGATATTCTCACACTAAAGTCCCTTGGGGTCCTGTGTGTAGCCTGCCTGTATCAACCCTCTGACCCATGTTGAACCGCTGTTTAGGAGCGAACCGATTCTAGGGAGCCCTTTCCTGCGCAAAGGAAAGGGAACTCTCTCCGGGTGTAGCCTAGCCTGCCTGTTTCTAACCTCTGACCCATGTTGAACCGCTGTTCCATTTTTAAATCAGCCTCTTTCTATGACAAGCAGTACTCTGACTGCTTTCCGGCCTACCTGTCTTTTGTCAAGGATATTCTCACACTACAGTCCCTGGGGATCCCGGGTGCAGCCAGCCTGATTTTAAAAGACTAGCGAGAGCCCACTGGACCCCAATGGAAACCCCCAACTTTAGGGGCGAACCCATTCTAGGGAGCCCTTTCCTGCGCAAAGGAAAGGGCACTCTCCCTGGGTGTAGCCTGCCTGTTTCTACCCTCTGACCCATGTTGAACCGCTGTTCCATTTTGAAATCAGCCTCTTTTTATGCCAAGCAGTACTCTGACTGCTTTCCGGCCTCCCTGTCTTTTGTCAAGGATATTCTCACACTAAAGTCCCTCGGGGTCCGGTGTGTAGCCTGCCTTTATCTATCCTCTGACCCATGTTGAACCACTGTTTAGGGGCGAGCCCTTTCCTGCGCAAAGGAAAGGGAACTCTCCCCGGGTATAGCCTGCCTGTTTCTACCCTCTGACCCATGTTGAACCGCTGTTTAGGGGTGAACCCATTCTAGGGAGCCCTTTCCTGTGCAAAGGAAAGGGAACTCTCCCCTGGCTCTTGTTTCAATATTTGTTACTACCACCAAAATCGGCACCCGCAGATGCTCAAATCCACCCAGGCATAGTTCATCATGTTTCAGGTCCTAGCACTCGTGTTAGACTCCCTGGTCACTCTTTCAAGATGGGGCGGGCGCATAGTATGCCCAGTTGACAGTCCCACCACATGCTGAGCCTCGTCTTGTCTTGCCTCCTTGTCTTTCCCTTATCAAACCACAGGGACCTGACTACCTCGGCTCTGCCAGCCTGTCTTGCCCCTATCAACTTTCTGCCACTCTGCCTTGCTGCCAATTACCAGATGACTCACTTAACTCCTTGTGGTGTTATTGCCACTATCATGGTTCCTCAGTGTGTTGGTGCTAGTCTTTCTGCTTGCTATGTTCCCCCTTCATTGTGCTGTAGGATGTCAATGCCACTTGTCTTGCTGCTTTGCCTGTCGTGCTGCCTTCGAGGGTTCATGCATCTGTTATCAGTGCTCTCTATTGAAGCTGTGGTGTGTTTTTGACACTCTCGCTGCACTTTTGCCATTTCTGGTATCCCTTTGCACCTTTACAGTGCCTTAGGCTATTCATGCCACTTTGGTGCCACTTTGCCACAGTCTAAGTACCTTGGAGCTCTTTTGTTGTTGTGATGATTGCTCCCCAGAAGTTTCATCACAATTGATAATAAAACCCCAATTCTGCAGACAAAAATAAGCTGGAAATCCTTCCCCCATTGACTTTAATGGGAACTGGAAAACAAATTCACATATCAACGTATCGGGGCGCCATACATCCGAATGCAACGGAAATGATCCCCGACGAATAGGTATCACAAATGCAACGAAAATTTTTTGGCTGCACATCCCTAGCTGTTATATCTGAATGTACTAATCTTTCAAACATGACTAAAGCAGGATCAAATGGACCCGGGGGAGATCCATTTGGATTTGGGGTGCACCAGAGACATATCCTGAGTGAGAGGGGAATCCAAAAAGAATGCCTTTTTTTGTAGCAGGACACCAACGGAGCTTTATCTCTTCCCATCTTAATGTTGGATTTATGCTCTATAATGCGGGTTTAAATTTTCGTGATGTTTTCCCAACATATAATTTTTTACATGGACACATTATGACATATACTACTACTTGAGAATCACAATCTGAATTACCATACAGAACAAAGGATTTCCCAGTGACCGGATGTACAAACTCGGACAGTACAAAAGTGTTTTTGCAAACTGAACAATGATCACATGGTTTATGTAAACCTCTCTTGCGTGTAGTGTCCTGCTGCAAAAAACATGAGTGTACTATCTTGTCTCGCACATTAGTGCCTGGACGATATGTAAACCTCTCTTGTGTGTAGTGTCCTGCTACAAAAAAAGGCATTCTTTTTGGATTCCCCTCCCACTCAGGATATGTCTCTGGTGCACCCCAAATCCAAATGGATCTCCCCCGGGTACTGTCCGAGTTTGTACATCCGGTCACTGGGAAATCCTTTGTTCTGTATGATAATTCAGATTGTGATTCTCAAGTAGTAGTATATGTCATAATGTGTCCATGTAAAGAATTATATGTTGGGAAAACATCACGAAAATTTAAACCCGCATTATAGAGCATAAATCCAACATTAAGATGGGAAGAGATAAAGCTCCGTTGGTAGCTCATTGGATACAGACACTGCACTCAGTGGCTGAGTTACAATTTTTTGTTATAGATGTGATTTTGCCTCTGGCTGGAGGAGGTGACTTTTCCACATTTCTTATTAAAAGGGAGCAAAAATGGATTTACATTTTGGATACAGTGGCTCCTAAAGGGCTTAATGCTGAGCTCGAATGGCATTATTTTATTTGAGTCTAAGTGTGACATCATGGGCAGTGATGGGTGATTGGTTAATGGGTTGTGTCTGTGACCGGCATGTTTTCGCGCCAAAACATCCTGTTTGGGATTAAATTCTGCTACCTGGGACCATACTTCGTGCTCCTGAATACATCTAAGACTTTTCATGGCACAGGTTTGTGGCGAAGGGTATTGTATTGTAATCTGTCCTCGTTTGGCCTACAAGTTATGTATTGGTCAGCTTTGAATTCTTTTCTCTTTACAGATTTTGTTGTTAAAATATCCCCCCGACGCAGCCGGACTGGCGAAACACAGGTCCGTGTTGGGGACTGCTGTTGAATACTGTGTTTCAATGAAAGGAGTCACCGTGTTGAAATAAAAAATTCTGAGAGATAAAACTTTGACCAAGGAAAGTTTTGTGTGTGCTTTTGGTGTTAACAATTGAGACCTGACTGACAGATGCCAGAGATAGTCCAAAAACCTTGGGATTAGACAGGAAAAGGGATCAAGGGACTGAGAGGTGCACCATGATGTGTACCTTTTCCATTTATAGGAGTAAGATTTTCTTGTGGGAGGCTTCCGTGAAGCAATCAAGACACGGGAAACCGAATCTGAAAGGTTAAGTGGTTGAAGGATTAACCTTTCAACATCCATGCCGTCAGAGACAAGGCCTGAAGATTGGGATGGCGTAGGCACTGGCGTTTTGAGTGATAAGAAGCGGGTCTGTTCCCAAGGGAATGTGCCTGCAGATGGAGAGATCCTGGAGTGTGGGAAACCAGTGAGGTGCTATCAGGATCATGGTTCCCTTGTCCTGACGTAGCTTCACGAGAGTCTTCAAGAGAAGATGAAGTGGAGGGAATGCATAGAGCAGATCGGTTGCCCACGAGAGGGAGAATGCATCTCTGGGCTGAGAGTGCGCGCTCCGAATGAGGGAGCAGAAGTTGTCCACTTTGTGGTTCTGAGGGGATGCAAAGAGGTCTGTCTGAGGATATCCCCATTGTCGGAAGATTGAGGTCGCTACCAAGGGGTTGAGAGACCACTCGTGCGGTTGGAAGACGTGACTTAGCTTGTCTGCCAGAACATTTTCCACTCCCGGCAAGTAGGTGGCCTTGAGGTCATCGAGTGGGAGAGAGCTTCTGCCCAAATATGCGCAGCTTCCTGACTCAGAAGAAAGGAGCCTGTGCCTCCCTGCTTGTTAATGTACCACATGGCCACCTGGTTGTCTGTCTGAATCAGGATGACCTGATTTGATAGGTGATCCTGAAAAGCCCTGAGAGCATATCGCATTGCTCGAAGTTCCAGGAAATTTATTTGATGTTTGGCTTCCTCTGGAGACCAAGACCCTTGTGTCTGTAAATCGTCCACGTTGGCTCCCCACCCGAGGTTGGAAGCGTCGGTGGTGAGAATGACTTGAGCATCTGGCAATTGGAAGTGCAGTCCCTGGAGGAGATTGAACTGATCTTTCCACTAGGCGAGAGACAGACGGAGTGAGTTGGTGATGTGGACAATGGTCGACAGAGGCTGAACAGCTTGAATCCATTTTGACCTCAGAGTCCAATGCATGAGTCTCATGGCCAGGCGGGCCATTGGTGTAACACGGACTGAGGACGCCATATGTCCCAGAAGGATGAGGAATTGGCGAGCTGTTGCTGTATACTGAGACTGCAACTGATGAGCAAGAGATACGAGTGTTAGCGCTCGTTGTTGCGGTAGAAAGGCTTTTGCCTGCAAGGTGTCCAAGTCTGCCCCAATGAACGACAAGGTTTGAGTGGGACTAAATAGGATTTTCCATAATTGACGAGAAATCCCAGTGAAATTAGAGTGTGTAGAGTCAAATCGAGGGACGACCGAGCAGCTTTCTGTGTTGGGACCCTGATTAACCAGTCATCCAGATAGGGGTAGACATGAACACCTTCTTTCCTGAGGAAAGCTGCGACAACTACGAGGCATTTTGTAAAGACTCGTGGTGCAGACGCCAGGCCGAACGAAAGCACTCGGTATTGATAGTGCTTGGGGCCTACTAAAAACCTGAGGTACTTGCAATGAGTTGGAGTTATCGCAATGTGGGTGTATGCGTCCTGGAGGTCCAGACAGCAGAGCCAGTCTCCTCTTTGCAGAAGAGGTAGAAGCGATCCCAAGGTTATCATCTTGAACTTTTCCCGCTGGAGGTCCAGCGGGAAAAGTGAGAGCACGTAGGTCCAGAATTGGAAGAACACCTCCCGATATTTTGGGGATCAGAAAGTACTGGGAATAGAACCCTAGGCCTTGCTGCGAGTGCGGGACGGGTTCTATTGCTCTTGACTGGAAAAGGAGGAATACCTCCTGATCCAGAAGAATGGAGTGGTCGGACATCCCCCACGTCTGCAGAGGTGGGGAGTCCAGTGGCAGGGTGAGAAAGTTTAGATGGTAACCCTGAGCAATGATTGCCAATACCCATTGGTCGGTTGTGATTGACTGCCACATGTTGTGAAAGTGGCACAATCGACCTCCCCCTGGTATGCTTAACAGAGGAATCTGGCTGCTGCTCTCCAAGCAGAAGTCAAAAACCTGAAGCAGGTCCTGGGTGGGGAGCTGCTTGCGGTTTTTGTTTTCAGGCTTGGCGAGGCTGAGGCTTTTGATAAGGTCTGGTAGTACAGGACCTTGATGGTGGTGGATAAGCCTTCCTTGGATGGTAGAACTACTTCTTAGAGTCCTTCTTGAAGGGTTGTCTGGAGGAGAAGTCAGAAGGCATCGAAGAGAGCTGTTTAAGGATCTCATGATGGTCTTTTAATTCAGCCACCATTCATTGGATCTGTTCACCAAACAGATTATCTCCTCACATTGAAGGTTAGACAACCGGTCTTGCACTTCTGGGCGAAGGTCAGAAGATTTGAGCCAGGCCCACCGTCTTGCCGAAATAGCAGCTGCAGACACTCTGGTAGATGTGTTGAATATATCATAAGATTTGCGAATCTCATGTTTTCCCGCCTCAAATCCTTTGTTTACAAGGGTTTGTAGTTGGTCTTGGAATTGTTCAGGCAGGGACTCTATCGGTCCCTGTGACTTAGTGAGGGCAAAGGCGATCGGCGCCATTTTGAGTACTGGCATCGGACGGATGGCCGGCGTGCAGGAGGTCGCTCCCGGACCCCCGCTGGACTTTTGGCAAGTCTTGTGGGGGTCAGGAGGCCCCCCCCCAAGCTGGCCAAAAGTCCCTGGGGGTCCCGGAGCGACCTCCTGCACTCCGGCCGTCCGATGCCAGTACTCAAAATGGCACCGATAGCCTTTGCCCATACTATGTCACAGGGGCTACCGGTGCCATTGGTCAGCCCCTGTCACATGGTAGGAGCACAAGATGGCGCCGATGGCCATGTGACAGGGGCTGACCAATGGCACCGGTAGGCCCTGTGACAAAGGCTATCGGCGCCATGATGAAACCGGCACCGAGGGTGTGAGTGCAGGGGATGGCTTCTGAACCCCCCGCTGGACCACCAGGGAATTTTGGTAAGTCTTGGGGGGGTTCAGGAGGGTGGGGATTTGTTTAAATTTTTATTTAGGTGGCCGTATAATTCGGGGAAGATTCGTGTATTCGTGGGGAATCGCGATACGTTTCGCTTCCCCACGAATACTACGAATAGTGTAATATACGTTGCGGATCGCCAATACGGTGAAAACGAATGCACACCCCTAGGGTATATAATTTTGTTATTTATTTATTTATTTAGCATTTTTTTATATACCGAGGTAGAGCAGAGTAGCCTTCACTCCGGTTTACAATTATAACAACCTGATACATAAAACTATTGTATACAATATATATATATATATATATATATATATATATATATATATATATACACAATATATATAATTATATATTGTATATAAGGAGTATGAAAGGGGGTATATAAGGAGGTGCAGAGATATGGGAGACAAATCAGAGTACAATTAAAGCAATAAAGGAAAAGGCTATGACTATGGTAATGACAAGGGCTCTTTCTCTGAAGGAGTAGGGGGAGCAGGGGGACTACATAGGATCCGAGTCAGGGTAGGCCATTTTAAAGAGCCATGTTTTAACCCCTGTTTTGAATTTCCGAATGCATGGTTCTAGTCAGAACTCAAGTGGCATAGTGTTCCAGAGGGAGGGGCCTGCAATTGATAGGGCTCTTTCTCTGGTGGAAGTGTGGTGAGCACATTTAAGGGAAGGGGTATATAGGGTTACTTTAAAACTGCCACTTATATGCATAAAAACAGATTTTATTGTGCAAGTCTCTTTGAAAAGTAAGCCCTATGAATACTCCATTCTGATTCCTCAATTTCCCCTCCTGTGTCCCATATCATTGGAAACATTTTTTAAAGACTTGGGCTTCCTTTTAGGACCCTCTAACTATCATATGAGAAAATATAGTGGTATAAAGGCAAAACTACTGACTGGCTGTCTGTTGACAGGGACTCTGTGCAGATTAGCTGCAGAGCTATAGATGCTTGCAGATGTCCAGGAACAAATAGGTTGTATAAATATACTAGGTGCTATACTTTGGTAATCAGTTTTCAAGACCTAATAAGAACAGCAGCAACATGAATTGCAGTTTGCAGCAAATACAATATATGCTATCTAGAATCAATGTATTTCTAAGTAATGAAATGTTCCAACCAATCAGTTTAACTAGAAAGGAAATGACTATACCATTTAAGTTACAGTCTACAGTTTTAGAGCTCCAATGAAAACAGTTGAAGAAGGAAACCATTCTTATAGCCTTCCACTACAATCTTAGAAAATACTAGTTTCAACATCTAGTTAAGTCTCAGCTTCAATCACCTTTTTTTTTATTGGCAGTTGCCAAAGAAAATAGAAAAAAAACCGATGTAAACAAAGAATGCGGAATGTTGCTAAACAGTTTTTCTCTGTAAAATAAGCTAAAGAAAAAACTTCATTAGCAATAACTTTAAATTAAATAGTCAAAAAAGTAACTTACAGCATCAGCAAGGTTGATAACTTGAAGAACTTCTCTTTGTATCACAGAAATATTTTTGTTTGTATGTATATACTATAGATAAAAACAAAATTAAATCTTAGTCTCATATAGCCAAACCATGAATTTTCCAAAAGCATAGTAATTTAAACCATTTTCTTAGACAGTGCTAAACTATTTTAGATGTTTTACTGTATTTGTTAAATCATATTTATTTATTTTTATTTAAAACATTTATTATCTGCCTTTCCAGGATTTAGGGCAGGGTATAGAGGTACATTCATAATAAATCTAAAACAAGACTTGCATCAGTGAAACATATAGGAACATACAATCTTATGCCACAGAAGGCTGAATCAAAAATTGCAAGACTCAAAGTCAGTAACACAAGGTCAACTGGGTAAGCTATATGACTTTTGAAAGAGGTAGGTTTTGAGAGCTTTCTTAAAGAATTTATAATCGGTGATAGACCTTACTTCCAGAGGGAGGGAGTTCCATAGCATGGAACCAGCAGTCGAGAAAGTACATTCCCTGGTTTTATCGAGGTGACAAGCCGTAGGGAGAGAACATCCAATAGACTTTTGTTTGAGGAACTAAGAGGGTCATTTTCGTAGTGTATCGCATGCGAAAAGGGATGGATTCGGCCCCAGAAGAAGAGGAGTCGGGGCGTCGTCAGGGCAGATGCGGCAGCAACTTTGCTGGCGGCGAAATTTTTCACTGCCAGTAGCACGCCTAATAGCACCACCTTTTACGAAGACGCTATTGGGTGCGAAAGCCGGCAGCGATCGCACCACGGAGGTGCGATCGCTGCCGGATTTCACAGGCCCATCCCCCGCTACCGCTGGATTCTCTAAGGACAGCGACCTTAGAAAATCCAGGCCTTAGTGTCCATATTGGGGTGAAGAGTTTTTTGTTTTTTTTTGCAAAATCATTTTTATTGCAAAGACATGCATTGCCACAAGCATGAGGAAATATACAAGAAAAGCGATACCAGCAGTAGAACAATCGGTAGAATGGTCATGCAAGTCTTCTTTTATGTAACAACATCCACCCCTGTTATCTAACGAAACCCCTAAACCAATCTCCGCTCACAATCAAGCTATACATACCAATCACCTCTCACACATCCCACCCATACAACCACCTCATGCAACAGACAAAGCCTCATCCGCCCCCCCCCCCGTCCCCGGCGAGCCCTGCCCAAAAGCCCCATGACCCACAGACGTTAATAGGACCCTTAACGAGCTAGCAAAACAAGGAGAGAAAAAAATACACACACACACACACACATATATATATATATATATATATATATATGCAACATAGTTCACTCAGGAGTTGCTTGTCCCAGGAGTAGTGGAGTACCAAGCGATGCGGTAGCCCGCTGCACTCAACTGATTTTGAAAATCCGGGGAGAGAAGAGAATAATAGTGAGCCCAGCAATCTGCATATTTTTTGTCCATGGGCTTAGGAGATTTAGGAAAGTCCATTCATTCCAGTAGAGCCATGTCCATCAGACAATGATATCCCAAATAATTGTAATAATCTCACCATTTTTTTGTTCTTATGAACTAACACCGTGATTTGCAAATAATTAAAAAAATAATTTAAAGCGGGATGTGGTAAGTTTCATATACTTAGACGCATGCCTCCACGGCCTTGCCTATTATGTCACGATATAATCATTAACTTACCTCCCTCCCACTCACTTTATTTTATACTATTTTTTGAAATTTTATTCAATGTTTTATTTAACTCATTTTTGTTAAAAAATGTGATCTTCACCTTATCTCTAGGTTTTGCCAATTTTTTGAAAATCTTTTTTCTTTTGAAAACTTGTCATAGGTACTTAAACCTTATCACCTAATCAATAAGGAAAGATTTCACTTAAATCTCCAAGCCAGAAATTTTCATGTGAAACGCCAACATCATATTTATAAATTCCGCTTCATTATTGATCACAAAGACTTATCTCCCAACACAGCCGTGTTTCGAAAAGGTGTCCTTTCTTCGTCAGGGGAGCATATGTCCGTTCTTTGTTACCGCGCTTTCGGGTACTAGGACTCTGAACCATGGCGTGCTTCTATCAATTCATTTCTTTCTCTTCTCAGGTTAATAAACGCTGGTCGATGGCATTCTTTGTCTTTCCTCTCTCTCGAGCTAACCAGCTCCGAGTGGCGGCGTTGTTTCACCGGCGTTTGTGAAATGTGTTATTTAAAAAGGTCAGCAGATCGTAGATCCACCAATGGATAGAGGAACGTCTTATATGTTACGTCATATTTAAATCTCTATTCAGCTGTTTACTTAGAATTAGCCTCTGTTCACAGTACTTTGTGGAAAGATGTCAGTATTCGCCAAATCCTCAAAATAAAATCGCCCACTTTGTCTCAAAAACTTTTTCTTTTTTGGACAATTTGATGTGATGTGCTTATTTTACCCAGCTTATTAAAGCGATGTTGCCCACTCTATCTCCTCGTTCAACCCTTGTGGAACAATTGTGTTCAATTTAAAAATCCAATGTTGTTCACTGTAATTCAAATTTCTTTTTTGATCCCCTCCTCGTAGATTGTTCTCCATCATATCTATAATAGTCCATTTTAATTGATCAAACCGATGATCATATTTGACGCAGTGATTGGAGCTTCCAATGTTTTGGTGTTCAATTTTGATCTGTGCTCGATCAATCTCGTCCTAATAGTTCTTGATGTCCTGCCAACATAATTTTTTGGGCATGGACATTGGATTACATAAACTACATTTTTGGAGGTACAATCCGAATCCCTCCTCCTCTTTATGCTGTATCCTGTTATCGGATCTTCCCATTCATTCACAAGAACAAAAAATAAGGTGAGATTATTACAATTATTTGGGATATACAGATTGAATAAATATTGGTCTCATCTTTAGCGGAGATTTATAGCATTCATCAGACAATGATGCCAGGCCACAAGTGACAGCGTAGCCAAGGGGTCAGTCCAATCAGCAAGTATAGTATGGCAGGCTAGTAGAAAAGCAATCCTGCCAAAGTGATCCTGGGCCCCAGTAGACTTCACAAAGAATGCCCGCAGTCCAGCCAGCAGAAGAACAGCAGACAGTCGTAGAGGGATCTGAATACTTTTAGTGATGCAGGCCATTAGCGGAGACCAGAAAGTCTCCAGGGATGAGCAAAGAATCAACCGATGTAACATGGTGCCTTCGGTTTTGGAGCATTTAATACATAGTGAAGAAGATAGGCGACCCATACGAAAGCGGCGCACATCGTCACAAATGGTATGATGGATAATCCAAAAATGCAGATCTCGCAAACCACAGTCTCAGCCGTTTATGGAGAGAGGTAAAACAAGAAATAAGGAAGGGAACTGTGGCGTCCTTTGCACAAAACGGTGTCCAGTAGATGGCCAGAAGATCAAGATGAGACGACGGCAACACGCTTTTAATCAGTCTACGCCATCCTTTGATAGAATTGTGTGAGTATGCAAATTCGAACAGAGTTTTAGCGAAAGCAGTTTCTCGTAAGATCTCCTCTGGCTGCCAGCGAAAGGCCTGCAGGTAGTGGCGAGCTTGGAGATAAGCAAAGAAAAACTTACATGGTAGCTTGTAATTTTCAATCATAGTCGCATATTGTAATACTTGAGGGGCGTCTTCTTCAAAATAGTGGAAGGCATACATAAGGCCATGACGAGCCCAGGTCTTTAATATCCCACTTGTGCTGATATCAGGCTGAAAATCACAGTTACCCACCAGCGGGGTGAACAACGAGAATGAGCCTGTCAGTCAGTAGAGATGACGTAGCCATTACCAAGCCTTTCGGCATAGAAAAAACATTTGGGAATGGCTAATGATTGTACCGTGGCCGCGGGGGCTTGGACTACATATAAAGGAGACCAGGGCAAAGTCATACAGAAGTCAGGAAGGCCCAACCCTCCCTTAGCTTTAGGGTGCACCAGAGTTTGCTTCCCCAAGATACTGCACATTAAGCCTCTACTTAAGTCTCTTCTGAGTTATCTCTTGCTGTTTTAACTATTCCTTCCATGCTGTTCTCAAGTTATCCCCCCTCCTAGTTACACTCCCTTGTTATTATGTAATTTCAGTTCTGCTGTTTATTGTGAACCGGCATGATGTCCCTACTAATACCGGTATATAAAAGATGTTAAATAAATAAATAAATTTAATCCGGGCGCGTTTACCCGCCCGTAAAAATTTGATCAGCCCCGCTTGCAGTTTTTTAAGATCACGAACTTTGAGCCAAAGAGGGAGCATGTGTAGCTTATATAGCAATTTAGGAACAATCATCATTTTGATTAAAGCACAACGCCCAGAGAAAGTGAGGGGAAGAGACTGCCAAGCCTGCAATTGTCGCCCTAAAGTAGCCAAGATTTCACATATATTTAACTCATAGAGCTTATCCAACTCTCTTGGGATCCAAACCCCTAAGTATTTCAGCTTCCTAGGCACCCATGTAAAAGGAAAGGAGCCTGACCAAGGGCCAATGCCTTGGTCTTGGAAAAAAGTATGCAAAGTCCCGCTATATCCCGAAACTGTGTGAAAATTGAGAGTATAACCAGCACACTCTGCCGGGGCCAGCCTACGAATAACAAAATGTCATCTGCGAACATAGCAATTTTAACGGGGTGCCCACTCAAACTAATCCCCCAAAATTCTTTATCCCGCTGAAGCATTTCAGCTACCTGCTCAATTGCTAATACAAATAGCAGGGGGGAAAGTGGGCATCCCTGCCATATACCACATTGTAGGGAAAAAGGGTCCGACAAGCCCCATTAATTAGAATTCTAGCACTAGGATTGTAGTGTAGGACTTGTAATTGCTGGAGCACCCAAAACATATAATCCCAGGATAGGGAATCAAAAGACTTTTTGGCATCTAAACTAAGAATGAGGGCTTCCGGGGGGGCGCTCTAGCGCGGTAACCAAAATGGCCGCCTGAACGTTTCGCTCCGGGGAGTTCTACTCGTATAAAGGGAATTTTGTCGCTTCTTGCGCTACCCTAGTGGTGCCATTAGCCTTTGCCAACTCCTTACTATGTCAGGATCTAAATCCGGGAAAATAGAAGCGGCGTTCGCTTCGGCCTCCGGGACGAAAAGAGCGAAGCCGGACCCACCCTCGCCTGACAAGGCTGCGCCGAGCAAACCTATGGCGTCTGCGGATTTGGTTTTAGCTGAATTAAAGTCAATGAAAAGCATGCTTCAAACCAACATGGATACTACTATCGCCATACGAGCTGACCTGCAATCCCTATCTACTCGGTTTGATCATCTTTCTCACAGACTTGACGACACTGAATCTCAGGTCTCGTCCCTTCTTTTGGCGAGTGCGTCACTGCCAGCTCTTGAAAAAAACTTGGAATCGCTGCGCAGAGACTATGAAGATCTCTCTAACCACAATCGGCGGAATAACATACGACTCCTTGGAATCCCTGAAGGTGCAGAAGGTAATGACGTCTTTGATTTCCTTACCCATCTGATCGCGGATAGCCTTCAGCTCACCTTCGTACACCCGCTGGAAATAGAACGGGCGCATAGGGTGCCTTCCCGCCCGCTCCGATCATCGCCCTACCCGAGGTCGATTATTTTTAAGCTTCTCAGATACCAGCAGGTTCTACAGATCCTCTCGGCTGCTAAATCGCGGTCGCCTATACACTATCAAGGAGCTACGATTCTGTATGTCCCAGACTTGGCGAAAACGACTGCGGCGAAGCGCAAGGCCTTTTTGGCGCTGCGCCCTCGCCTTCACTCTCTCGGAGCCAAATTTGGCCTGTTGTACCCTGCTATGATGCGTGTCACCTACCAAAATCGCACCCAACTCTTCCACGCTCCAGCGGATCTTGAAGAATTCCTCCAGTCACCCGACGCTATCCCGGATATGGTCACTTGAATATTACTGGCATCTTGCTTTATAAATTCCTGTGTAAACTACCTCCAACTTATCCATCCCTGGGGCTACTCAGGCGACCATGGCCCTCCTCGAGGCCCTACTTGAACTCCTGCGGCGACTGCATCCTTGAGATGTTCGCCAGCTATTTCTGGTTACTTCTTTTTTCAATTAGCATCTGGTATGCTAACTGTTTGCTACAAGGCTTGACTCTCTATACCTTTTTGTTTTTCATCTTCTCTCATTTTTCTCTGAAGCGTCTCAGTATGCCTATTTTTCTCCTTTTTGAATCATGTTCTCCTAATGATGCGTGGACACTGTCTATTTTCCAATGGCGTCCACCATAGACAACATAACCCTTGTTTCGCTTAATGTCAATGGGTTCCAACATCCAATTAAACGCAAGAAAATTCTGACTTATCTCCAAACATTACATACAGACGTGGCCCTACTCCAAGAGACCCACTTGACAGCTACGGAGTCTCTTAAGCTCAAACAACAATGGGTTGGGCATGTTTTCTTCAGCCCGGCTTCGAAAAAGAAACGCGGCACTGCAGTTCTGATCCATAAACGCCTTGATATCACAGTACAACATCAAAGCATGGATGTAGAAGGTCGCTGGAACCTCCTACAATTTCGACTGCAGGATAGCTCATACACTATACTCAACCTCTATGCGCCTAATGCAGATGACCCTACTTTCTTTCAAGACGCTTTTTCCTCACTGCTCTCCATCGGCGCTCCATCCTACATCATCGGAGGTGATTTTAATCAGCCCTTAGATCCTTTGTTGGATAAAAAAACTGAGATAAGATACACTACCTCAAAGGCGACTCAAACCCTCAACTACCTCATGGCTAAACTGGGACTATTGGACCCATGGCGGCTTCAACACCCAACGGACAAGGACTTTACTTTTTATTCCGTCCCCCATGCATCTTATTCGCGGATTGACTTTTTTCTAGTCTCCAAGATGTTACTACCTCAGATCTGTGATTCCCAAATCCGCTCCATTCTTGTTTCTGACCACGCTGCAGTATCCTTTCGACTCTTTTTGTCCTCACCCATTCGCACTGACCGACAATGGCGCTTTAATGCATCTTTGCTTTCTGAACCTGAATTTTTACGCATGCTGACGGATAAGACTTCTCAATATTATGCTACCAATTCTGGTTCTGTTTCCTCTCAAACGGTGCTCTGGGAGGCCTATAAAGCTACAATCCGTGGGGAAATTATTAGCTACTCAGCGCGCAGAAGACGTCTTCAAGCGCAGACTCTTCAGACTCTCCAACGGACCTCAGAGGAACTGGAAAGTGCCCATATTGCATCCCCTACCGCTCTATCCCTACTTCAACTTCAACAGGCAAAGTATGCGTACAACAAGCAGTTGAGTTCTCAAGTTCATTTACATCTTTTCCAGTCCAAAACGCAGTATTATGCTGAAAACAATAAGAGTGGTAAGATGCTAGCCTCCTATCTCAAGACGAAAACTGAGCGGACACGTGTAGCGCAACTCACTACATCTACGGGGGGAGTTGTTACTTCGGATACGGACATACTTAGCGCCTTCTCGGACTTTTACGCTCAGTTATATCAATCTGAAGTACGGCCAACATCCGCTGATTTTGACTCCTCCTTTTCCGGACTCTCCTTACCCCAGCTCACTGATGCACAGCGTCAAGCACTGGACTCTCCATTTACCATTGACGAAATCTCAGCTGCCATAATGTCTTTACCTTCAGCTAAAGCTCCTGGACCTGATGGCTTTAGTACTGACTTTTATCATGCTTTTAAAAAAATGCTGTCTCCTCGTTTGTTGGATTATTTTGTCTCATTATCTACCTGTGACACTGTTTCTCCGGCCTTTACGGATGCGCGTATTGTTGTGATCCCAAAGCCTGGTCGTGACCCTGACTCGCCCGCCAACTACCGACCAATATCCCTCCTCAATGTGGACTATAAAATATTCACTAAAGTACTGGCAATTCGGTTATCCCATATTTTGGGAACCCTCATTCATACTGATCAATCTGGGTTTCTTAAGAATAGGCTCATAACTAATAACACCCGCATGCTTCTTCACATTCAAGACTCTCTTTTTCCATCTATGGCGCCGGCTATTGCGGTTTCCCTAGATGCAGAAAAAGCGTTTGACCGCATTGAGTGGCCTTTCCTATTTGAGACCATGTCTAGGTTTGGTTTTGGCCGACCATTTATTAACTGGATTCAATTGATATATAGTTCCCCTACGGCCTCCTTATTCGTTAATTCCCAAATTTCTCCTTCCTTTTCACTCCACCGAGGCACTCGACAAGGCTGTCCCATTTCGCCCCTTTTATTTGACCTGGCTCTGGAACCACTCCTCATCGCCATCCGGCGCTCTCCTTTTATTACTGGAGTTAGTATTGGTGATAATGAATATAAGCTCTCAGCTTATGCTGATGACGTTTTGTTATTTATCACGAATCCTATACGATCTCTCACTCATCTGTTTACCATCATTGATGTATATTCCTCGCTGTCTGGGTATAAGGTGAACTGGAGCAAGACCGAATTTTTACCATTGAATAATGTTTCTCAGTCCCTTGACCTTTCCACTTTTTCTATACAGAAGGCTACATCTGGTCTCAAGTACTTGGGAATTCGTTTTTTTTCAGACCCTCAGATAACGTTAGACTCTATTGAGCGAGCTACGTTGCAACAGATTAAGGACATTACCCTTAGATGGTCTCCCCTTCACCTTACGTGGTGGGGTAGACTTGACACTATTAAAATGGTTCTTGCTCCAAAGATCACGTTTATACTATCCATGGTTCCGATTTTTTTTACAGATAATTTTTACAAATGTACTGACAGTATCTTATCTCGGTTTCTTTGGCACAATAAGGTTCCCCGGATAGCATTGTGTAAGCTGAAGGCAAACAAGTCTCTAGGAGGGGTAAATTTTCCAGATTTTCGCACGTATCACCTGGCATACATCCTTCAACAGAGTTATCATCTTTTTGGTTCAGGAGATCATAACCCAGATGCTCCCAGCTGGCTCCCTATTGAACGTCATCTCTTACACTCTTCCTCCATCCACGCTTTTCCTAGCATGCTCCTTTCTGCTTCCCATACGAGCAATAAAATACTATGTTCCTTATATAGAGCAATACATGAGTTTGAAGCTCTGTGTCCCCCGGATAAAACTCCCTGGTCACGCTCTTGTTATGCTTCCATCTGGAATAATCGTCAACTCACTATTGACGCCACCCCATTCATTGGCCCAAATGGCAAAAATGCGGGATATGGTTTCTCCCTTCCATTGTCCTGAACGACTCTGTGCTTTCTTTCTCCCTCTTACAGACACGCTTTTCACTTCCCTCCACTCAATATTATGCATGGTTGCAGCTTAGGCAAGTTATCAAAAGATTGACCCTTGCAAATTTTTGCTTCACCCAACTGCCCTACCTGCTTTCTTTCTTTGAAGAAACAGGTACCCGAGGCCATCTCGCCTCTCAGATATACAGACTTCTGAGAAGCTTCTCAAACCTCTCCTCCACCTCAGCTCTCCATCAAGTATGGTCTCTTGACCTCTCTTGCCACCCATCTGATAAAATCGGGGCTTACATTTGGTCAAAGTCAACGCGCATCTCCCTTTCCACTAGCTTATCCCAGACCTCCTTCTTCATTCTGCACAGGGCCCTTTGGACCCCCTGGAAGCTTAACAGAGCCAAGCTTCTTCCCTCTCATAATTGCTGGTCATGTAACAGTGAGAAAGCTTCCTTACAGCATATGCTCTTCTCCTGCCCGATGATAACCCACTTTTGGACTCAGGTGTGGTCCAAGATTTCCTCCTTGCTATCATTACAATTTCCAATGTCATACGCGCTGGTGATACTCAAAGGTGCCCACCCTGATTTGGATCTACCGCTCCCACATCGGCGCTTAGTGGACTTCCTTTTACTTGTTGGCCTTCACGTGATCACTTCCAATTGGAAAAGAAGTGATCTGATATCAGAACCCCTGTGGTGGAACACAGTTTGCCTATATTCTAAGTATGAACGTGCTATGGCACTTAAATATAATCGTCTTGCTAAGTGGGATTTAATGTGGAAACCCCTTGACAATAGCACACCCTAATCCTTTCTGGCTACCTATACTCCACGCCCTATTGGGATCTTACGATTGGTTACTGATGATGCTCCTGTCCTTTCTATTCTCTTCTTTCTACTTCTCCTTTTCCACACTTGTTTCTTTGCTACGTCCGGCCTCTCTCTTATTCTTTCTCTTCCTCTTGCTCCCTTTCCTTCTTCTTTCTTGTTTTTTTTCCCTCACCTCCCACTTCGTCTTGATTCTGTTACTACTGGTTGCTTATTCTTGCAAGTGTTTTGTTGTAACTAGTACCCTGGTCTCTGCTTTCTGGTACTAATTGTTTTTTGTAATACACATTGCTGTTCATCCGGTTATCTGTTGTTCACGTACAGTCGTTATGTACATCATGTTGTTATTGTACCATCTACAATTATTAATAAACCAAAAATATTAAAACAAACAAAAAAAAAAGAATGAGGGCTTCCTCCTGCGAGTGGTAATTAACCCTTTAGTGCTCAATGCCCACATTTGGGAACATTGAAATTTCACATTAATATTTTTGTGATAAGTAAGATATTCCCATATTGACTCTAATTCTTTGTTTTTAAATAGTTTTTGCATCAGTTGGTATCATTTGAGGTATATTTAGTCACTCTGTGTTTGCGGCAGCCATCTTGAAAGTTGACCTTTTACAAAAGCCATGTGTGTTTTTGGTTAAAAAGTTCCTCTGCAGGTAAGAATAAAATATTTTTTACAAATTTTGATGGAAAACTATACAAAAGTGTTTAGTTATCATTTTGATTTTATTTATTTTAAAATTGAAAATGTTTATAGATATGTAAATTGCATCGATTCAGTGATGTTCCCAAATGAGAACAATGGGCACAACTGTAACTATGTTCCCATTTGGGAACATTCTTATATTTAAGTGATTTAATATTCAATATGCTATTATATCTTTACAGAATGTCTAAGAAACGACTTTCCAGTGCACAAGCATTAACATTCATTTTAGATGAGTATCAAAGTTGTGAAGATGGTGAATCCTTAGAAGAATATGAACGTTTAGCCGACGTTATTGACGAAGCCGTAGAAAGTGATGACATAAGAGACATAGTGTTGCTACCTCCAAATAAAGTTGATAATGTGTCTGATGAAGAAGTGATTGACGAAGATGATCTACTGCCTTTGGTTCTGCCAAATGAAGTGCCTGGAACTGTAGCTATACTAAAGGATGCAGCAACCATTGGTTCCTCTGATGGAACTTCAAGGCAGCAGAAAAGGCGAAAAGTTGTTCAGAAAAAAGGAGAGAAACATGGTTTTAAATGGAGCAAGAAAGTGGAGTATACGCATAAAATACCTTCAGCTCAGCTGGAAAATTTAGTCCAGAGGCATCCTGAACTTCAGGATAAAACACCATTTGAACTTTTCAAACTGTACTATGACAATGAGCTGAGCGTCATGATTCTGGCCTCATCAAAAGGTTATCCTTTCAATGTTGATGTTTATTGTGGAAAGACCAACTGCAAACAGGATGGTCAGAATCAAAGTTTTGGGCTAGGTCATCGTGTTGTGACATCATTTCTGAGCTGCATAGAAAATCCATTATGCCATGAGGTATTCTTTGATAACTTCTTCACCTCATATGATCTTCTTCTGGCACTGCAAAAGCAAACATCATGGCCACTGGAACTGTTCGCGAAAATAGGCTGAAGCAGTGCTCATTGATGGAGACAAGCCAAATGAAAAAGAAGGAGAGAGGCTGCTTTGATGCTGTATGCGACGGACATTTCTTGGCTGTGAAATGGCACGACAACCAGTGTGTTATTGTAGCTTCAAACTACAACAACATAGAACCACTGGGAAAAGCAAGAAGATGGAGCAAAGCCAGAAAGTGTCCAGTTGACCTTCCACAGCCAGCGGAAATTGGCTTATACAATACCCATATGGGAGGAGTGGACATACTGGATAGATTTATGGTAAACTACCGTCCAGTGTTTCGTTCAAAGAAATGGTGGCGGCCTCTATTTGTCAACGGCATCAACATGGCAGTTGTTGCAGCTTGGCGTCTTCATGTTGAAGTAGGAGGTAAATTTGATCACCTGGAGTTTCGTCGGCACATTGTTTGCACCCTGCTTCAGCGTTGAGAACATCGCACACCATCGAAATCTGGACCTTCCAGTAGACCAGTCAGCGATGTGAGGTTTGATGGTTATAATCATCACCTTACTCCATCAGAGAAACAAGGAAGATGTAGGATGTGCAAGAAAAACTCCCGCCTGGTGTGCACCAAGTGCAGGGTTCTGCTTCATCTTCATTGCGAACAGCAGTATCATACCCAATGATCATTGGATCAAACAAACTCTGCTAATTAAATGGTTTTCTGTAGTTACTAGATAGTTTTCCAATAAAACTGCTTAAAATACTTGAGTCTATGATTTTAATGTCATTAGTTCATAATTAAAACAGTGTTGTTCCTAAATGGGAACACAGTACCATATGTGCCCATTGTTACCAAATGGGAACGAAGCGCCATCTTGTGTACATGACAAATATTAAAAAAAATTGTTCAGTCAAGTGATCCTCTCATGTCATGTGTTTCAAACTTTAAGCTAAACCAATATTGCTTCACTACGTAAGATTTGGGCTTTATGAGGTTAAGGGTAGCAATATGCCTCCTCACATTTTGTACCCCCTAGCGATGGGGGGAAAAAACGGTCTGATTGGGGTGCACCTAAGAAGGCAAAATAGTATTGAGCCGGGCCACCGGGACCACCGCAAGGATTTTTATGTCCACATTAATGAGAGAAATGGACCTGTAAGATCTCACATCTTGTGGATTCTGCCCCTTCTTTGGCAATAAAATGATAGTCGAATGGTTCTCGTCTGGGAGAAATTTAAGCTGAAGTAAAGAATTATAATAAGAGACTAGACTGGGCAATAAGGAGAATTTCAGGGTTTTGTAAAACTCATTGCTGAGCCTATCAGGACCAGCCGCTTTGCCCCTTTTTAGTTTCTGTATAACAGCAAAACGTTCAGAGTCCATAATGCGGGTGTTGAGCACGGAAATCTTGTCACCTAACAGTTGTGGCCAATTAAAATTCTGAAAAAAGACCTCCAACTCTGGTCGAAGGTGAGGTTTGGAATCGTATAATTTCTTATAATACACCTCAAAACTGGCTTCAATATCATGTGGACAAGTATGATATGCTCCATCATTACCCTTAACCCCAGTAATAAATGATTTGGTTCAGCGAGTTCTAACTAAGTTGGCAAGGAGTTTACCCGGAACATTCCCATGTTTAAACAGCTGATATTTGTAATACCTTAGTGATTTTAATGCTCGCTGATGCAAAGCATTATTTACGGCCGTATGGATTCGGTCTGCCTCCTGTTTATTCACTCTAGTGGAGTCCTGTACAAAATTGACCTGTGCTCTCTTTAACTCTGCGGTGAGACGTAAAATTTCAGCATTTCTCTGCTTATTGCGTGTAGCCACATAAGCTATAATTTTCCCCACGCATGACTGCTTTTCCAGCAAACCATAACGTGTATGGGGCTATTTCGGGCGAATTGTTAAATTTAATATATTCTTCCCAACCCTCTTTACGGTACTCCTGAAAGCGCTCATTAGAATCCAAATCTGGAGGCATTCGCCAGGAAAAAGCCGGAGGAGGGGATTTACCCAGCTGGAGAGTGACAGATACAGGAGCATGATCAGAAATTGAGATAGGCCCTATATGGGCATCAGTGACACGAGGGAAAAAGTGTTCTGGCACAAGAACATAGGCCAAAGAAGAGTGAGAGCTATGAGGCTGTGAAAAGAAAGTGAAATCCTGGTCCCCTGGATGCAAAAGTCTCCAAACATCTATTAAGTTTAACTCATGACAGAGAAAATTTACACCCACATGCCGGTCATTACTGCTCATGGCCCTCGGGAGTTTACAATCAATTTGCTTGTCCATAACAGTATTAAAGTCGCCTCCCAAAATGAGGGCGCAATCCGGCAATTTTGCTAAAATACCCACTAGGTGAACAAAATAGTCATGAGAGTAGACATTTGGAGCATATGCATTACAAAAAGCTATCCTTTGTTGGTAAAGTGTTCCCATTACCACAACACACCTGCCATCTACGTCCTGCAGCACTTTGTCCAGCTGAAATGGAACCTGTTTATGTAAAAGTATCGCTACACCTCTGTTAAGAACATAAGAACATAAGAAAATGCCATACTGGGTCAGACCAAGGGTCCATCAAGCCCAGCATCCTGTTTCCAACAGTGGCCAATCCAGGCCATAAGAACCTGGCAAGTACCCAAAAACTAAGTCTATTCCATGTTACCATTGCTAATGGAAGGCTATTGTCTAAGTGAACTTAATAGCACAGGGGTCGGGAACCTTTTTGGCTGAGAGAGCCATGAATGCCACATATTTTAAAATGTAATTCTGTGAGAGCCATACTAACTACAACCCCCCACCCTCCTGAACCCCCCAAGACCTACCAAATAGATTTACTACAACCTGCTACTCTCCTGATGCCCCAAGACCTGCCAAATTAATTTACTACAACCCCCCATCATCCTGACCCCCCCAAGACCCACCAAATTAATTTACTACAACCCCCTACTCTCCTGATGCCCCCCCCAAGACCTGCCAAATTAATTTACTACAACCCCCCACCCTCCTGACCCCCCCCCCAAGACCTGCCAAAAGTCCCTGGTGGTCCAGCGGGGGTCCAGGGCCCACAGACAAATCTTTAATAAAAAAGTAAAAATCTAACAAAACCCCCCACCCTCCTGACGCCCCAAGACCTCCAAAATTAATTTACTACAACCCCCACCCTCCTGACACCCCCCAAGACCTCCAAAATTAATTTACTACAACCCCCCACCCTCCTGACCCCCCAAGACCCGCCAAAAGTCCCTGGTGGTCCAGCGGGGGTCCAGGAGCGATCTCCTGGACTTGGGCTGTCAACTGCCAGTAGTCAAAATGGCGCCGACGGCCCTTTGCCCTCACTATGTCACTGGGGTCGACCAATGGCAGCCCTGTGACATAGTAAGGGCAAGGTGCCGTCGACGCCATTTTGATTACTGGCAGCCGACGGCCCTTTACCCTTACTATGTCACAGGGGCTACCGCCGCCATTGGTCGACCCCAGTGACATAGTGAGGGCAAAGGGCAATCGGCGCCATTTTGACTACTGGCAGCCGACAGCCCAAGTCCAGGAGATCGCTCCCGGACCGCTCCTGGACCCCCGCTGGACCACCAGGGACTTTTGGCAGGTCTTGGGGGGGTCAGGAGGGTGGGGGGTTGTAGTAAATTAATTTTGGAGGTCTTGGGGGGCGTCAGGAGACTGAGGGTTTTGTTAGATTTTTACTTTTTTATTAAAGATTTGTCTGCGAGCCAGATGCAGCCATCAAAAGAGCCACATCTGGCTCGCGAGCCATAGGTTCCCGACCCGTGTAATAGCAAGTAATGGACTTCTCCTCCAAGAACTTATCCAATCCTTTTTTAAACACAGCTATACTAACTGCACTAACCACATCCTCTGGCTACAAATTCCAGAGTTTAATTGTGCATTGAGTAAAAAAGAACTTTCTCCGATTTGTTTTAAATGTGCCCCATGCTAACTTCATGGAGTGCCTCCTAGTCTTTCTACTATCCGAAAGAGTAAATAACTGATTCACATCTACCCGTTCTAGACCTCTCCTGATTTTAAATTTTAAGGCCCTTTAACTCTTCTCCTACCCCACCCGGGCTCCCTCGCCGATTGCGAGGCTGCTCCTGCATACTCACCGCACTGCTGGGACTCTTCGCTGCACGGCCCACACCTCGAAGCCAACAATCAAGCCAGAGTCGCACTGCTGATCTCACACTCCTGCGACGCTCCGGCTACACAAATTGAGGCCCTCCTCTCGGCGCCGCGCGCCGAGCGTCGCGTGCCGAAGGGGCGTGACAAAGGGGCCCGCCCCTTTGTGCGCCCCTTCGTGCAGCCCCGCTGGGTAGCACAAGTTCCCAAAGCTCTCCTACCAAGCCATCACCAATTCAGAGCAAATAGTGTTGGCTTCCGACCTTGCACTAGCAACAAACCTCTACTAAACCGAGCAAAAACTCATGAACTTCCCTATTACTCTCTACTCCCCATAAAGACTACACCTATGATACAAAAGACCTAGCCTGGAATCCTACACCAACAAAATCCCTGAAAGACAGAGCCCTCACTCCCTCCACCTCCACGAGGCGTGTTCTACCATCCTCCGCTGCCAGCTTCTTGGTATCTACATCAAGCTCTCACACAACCAACAATGCTCAATCGCCCACGCACCTACAAATCCCTCATCCCAATCATGATTTCCCCTACCACACAGTTTTTAGGTCTCACTCTATTCACCATCATCCTATTTAACTCCCAATCGCTTACCAACAAAACACTAATACTCAACGACCTACTGCAGGACACAACCCCAGGCTTTTGCGCCATAACAGAAACATGGCTCAAATCTTCTGACATCGCCCTCATTAACCAACTACCAACACAGACTTATGACTTCTTCTCTATCCCAAGACAAAAAAAAAAAGAGGGGATATCTTCTTAGCTGCCAAAAAATCCCTGAGATTCACACACTACCCTATCAACACAGCTACCAAATTAGAATTAGGATTGTTCAAATCAGAATATCTCCAAATCCTTCTAGTCTATGCCCCTCCAGGCCTGCTAGAGTCCGACGCCTCTCCTATTCTCGAAATTATAGCTTTGCACCTAAACCTTGACTCCCCTGCTATAATCTTGGGTGACTTCAACTTACATGTTGACAAAATCCTCCTTTCAACAAACTGTGAAGCCTTCCTCACCGCAATGTCAGCGATGGGTTTCAAACAACAAATCAACAAACCCACTCACAAAGCAGGTCATACGCTGGATCTCTTCTTTACAAACTCCGGTATTTCACAAACTAAACAACCAGATTGTAAACAAGTCCCATGGTCAGATCACTCTCTAATTCCACTAGCTTCTCTCTGTTACAACCAGACTCCAATCTCTACTCAAGACCTTCTTTCCTCCAGAGGAAACCTTGCAACGCGGAACACCTCAGCAAGCTTATAGCCCCAGATCTCTTACACATTGATGTTTCTATGTCCAACTCTGCCCTCCAATCCTGGTCCAAAATAACAAAAACAGTAGCAAATACACTATGTCCCCTGACAACTAAAAAACAGACATTAAATGCATCCAAAAGACAACCCTGGTTTAATGATGAACTGCGAAAACTCAAACACCTACTTCGTCAGAAAGAAAGAAAATGGCGCAAAGCCCCTTCACCGTCCTCTCTTTCTGATTACAAACGCTCACTCCACCTATACAAGAGCATTACACTGAAAACCAAAAGAGACTACTATGCCCTCAAGATTCACCACCTCATCTTCGACTCAAAAGCTTTATTCGCCTTCGTTTCCAGTCTCACAAAAGCCATCACTCCAGATATCCCAACCGAACTATCCCAGACTAAAGCAGACAAACTGGCTCTACATTTCAGCAAAAATATCGCTGACCTCCTCAATCAGCTGACACTAAACACTAGCACATCCGATAGCACATATCTTCTCCCAAACAAAGACATTCAGCTCAACTCCTTCGAACCCATCACCATCACAGAGATACAATCGGTGCTGAAGAAAATGAAACCTTCATCACACCCTTTTGATCAAATCCCTTCCAAAATGCTTCTTCTCATCCCTGATATTATATCAAAAACCCTAGCCGAAATCATAAACTGTTCCCTGTCCCAGGGTATCTACCCAGATGACCTAAAAACAGCCTCAATCAAACCCCTCCTAAAAAAACCGAACCTAAATGCCTACGATCCTAACAACTTCCGCCCTATTTCCAACCTCCCATTTATAGCTAAAGTTATGGAAAAATTAGTGAACACGCAACTATCCAACTACTTAGAAGACCACAATATTCTGTCTCCAAACCAATATGGTTTTCGCAAAGCCGCAAGCACAGAAACGCTACTTCTCTCTCTCACGGACTTCCTCCTCTCCGGAATCGATAAAGGCCAAGCATTTTTATTAATCCTCCTTGACCTCTCGGCGGCCTTTGATACCGTCAACCACTACCTCCTTCTAAAACAGCTGGCAAACATAGGAGTGACAGGTGCAACACTGACTTGGTTCAAAACCTTCCTGGAGAACAGAGGATATAAGGTCAAAATTCATAATACAGAATCCCAATATCACCCTTCCACCCAAGGGGTACCACAAGGTTCATTGCTTTCACCCACGCTTTTTAATGTCTACCTGCTCCCACTCTGTCAACTGCTCACGAAACTAAGCCTGAAACACTTCCTCTTCACAGACGACGTTCAGATCGTGATCCCTATAAAAGAATCAATCACGAAAACAGTGGAATACTGGGATAGTTGCCTATTAGAAATCAAATACCTCCTTACCAGCCTAAACCTAATTCTCAATGCTTCGAAAACGGAATACCTGCTTATATTACCGGAAAACAACAAATCATACTCAAAGCCACCAGCCCTCCTTCAAACCGCTCATGTAAGAGACCTAGGAGCCATCTTAGACAACCGTCTTAACCTCAAACCATTCATTAACCAAACCACCAAAGATTGCTTCCATAAATTACATATTCTGAAAAGAATAAAGCCGCTCTTCCATGCTCAGGACTTTAGAACAATTTTGCAAGCAATAATCTTCTCCAAGCTAGATTATTGCAACTCACTACTACTACTAGGCCTCCCAGCCTCATATACCAAACCCCTACAAATGGTACAGAATACAGCAGCCAGAATCCTTACAAACTCCAGGAGAATCGACCACATCTCTCCAATCCTCAAAGACCTTCATTGGTTACCGATTCACTACAGAATCATGTACAAATCCATCACTACCATCTACAAGGCCATCCATCAACACACTCAGATCAACCTACAAATCCCCTTTATAAAACACACATCCGCCAGACTCATCAGGGAATCCTACAAAGAATCAGTGCAGGTACCACATGTCAAAACTTACCAACACAAATCTCTCAGTCGCAGAGCTTTCTCATCAGCAGGTCCACCTCTATGGAACTCTATCCCAACTGACTTGAGACAGGAACCCTGCACACTAACATTCAGGAAAAGGCTAAAAACTTGGCTTTTTAAAAAAGCATTCCCAGGCCTTGATTAAAACCTTCACCTAACAGCACAAACTCTTATTCAAAAATTGGATTGAAACAAGAAACCGCCAACTTCCCACTCATATACATCACCATATTGTCATGCTACACAACTGTATTATATAGATTCAATTTTGCTATACAACCATATTATATGATTCAGTTTGGCTGCACTGTAAAGATTCTACTGTTCAGTTATCTCCCCCCCTTTCCAGATCCAAGTTTTATTCTCCCTGTTTTATTGTAACTTTCTCACATCCATGCTATTGTTTACTGTGTTTGAATATTGATTACTGTGTTACTCTCTTCCATATTCACATTGTTAATTGTAAACCAGTTTGATGTGATTCTTGTCATGAAAGTCGGTATAACAAAATAATAAATAAATAAATAAATAAATAAATAAATCTCTATCATATCCCCCCTTAGTCGTCTCTTCTCCAAGCTGAAAACTCCTAACCTCTTTAGTCTTTCCTCATAGGGGAGCTGTTTCATTCCCCTTATCATTTTGGTAGCTCTTCTCCGTACCTTCTCCATCGCAATTATATCTTTTTTGAGATGTGGCGACCAGAATTGTACACAGTATTCAAGGTGCGATCTCACCATGGAGCGATACAGAGGCATTATGACATTTTCCGTTTTATTCACCATTCGCTTTCTAATAATTCCCAACATTCTGTTTGCTTTTTTCACTGCCGCAGCACACTGAACCGATGATTTCAATGTGTTATCCACTATGACACCTAGATCTCTTTCTTGGGTTGTAGCACCTAATATGGAACCCATAGGTTATTTTTCCCTATATGCATCACCTTGCACTTATCCACATTAAATTTCATCTGCCATTTGGATGCCCAATTTTCCAGTCTCACAAGGTCTTCCTGCAATTTATCACAATCTGCTTGTGATTTAACTACTCTGAACAATTTTGTGTCATCTGCAAATTTGATTATCTCACTCGTCGTATTTCTTTCCAGATCATTTATAAATATATTGAAAAGTAAGGGTCCCAATACAGATCCCTGAGGCACTCCACTGTCCACTCCCTTCCACTGAGAAAATTGCCCATTCAGTCCTACTCTCTGTTTCCTGTCTTTTAGCCAGTTTGCAATCCACGAAAGGACATCGCCACCTATCCCATGACTTTTTACTTTTCCTAGAAGCCTCTCATGAGGAACTTTGTCAAACGCCTTCTGAAAATCCAAGTATACTATATCTACCGGTTCACCTTTATCCACATGTTTATTAACTCCTTCAAAAAAGTGAAGCAGATTTGTGAGGCAAGACTTGCCCTGGGTAAAGCCATGCTGAATTTGTTCCATTAAACCATGTCTTTCTATATGTTCTGTAATTTTGATGTTTAGAACACTTTCCACTATTTTTCCTGGCACTGAAGTCAGGCTAACCGGTCTGTAGTTTCCCGGATCACCCCTGGAGCCCTTTTTAAATATTGGGGTTACATTTGCTATCCTCCAGTCTTCAGGTACAATGGATGATTTTAATGATAAGTTACAAATTTTTACTAATAGGTCTGAAATTTCAACAATGGGCCTGCAGGTTTCAACAATGGCCCGCAGGTTTCAACAATGGGCCCGAGAGTTTAAAATGGTCCGTAGACCGGTCACTCTGGCTCCGGCCTTCTCTCGACCTATGTCTTCACCACCGGCTCAACCGAGCAATCAGGGTGACGAACCCATGCAACTGGGGCGAAGTCCTCTTACCCCCGAAGAGAGGAGATGCCACCGAACGCTGGGTCTCTGCTTGTACTGTGGAGGCAAGGGTCATCTACTGGCCCAATGCAGTGAGAGGCCGTAAAACTCCAGGGCCAAGGCATCATTGGGGAGCTGTCCCTAGGCTGTGTCAATTCTGCTCCTCAATGTACGATCCCTGTGACCCTTGAATATCCTGGAGGGACATTCTCTACTCTTGCCTTCGTTGACTCCGGAGCAGGAGGGAACTTTATCCTAGCAGAGCTGGTACAACAATTGCAACTCTCAGTCCTTCTCCGCAAACCTCCAATACGAATTTCATCAATCCGGGGCACATTACTCCCAGGCTGCATCTCGGCTACCACGACACCCTTGATTCTTTGCACTGGAGTGCTTCACACAGAAGAAATCTCGTTTCTGGTCTTGAAGTAATCCATTCATCCTATCGTCCTAGGCCTACCATAGCTTCAAAAGCACTCTCCTATTATTCATTGGGACACTCTACAAATAGCGGCTTGGGGCCCACAGTGCTTTTCGTCCTGTTTACTTATTCTACCACGGCCCAGTATAGCTGTTATGGCCACTCCCCTCGTCCTATCTTCACAGTACGCTGACTATACAGATGTATTTTCCAAAGAAATGGCAGAACTCCTACCTGAGCATTGACCATTCGATTGGGCCATTGATCTACTGCCGGGGACAACAGCACCTCGGGGCCAAGTACACTCCTTGTCCCTTCCGGAAATGCAAGCCATGTCCAGCTATGTTATTTATTATTATTTATTTAATATCTTTTATATACCGACGAACGTTGGGAACATCTCGTCGGTTTACAGAGAACAGAACTGAGCAACAGGCTTTACAATTATCGCATAATTATATGAGGAACAGTAAAAACATACATACAATAACAGAGTAGATTATACAAGTAATAATTAACTAAGTGGGATACATGATTGCGGTTATCAAAGAAAGCTTGGATCATGGGTTCATTCACTCTTCAAATTCACCAGCAGGAGCTGGCTTCTGTTTTGTTGCAAAAAAGGATAGTTCTCTCAGGCCTTGAATTGACTACAGAGGGCTCAGTGCCATCACATGCAGAGACAGGTATCCATTGCCTCTTATCCCAGAACTTTTGGACAGACTACAGGGAGCCAAGGGCTTCACCAAACTCGATCTCCGTGGGGCCTACAACCTCGTACGAATCCGCCCCAGAGACGAGTGGAAGACCGCTTTCAATTCTCGTGATGGACACTACGAGTACCTCGTCATGCCGTTCGGGCTGTGCAATGCCCCGGCGGTCTTCCAAAACTTGATGAACGAGGTACTACGGGACATGCTCAATTCATCTGTCATTGTCTATTTGGATGACATTTTAATCTATTTGAAAGATATTGCTATGCATCGCCAACAAGTGAAATAGGTCCAACAGCTACTTAGAGACAATTGGTTGTTCGCTAAACTAGAAAAATGCTTGTTTGAGCAAGAGTCGTTACCCTTCTTGGGTTATATCGTCTTATCAACTGGTTTTCACATGGACCCAGACAAGGTGTCTGCTATTAAAGATTGGCCCCAACCTGTGGGAATCAAGGCTCTCCAGCGATTCCTTGGCTTTGTCAATTTCTACAGGCAATTTATACCTCACTATTCTCAGAGGGTGGCTCCTCTCACGGCCCTCACGAAGAAGTGGGCTAACGCCAAAATTGGCCATTGACAACATGTCAAGCTTTCGAAGACTTAAAGAAAGCTTTTCTACTGAACACTTGCCTACATCATCCAGACCCTCTATGACCTTTTATAGTAGAGGTGGATGCATCAGATCTAGCAGTAGGAGCAGTACTCAGCCAGATCTCCATCAAAGGCAAGCTACTCCCCTGTTCTTACTTCTCTCGGAAGTACTCTGCTGCCGAAAAAAATTATGGAATCGGCGATAAGGAGCTTTTGGCCATCAAGCTAGCCTTCGAGGAGTGGCGTCAATGACTGGAGGGGGCTCAGCATCCCATAGTGGTGTACACAGACCACAACGTCTGAATCCAAGACAAGCTCGCTGGTCTTTATTCTTCAGTCGTTTTTGTTTCTCTTTACATTACAGGCCGGCATCGAAGAATGTATGTGCTGATGCTCTTTCCCGCACTACAGAGACAGAAGACACACCTAGTCCACCTCAGTACATCTTGGATCCTTCAAGAGTCTTGGTGGCAGTCACAGAGGTAGCTCCCACCAGCAAGACAGTAGTTCCACTCCATCTGAGGAAGAAAGTTCTCGCTTGAGCCCATGATTCTCTTACTGCAGGACATCCTGGCAGGGCATGAACTTTGGAACTTCTCACCCGCTATTATTGGTGGCCTCATGTTAAACGGGAAGTACAAGCCTAATTTAGCTTCTGTCCTACCTGTGCAAAACAAAAGCTATTACCAGGCCGTCCTTGGGGGTCTTCTCCAGCCACTTCCCATTCCCGCTGAGCCGTGGACCCATTTGTCTACGGACTTTATAATGGACCTGCCTCCTTCTGAAGGGAAAAATGTCATATGGGTCACAGTGGACAAATTTTCTAAAATGGCTCACTTTGTTCCATTACCCAAACTTCCTTCTGCTCCTGAGTTAGCCCAACTCTTTACACAGTACATCTTTCGTACTCATGGACTACCTCTCCACATTACTTCAGATCGGGGTCCGCAGTTTACAGCAAAGTACTGGAGGGCTCTTTGAAAAAGGTTTGGAGTATGCTTAGATTTCACCTCTGCGTTCCATCCACAGAGCAACGGGCAAGCGGAACGAACCAATCGCTCACTAAAACCTTTCTCCGAGCTTTCATCGGGGACAAGCAGGATAATTGGGTGTCTTTACTACGATGGGCTGAGTTTTCGTACAACCATCATGTCCATTCAGCAGTTGTGCCTACGCTTTGCCTTGCAACAGGGTTCACTATTTGGAGCTACTAGTTGCTGTTCCTGAGTTCCTGATCTAGTTCCTGCTTGTTCCTGCCTTTGTGTTCCCGTTCCAGTTCCTGCTTGTTCCTGCCTTCGTGTTCCCGTTCCAGTTCCTGCTTCTGCTTGTTCCTGCCTTCATGTTCCTGTTCCAGTTCCTGCTTGTTCCTGCCTTCGTGTTCCTGATCCAGTTCCTGCTTGCTCCTGCCTGCATATTCCTGCTCCAATTCCTGCTTGCTCCTGACTCCATATTCCTGCTCCAATTCCTGCTTTCTACTGCCTCCGTGCTCCTATTCCAGTTCCTGCTTTCTACTTGGCTTGTCTTCTTGGTTCATGACTTCGGCTTGGCTCCTGGTATTCCGTGACTGCTGCCCGTCCTGATCCTTGGCTTGTCTTTGGTCCTCTACTGCTAGTCTGCTTCCTCGTTACACTTCACTGCTGCTTGCCACGACCTCTGGACTTTCTCTGGTTCAACTTCTCCTCTGCTTGCCTCAACCCGGACTCTTCAACAGACTCTTCTGTGCCTGCTGGTCTCCTGTCTTTGATCCGCCTCCCGGCTATGGACTCTGCTGTGGGCCATCCCTCAGTGGCCTCTCTTCACCTCCTCAAGGGTGCACTATCATAACATACAGATGCTCCAACCCACATCTGGCAGATTAAAATCTCCAGTGAGCAACACTTTTCCTTTCTTTCCAAACTTGTGGATGTCTTCAGCCAAATCTCTATCCAATTCTTCTGTCTTATTTGCGGCCTGCAGTCCACACCGGTATAAATTTAAACAGCATCATATTATTTTAAGACCGCACTTGTTCCTCCCCTCCCCCCCCCCCCCCCCCCCACCTCTCATTTACTAGGATATTGTTTGTAACATAAAGAGCTACTCCTCCTCCTTTTAGGCCCTTTCTGAAGCATGTCTCTATGATAGCTACAATATTCAAGTCTGCCTGTTACACTCACAGGGATACCCAACACCCGCAAATTATTCCTTTGACTTCGATTGTTCATATCTCCCAGCACTTTTTCAAGCACTCCTATCCTCTTCTGTCATACAGTTTGGAAAGTTGAGTCGTATGAGATTCCATTTTAGATTCCAGCACTGCCATTCTTGTTTCAATGTTAGGATGCTGTACTTTGAAATCGGTGAGATCCAGACGAAGAAGAGAAGTAGATTCCATATTAGATTTTACTATTTCCTTAACTTGAAGGAGTTCATTCAGAATTGTAGATAAGAAAACATCAGAATCCTGTGTAGCCACCATCTTTACTGGTGAGGAAGGCTCATGTTTTGTCCATTTAACTCCAGATACTGAGGAGTTAGGAACTTCAGATTTCCCAGGTTTTGTTGCAGCCATAAAAGAAAATTAGGGTCTTACCTTTTGCTAATTTTCGTTCCTGTAGTACCGAGGATCAGTCCAGACTCCTGGGTTTTGCCCCCCCTCTAGCAAATGGAGACAGAAGTTTACAAAACAAAACTCCGCCTATATCTAGGCTGGTGCCACCTACAGTCTGGCAGTATTACGTAATGTCAAAGCAGCAGGACAAACTCCCAACATATAAATCTGAGAACGCTTAAAATTTCTCCAACTATGCAAAACTAAGCATAACTCCACCCAACTGGGTACCGAACTCGAGGTAATCAACAATAATTCTTCCTGATTTTAGGTAACGCACACACAGACCACACATCCTCTCCCGGCAGAAAATCCCAATACTGGGCGGGACTCTGGACTGATCCTCGGTACTACAGGAACGAAAATTAGCAAAAGGTAAGACCCTAATTTTCTTTTCCCTGTACATACCAGGATCAGTCCAGACTCCTGGGATGTACCAGAGCTTACCTTACTTAGGGTGGGAGCCGGAGAGGCCTGCTCTAAGCACCCCTTCTCCAAACCCCGTCGACTCTGGCGCTTTCACATCCAAACGATAGTGCCGGGCAAAAGTGTGGACCGATTTCCAGGTGGCCGCCTACAGATCTCCTCTGTAGGAATATGGTGGCATTCCGCCCAGGAAGCATCCTGGGCGCGAGTAGAGTGGGCTCGCAGCCCCGCGGGCAACGACCTCCCCTGTAACAGATACGCCGACCGAATGGTTTCTTTCACCCACCGAGCAATCGTAGTCTTGGAGGCCGCCTTACCCCGCCTTGAACCACCATAAATCACGAATAGGTGGTCGGATTCCCTGAAGGCATTGGTGACTTCCAAATAATGTAGCAGTGAACGTCGCACATCCAACTTACGAAGATCCTTAGCCATAGGATCTGACGACTGCACCTGCCCAAAAGATGGCAACTCTACCGTCTGATTCACGTGGAACGAGGAAACCACCTTGGGTAAAAAAGACGGTACCGTCCGCAACGAGATTCCCGAATCCGAAATCCGCAAAAAAGTCTCCCGACATGACAGAGCCTGGAGCTCTGAAATCCGTCGCACCGATACCATGGCCAACAAGAACACCACTTTCAGAGTTAAATCCTTAAGCGTGCACCTACGAAGAGGCTCAAAAGGTGCCGCACACAATGCTTTAAGGACTACATTTAAATTCCAGGACGAACAAGGCTGCCGAAACGGAGGCCGCAACAGCCTTGCCCCGCGAAGGAAACGCACTACATCTGGATGCGCCGCCAACGATGTGCCATGAATTCGACCTCTCAACGAACCTAATGCCGCCACCTGCACCCTCAAGGAACTGCAGGAAAGGCCTTTGGACAATCCCTCTTGCAGAAAAAGGAGTACGTCCGATACAGCCGCTCGGGTAGGCACCACACCGTGCTCCATACACCAGGACTCAAAAACTCTCCACACTCGCACATACAACAGCGACATAGACTTCTTACGCGAGCGCAAAAGGGTAGATACCACCGTATCCGCATAACCCTTAGCTCTCAACCGTCGCCTCTCAAAAGCCATGCCGCTAGACAAAAGCGATCTACCAGGTTGAAACAAACGTGTCCCTGGTGTAGGAGGTCCGGAAAATACGGAAAACGAAGAGGTCCCTCGATCGCTAGATTCAGCAGGTCTGCGAACCACGACCTCCTTGGCCATTCTGGGGTGACGACTACTACGTCCGCAAGATGCTTTTCGATGCGCCGCAGCACCCTTCCTATGAGAGGCCACAGAGGAAACACATAGAGTAAGACATCCGTCGGCCACGGCACTACCAGTGCATCTACGCCTTCTGCTGCCGTCTCCCGACAGTGAGCAAAAAACCGGGGAGCTTTCGCATTCTTGAATGTAGCCATCAGGTCTATCGCCGGCGTCCCCACCGAGCGCAAATAAGTTGAAACGCTTCCTCCGCGAGCTCCCACTCTCCGGGATCCAGCCAGTGGCGACTGAGAAAATCCGCCTGAACGTTTTCTACCCCGGCTAAGTGGGAGGCCGCAATGCTGCTCAGATGGGACTCCGCCCAAACCATCAACGCCCGAGCTTCGGACGCTACCGGCTGACTCCTGGTTCCCCCCTGTCGATTGATGTAAGCCACAGTGGTCGCGTTGTCCGACAGTATCCTCACTGACCGGCCGCGGATCAGCGGAAGGAACCTCAAAAGAGCCAGGCGCACCGCTCGAGTTTCCAACCGACTGATGGACCACGACGCCTCCCGGGCAGACCATTTCCCCTGTACTGACTGCCCGAGACAGACTGCCCCCCAACCGAGCAGGCTGGCGTCCGTGGTAACCACCGTCCATGATGGCGTTTCCAACGAAACTCCTCGACTCAAATTGTCCGGGCAGAGCCACCATGGCAAACTGTCCCTGGCGTCCTGGGTCAGCGGCAACGGAAGGAAATACTCCTCCGATATTGGACGCCATCGGGAGAGCAATGCTGACTGTAAAGGACGCATATGAGCGAACGCCCATGGAACCAACTCCAGCGTAGAGTTCATAGACCCCAATACCTGCAAGTAATCCCATACTATCGGTATTGGCTTGCTTATCAACCGTCGAATCTGAGCTTGCAACTTGTTCGTTCGATCCTTCATGAGGGACACCGTGCCTTGACACATGTCGAACAAAGCTCCCAAATATTCCAGGCATTGAGACGGCACTAGATGGCTCTTGGCTTCTTTTACCACCCAGCCCAGCGAGTGTAGCAGCTGGAGCACCCGCTGGACCGCTAGGTGACAAAGCGCTTTCGACTTGGCCCGAATCAGCCAATCGTCCAAATACGGATGCACCAACAGTCCCTCTTCGCGGAGTCTCGCTGCCACCACCACCATAATCTTGGTGAAAGTGCGAGGGGCCGTTGCCAGGCCAAACGGAAACACCTGGAACTGGAAATGTTGCCCCAGCACCGCAAACCGGAGGAACTGTTGGTGGTCCGGATGAATGCCGATGTGAAGGTATGCTTCCGTGAGATCCAGGGAGGCTAGGAACTCCCCCTTCCTTACGGACGCGATCACCGAACGCAACGTTTCCATCCGAAATCGAGGGATCCGCAGACACTTGTTGACACCTTTCAAATCTAGAATGGGACGAAACGTTCCTTCTTTCTTGGGTACCACGAAATAAATGGAATACCGGCCCTGCCGAAGCTCGTCGTGAGGGACCGGTACAATTGCCCCGAGATTGCGAAGACGAGCTAGGGTCGATCGCACTCCTCTGCGCTTCTCTGAAAAACCGCAAGGCGACGCCAGGAACCCCTGGGGTGGTCGGTGTGAAAAATCTAACGCGTAGCCGTGTCTTATCACCTCTAGCACCCACCGATCCGACGTGATTCTGGTCCATTCCTCGTAAAAACGGCTTAACCTGCCGCCAATCTTGGGCACGAAGGAATGAACCGGCCTCACATCATTGTGCCGGCTTCCCTGCCTGCACACATTGACCGGCTCCCGGACGACCGAAACGGCGCCCGCGAAAGGACTGAGAATAAGCTTGTTGACGGGTAGCACTGTGGCGAAAAGAAGATTTGGATCCTCGAGACGTTCTTGACCTGTGGCCGCCGCGAAACTGATGACGAGAGGCCGGAGCCCCCCTATACCGTGGCCTATCCTCTGGCAACCGATGCACCTTATTCTCTCCTAACGATTCAATCAGATCCTCCAATTCCTTGCCAAATAACAACTTCCCCTTAAAGGGTAAGGAACCCAACCGAGCCTTGGAGGTCCCATCCGCCGACCAATGACGGAGCCACAGCAGCCGTCGCGCTGCCACCGCTGACACCATCGTTCTGGCGGATGTGCATAAAAGATCATAAAATGCATCCGCACTATAGGCAATGACCGCTTCTAAACGACTTTCTTGCCGCACCTCATCAGAAGACAGGGACTCATTAGCCAACAGCTGCTGCGCCCAACGCAGGCCTGCTCTCAGTGAAAAATTACTGCAAATGGCCGCACGAATTCCCAGCGCCGAGACCTCAAAAATTCACTTAAGTTGAACTTCCAACTTCCTATCCTGAACATCTTTAAGCGCTGTCCCGCCGGTTACCGGAATGGTGGTCTTCTTTGTCACCGCTGCCACCGCCGAATCTATCCTTGGCAAGTGCAATAGCTCCAGAACGTCCTCCGGTAGGGGATATAACTTATCCATGGCCTTTGCCACTTTCAGCCCCAACTCCGGAGTATCCCACTCCTTAAACAACAAATCCGAGGCCGAGAAATGTAACGGAAAGGCCGAAGGTGGTCCCCGGAGTCCTAACACGACGGGATCCGTCTGTCCAAGCCGAGACTCAACCTGCGGGAGTGGAATCCCCAACTTTCCTAGGATTTCCGGAATGAGGGGTCCTAACTCGTCCTTCCGGAACAACCTGACCACTTTCGGATCATCCCCCTCCGCTCCATGCAGCGTACCGGAACCCTTGGCTCCCGGCTCCCGGTCACCCTCAAACCCCCTCGGGGGTTGGGACGGGAACTCCGGATCCTCTGATTGCTGCTCCGGCTCCTCGGAGTCTGTAGAGGAGTCCTGATGACCCCCGTCCCCCCGGGACCGAAGGGGCCGGGACCTCTGCGGGCCCCCCGCCCCCGGACCGAGCCTCGGCCTTTTCTCCCCCATAGAGGCCATCTCTGCGGGGTCCCTCCGAGGGTGGGGTCCCTTGGGCCCTTTTCCGGGCCATGCGGCGGGCCTTGAAGGCCTTGTGCATCAGGAGCACAAACTGCGAATTAAACGACGAATCGGAAGAGTCCTCCTTGTCACACTTCCCCAGGGGAATTCTCCATGGAAGCCCTGGGTACTGTATGCCTGTCCCCCCCAGCAGGCCCGCATTTGCCTCGGCTCTCCGAGACAATAAAATGGCCGCTGTTCCCGCCAAAACCGCGCCTCCCGGGCTCGGTAAAGAAGACCCCCCCGAAGAAGCAGCGGGCGCCGCGGAAGACCCGGGACGAGTCTGCCTACTTCCCCGGGTCCCCGACACCGCCGTCGATCCTCCCTCTCCCCCCCCCAACGCAAGCGGAGCAAAGGCTGTCTCGCACAGTGGAGCAGAAGCCCGCGAAACAAAATTCACAAAAAGCAATGGACCCCCCTCCAATCGCCGCGCAGCCCAGGCCCCCGATCGCCGCGATGAGAGAGAGACAGCACGGCAGGAAACAGCACACAGTCACCAACACAAAAACTTTTTTTTTTTTTTCCAGTAAAAAGAAGAACCGTACCTCGGATCCGGAGTCAGCTGGGGGGAGTGAGCCGGTGTCCCCGGTATCACCCCCAGGACGGCTAACGCCGGTACGTGGGGCTCCCTCACTCCTCGGCGGCCTCAACCAGGGGGAATGGTCCCCTCAGGACCTAACCGTCCCCTGGGAGGCGGGGACTGGGACCAGCAGGCAAGCCTCTGCGGTCCGTCCCTTTAAACTACACAACAACACCTACCTCTCTATATTATTATTATTTTTTTTTTTTTTTTTAAATTCCAGCACCTATAAACCTAGGTTCAACACAGACTGTAGGTTTTGCACCCTCTCCACCTGCCAGGAGACAGAAGAATAGTGCCAGACTGTAGGTGGCACCAGCCTAGATATAGGCGGAGTTTTGTTTTGTAAACTTCTGTCTCCATCTGCTAGAGGGGGGGCAAAACCCAGGAGTCTGGACTGATCCTGGTACGTACAGGGAATATACAATTGTTGTGTTTGAAATGAAGAAAACTTTCACAGAATTCTAGCATGGGATACAAGATTCCAGAAAGATTCTCAGGAGCTATTCCCTCAAGCAGCCATCTTGATGGAAAGCTCTCTAGTGCCTCTGCCAACAAGCAGGTTTAACTTAGCCGGATACAATTTATCCGGCTAAGTAGCAGCTTGTACACAGATATTCAGAGGCATAGCCAGCGGCCTCCAGTTCAAACAGAAGATCTGGACAGAGATGTATTCAAAGACATCCAAAAGGTGGGAAAGAAGTGAGAAGTGTTGCTCATTGGAGATTTTAATCTGTCAGGTGTGGATTGGAGTATCCCTTCTGCGGAATCTACAAAAAGTAGAGAGATAGTGGATACCCTTCAAGGGGCTTTGCTCAATCAAAAGGTAATGGAACCCACGAGGGAAGGTGTATACTCGAACAAGTACTCACAAATGGGGATAATGTCTCTAATGTATGCATAGGTGCTCACCTGAGCACCAGTGATCATCAGATAGTATGGTTTGATATCACAAATAAGATTCATAGAAGTCACATAAACACCTGAGTTTTGAATGTCAAAATGGGGATGTTCCTGAAGGAAGAAATAGAAGACTGGGAAAAAATGGGTGAGGTAGAACAATAGTGGGCCAGATTAAAAGGCAACAAATCTATGTGCTAGAAAAGTAAATAAAATAAGAAGAAAAAGAAACCAATCTGTTTCTCAAAAGAAATGGCTGAAAAAAAAACCAGGCAAAAAGAACACATTCAAAAAATATAAAAGTTCCAAAAAGAGGAATACAGGAAAGAGAACCTGGTGAAACTGAAAGAGGCAAAGAAAAAAATCAGAAAAGTAAAAGATCAAGCAGAAGAAAGGATTGCCAAAGAGGTAAAGTGAGTGACAAAACATTTTTCAGATATATCAGAGAAAGAAGGGAGGCCCAAAGTGGTATAGTGGTATTGAAAGGTGACAAGGAGCAATGTGTAGAAAGAGAAAAAGAAATGTAAAAAATGTTAAACACATACTTCAGTTCAGTGTTCAATAAAGACCCTGAAGTACCATAGGTGGTTGACAAGACCATAGAAAGGTGGGGTAACCAAAACTCTATTTACAGAAGAGAATGTATGGGAAGAGCTAGAAAAACTGAAAGTGGACAAGCCCATCATGCCAGAGGAGGTACATCCCAGGATACTAAGGGAGCTCAGAGATGTTCTAGTGGGTCTGCTGAAAGACCATTTCAATAGATCCCTGGAAACGGGTGGTGCCGCATAATTGCAGAAGAGTGATGGTGATCCTGCTTCATAAGAGTTGTAGCAGAGAGGAGGCTAGAAACTACAGGCAAGTTAGCCTTACCTCAGTGGTGGGAAAATTAATGGAGACTCTGCTGAAGGACAGGATAGTGAATTAATTACAAACTGGTGGGTTGCTGAACCTGAGGCAGCATGGATTCACCAGGGAAAAATCCTGTCAAATAAACCTAATTGACTTTTTGATAAGGTGACTAGTGAATTAGATCAAGGTAGAGTGTTCAATGTGATTTATTTGGATATCAGCAAAGCTTTTGATATGGTCCCACATTGAAGGCTCATGGTTAAAATGAGAAGTTTGGAAGTAGGCGCCAAGGTGGTGGAATGGATTACAAACTAGTTGTCTGACAAGAGATAGCATGTAATGGTGAATGGAATCAACTCTGAAGAGAGAATGGTGTTAAGTGGAGTGACACAAGGATTGCTTTTGAGACAGGTTCTGTTCAGTATCTTTGTAAGTGACATTGTGGAAAGGATAGAAGGTAAAATTTGTCTATTTGCAAATGATACTAAGTTCTGAAACAGAGTGGACACACCTGAAGGAGTTGAGAGAATGAAAAGTGATTTAAGAAAGCTTCAAGAGTGGTCAAAGGCTTGGCAGCTGGGATTCAATACCAAGAAATACAGAATCATGCATTTGGGGTATGGTAATCCAAAAGAGCTGTATGTGATGGGCGGTGAAAGACTAAAGTGCACGGATTGTGAGAGGGAGTTTGCGGTTATAATTTCTGGCAATCTGAAGGCAGGGAAGCAATATGACAAGGTAATAACTAAAGCCAGAAAAATGCTGGGCTGCACAGAGAGCGGACTAACTAATAAGAAAAAGGAGGTGATAATGTTCTTCGTAAGGTCTCACCTGGAGTATTGTGTTCAGTACTGGAGACCTTATCTAAAAATGGACAGAGACGGGACAAAGGCGGTCCAGAGAAGGGCGACCAAAATGGTATGGGGACTGTATCAGAAGTCTTATGAAAAGACCCTGAAGGATCTAAATTTATTTATTTACTTATTTTATTTATTTAAAGGCTTTTATATACCGATGTTCATGTACTAGTACATACTGCGTCGGTTTACATAGAACCAAAGTTGGAAATTACATCAAACAAGTGGGTACAAATAAATATGTATAAATATGTATATCCTAGAAGAGGAGGTGCAGGGGAGATATGATACAGACCTTCAGATACCTGAAAGGTTTTAATGATGCATGGTCCTCAAATCTTTTCCATTGGAAATTAGGGGTCACAAAATGAAACTTCACGAGAGATGACTCAAAAGCAATATCAGGGTATATTTCTTCACAGAGAAGGTGGTGGATACCTGGATTGCCCTTCCAGAAGAGGTGGCGAGGACAAAAATATTAAATTAATTAAAAAAAACACAGGATAAATACTGTGGATTCCTAAAGGCTAGAAGTGGAAATGAAAGAAAGAGTGCATGGGGGTAACCTGCATGGAGCAGCAGCTACTACCCCTAACAGAAGGCATGGGAATTACTACCCTTAACCAATTAGCTTTCATGATTTCATGAAACTGCAACATTGCTTTCTACTTTGACGGTGAGGGAAAAAGAAGTGGAATTGGATTCATACTACATCCCTGGGCCATTTCTTTTGCAGCCTGGGGTACTTATACACAGACATTAGGGAAGAAGTGCAGGATTACTTCTATGGCCAAGTACAAAAGCAAAGCACATTCAAGCAGCATTGTCTGAATTATCAAGCAGACTGTTCCCTCTGTAAAAATGTTGCTAGAAGTAATTTTGTTATGGGTTTAACCGTTGCTTGGTTCTGATTGTTAATATTACTACCCTTAACATAAGCCTTTGGGGTAACCTTTACAGAGCGACAGTTAACAGAAACATGGGAATAGCCTGAATGGAGCAGCAGTTACTACCATAAGAAACTTGCTGGGCAGACTGGATGGACCATTTGGTCTTTTTCTGCCATCATCACTATGTTACTATATGTTAAATTTTTTCTATGAAATGTGTTTGTGAAAGATTCCTAATTGAAAACACTGAAAAGTAAAGTCTTCCATTTATCCAATGAAATGATGTCAGCAGTGCAAGCTTCCTCACACTACCCTGCCAATATGCCTCAGCCTGGCTCTGGAGGAGCTACTTTGAAGGATGAAATAATAATTCATCCTCCAGGCCTATGCATGCTTTGACCTCTCTGAGTTTGACATCAAGGATGCCAATTAGTGGCAAACTGTGATGACAATTTTATTTATTTTTTTTAGTGATGTGGATACACCTGTAATGGAAAACAAGATTTGAAGTCACCAAATCATTTCACATAGGCCACCAAACAACTCTATGATAGTAAAAGACTTTTACTTGCAATTGACCTGTGCTGCATTTGAACCGGAAACCTAGAATTGAAAAATTCTCTCCTGAGTATAAAGTCCCTTAATCCTTATTATATTTAGTCTAATGTTCACGCACTTCCTAACATTTATTTTCACAATCAGTTTTCTAAATCTATTTAACTGCTGTCTCCGAGAAATGACATTGCTTTTAACTGGATGTATTTGGCTTGTGATAAATGTATAACTAAATTAAAACTTACCCATTCATAATCTACAAGTATAGCCATTTCCATATACCGTCTATTTTCCATGATAACTGGAGTTGATCGCTTAAAGGTAATAACAAAAAAATAATATATTACACAATTATTTAGCATGATTCTATGTAGACTATGTTATTAATTGATTTTATTACATAATTATTTAGCATAATTCTGTGTAGAAAATGTTATTAATTTATTCTAGTAATATTGACCTTGAGTTAAGGCATTTTGAGGGCAATTTTCAAAATAATTTATCTGGGTAACTAAGTTATACAGGTAAAATCTGAGACTAAAAATTGATAAGGATGTGCATTTGTTTTCTAACAGAAAGCAGAGTTGCTTACCTGTAACTGGTGTTCTCACAGAACAGCAGGATGTTACTCCTCACATATGGGTGACATCAACAGGATGGAACCCAATCACGGAACACTTTTGTCAAAGTTTCTAGAACTTTGATTGGCACCTACTGGGCATGCCCAGCAATGCACTTACCCTGCATCCAACAAGGGTCCACCTTCAGTCTCGTTATATAGCAAAAAGTATGTGCGAAAAATAAAACAAGAAAACGTAAACGAACCCAACTCTGCGGGGTGGCGGGTGGGTTTCGTGAGGACTAACATCCTGCTGTCTGTTATGATATTGAGGTGTTTGGTGGATTCTTAGGGGCAACAGTGATAGTGACTCCCACGAGGAGGAGCCCCGGAGGGAACTGCAGTACCAGGCTAGACTCAGATGCACAAACACAGAGAATATATCTTTATTATGCAGCTTGTATGGTTCACAAGAGGTGGCATTAGAGATTGGATTAGATAGCAACACTCTGTGATCCTCGGTGGAGGAGACCCGTTCCACAATGGTGGTATAAGGCCCCAATGCAGATATCCAGTGAGGCGCTGTAGGAGAGACAGACTGGCAGATGTTAATACACACTCCCTTGTAGCTAAGTAAATAGAGTTCCCAATAAGCAGTACAGAGAGGATAGGTAGCAACAGTCTGTGATCCTCGGCAGAGGAGTCCCGTTCCACAATGATGGTGTAGGGCCCGATGCAGATAGACTACGAGGAGCTGTAGATGAACAGACTGGGAGAAGTAGTACTCACTCTCTGTAGCTGCTAGGTAGTGTTCCACACGGGCCCTCGAGGAGCGAGTACCTGGATTCAGGATAGGCACCTGGAAATAAGCAAAGGGCCCCGAGGAGCGGGTACCCAAGTTGGTAAAACCCCGGAGGGTGAAGATAGCTTCCAGCAGCAGCAGAAGCGGCAGAGCAGCTTCAGACTGGATCAAATCCAATCCGTTGCTAACTTGGCAAGTGTCAGCAAATGGGCAACCTTTGTAGTCAGAAGCAGTGACATCACCCGAGGCTTGCAGCCACTGAACCGGGAAAGAACCACTGGTTTGAGTAAGGAGGCATGGAAGACGTTGTGTACCTTAAACGAAGAGGGTAACCGAAGTCGGTAAGATACCAGTCCAATTCGCTCAGCCACTCGGAAGGGACCGCAGAACTTCGGTGCGAATCGCCGTGAAGGTAGACGAAGGTGCAAGTTTCGGGTGCTGAGCCAGACTTTGTCTCCTGGCTGGAATACAGGTGCAGGTCGACGATGGCGTGGCAGGCAGGCATAGTTGATAGGTCATTGGACCTAATTGCCGTATCATTGGAAAGGGGCCAATGTAACGAGGGGCCAATCTCATCGAGGGAACTCTTAAATGGATATGTCTGGTGCTGAGCCACACCTTCTCCCCTGGATTTATTTTATTTTATTTATTTAAGGCTTTTATATACCGAATTTCTTGATACAGATCAAATCAGCTCGGTTTACATCGAACTAAGCAATTAACAGAAACAACAAGAGACAACTTTGAGGAAGTTGAGGAAGCATAAAGTTACATTGTAACACAGGGCACGTGAACTGGGGAAAAGAAATAAAGAGGGGAGAATAAAGATAAATTACTATATACAAATGAAGATGTGGGGGGGGGGGGGGTGGAGGATCTAGCCTCGTTGCGACATATTTGTATGCTTTAGAATTAGTTCATTTACAGAGTCGATGAGAATAATTCTGAGTTAAGTAGTAGACATGTTTCCTGCCTGAGGTCCGGGGGCATGGCGTTCCAGACGGAGGGACCTGTTATTGAGAATGCACGGTCTCTGATGTTAGCGTGGTGCACCACTTTGATTGGAGGGACATGTAGGGATCCCTTGTAGGCTTCCCTTAAGGGTCTGGCCGCAGAGTGAAATTTGAGAGGGTGAAGCAAGTCAAGAGGGGTCTGATGGTGAATGCTTTTATGAATAATTGTAAGCGTTTTATGGAGAATCCGAAGGTCTTGTAATACGGGAGTGATGTGCTCTCTCCGATTAGTATTTGTCAGGATTCTTGCTGCCGCATTTTGGAGCAACTGGAGGGGTTTTATTGTAGTAGCAGGAAGACCTTGCAGGATGGAGTTGCAGTAATCGAACTTGGAAAACAGAATGGCTTGGAGGACAGATCTGAAGTCACGATGGAAAAGAAGCGGCTTGAATTTTTTGAGAACGTGTAACTTATAGAAGCATTCCTTTGTAGTGTGGTTTATGAATTGCTTTAGGCTCAGGTGACAATCTATTATGACTCCAAGGTCTCTGACGTGGGAAATTTGTGTGTTAGCGTGCTGCTGATAATGGAAGGGACTGCCTTCTGGAGTGATGAGCAGGAGCTCTGTCTTGGTAGTGTTAAGCACCAGATTGAGGCTTGAGAGGTGGTGGTTGATTGTTTGTAAGTGAGAGTCCCATAGTTTGAGTGCTGAATCCAGTGAATTAGCTATGGGGATTAAAATTTGGACGTCGTCTGCATAAATGTAGAACTTCAGTTTTAGGTTTGAGAGTAAATGACAGAGAGGGAGTAGGTAAATATTGAATAGGGTGGGCGATAAGGAGGAGCCCTGAGGGACTCCAAATGGGGCGTTGGTGCGAGGGGATTCCTTGTTATTGATTTTGACTTTGTAGCCTCTATTGTTAAGGATTTGAACAAGCCTACCTCTAGTTTAGGTATCGTATTGATAGGTTGTCGAGTGAGATTGAGGGCTTTTTTGGCAGCCAGAAGGAGACCTCCTCCTTTTTTCTTTTGTCTAGGGATGGAAAATACATCGTATAGCTGTGTGGGGAGTTGATTTGTTAAGACTGTGTCTGTGGGCTTCAGCCATGTCTCAGTGATGGCACAGATGTCTGGTTTGGCATCAAGCAAGTAGTCGTGTAGTATATGGGTTTTTTTAGTGATTGATTGGGCATTGAATAGTGTTAGCGTGATTAGGGAGAGCCCGAGGAGTTGAGTAAGGGGGGAGACCATCACCGGAGTGAGATTTTTGCGAGATATGATTGGTATCGCAAAGGTGCCTTCATCTTGAAAGAGGTACTATGGTATAGTATGGGTATAGAATATCCTACCATCTTAATAGAAATATAGAATTTGTTTAGTCAGATTTGTCAGCAGTAGTTATCCTATGTTTGAGTGGATATGCCAGATAGTGTATGTGGACTTTGAGTGGGTTGGGTTGAAGTAACGTGGTGGAGCCGTTCCGTGGCTGGATGAAGACTGGAATGCAGGAGAGTCTGGATGAATGTTGAGGAGGCTGGATGAATGTTGAGGAGGCTGGATGAATGCTGAGGAGGCTGGATGAGTGCTGAAGAGGCTGGATGAATGCTGAGGAGGCTGGATGAGTGCTGAAGAGGCTGGATGAAAACTGGAATGCAGGAGAGTCTGGATGAATGCAGGAGAGTCTGGATGAATGCTGAGGAGGCTGGATGACTGCTGAAGAGACTGGATGAAAACTGGAATGCAGGAGAGTCTGGATGAATGCTGAGGAGGCTGGATGACTACTGAAGAGGCTGGATGAAAACTGGAATGCAGGAGACTCTGGATGAATGCAGGAGAGTCTGGATGAATGCAGGAGTCTGGATGAAAGCTGAGGAGGCTGGATGATTGCTGAAGAGGCTGGAAGAAAACTGGCATGCAGGAGAGTCTGGATGAATGCTGAGGAGGCTGGATGAGTGCTGAAGAGGCTGAATGAATGCTGAGGAGGCTGGATGAGTGCTGAAGAGACTGGATGAAAACTGGAATGCAGGAGAGTCTGGATGAATGCAGGAGAGTCTGGATGATTGCTGAGGAGGCTGGATGAGTGCTGGAGGAGGGCTTGAGTAAGGTATGAATGGAATTCCAGATGGTGGTGTAGAGAGGATAGCTGCAACTTCTAAGTTCTGGTTCAGGTGCGCACGAAGGGGCGCACAAAGGGGCGGGCCCCTTTGTCGTGCTCCTTCGTGCGCGCGACGCCAGGTGTGCGACGCCTGGAGCCGGCTCAGCCCTTTAAAGGGCTCTAGTGGAGCGGATTGTGACGTCGGGGCTTCCGTGGGCAGGCTTACTGGGTATGCGGCTCCCTTCCTGAAAAGATTTAATTTTCACGCCGTCTGCCGAGCTAATTTTCGTTTGGTGCTGGCGATCGGAGGGCCTCCCTGGAGTCCACGTGGGAGGCTACCTCGGGTCCACCTCCCCTGGCCCCGATGGGCCTACGCCGACCGCGCAGGGAGGGCCGACCCGAGTCGGGGAGAGCACAGGACGAAGGCGGTGAGAGAAGGGAGTGTGCCTGGAGCCGGCTCAGCCCTTTAAAGGGCTCTAGTGGAGCGGATCGTGACATTGGGGGTTCCGTGGGCGGGCTTACCGGGTAAGCGGCTCCCTTCCTGAAAAGATTTAATTTTCGCGCCATCTGCCGAGCTAATTTTCGTTTGGTGCTGGCGATCAGAGGGCTTCCCTGGAGTCCACGTGGGAGGCTACCTCGGGTCCACCTCCCCTGGCCCCGATGGGCCTACGCCGACCGCGCAGGGAGGGCCGACCCGAGTCGGGGAGAGCACAGGACGAAGGCGGTGAGAGAAGGGATGAAATCGTGGTGCTGGTTGTTGGTGTCTACCTGCAAATTTTTTTGCATTACTGGCTGCTTTCTGTAGGATCTGATGGGTGTGAACCCAAAGTCTTTTCAGTTGCATGGCTGTAAGCTGGGAAGCCGGGGATGAAACAGGCAGAGGTAGGGGCAAGGATGGTTTGGGTTGTTGTCCGAAAACAATTTGAAACGGTGAAGCCCCGGTCGAGGTACATGTATGAAAATTATGGGAAAACTCCGCCCAGGGCAGAAGTGCCGCCCAATCGTCCTGTCTAGCATTAACATACGAGCCTAAAAATTGTTTCAAAGCATGATTAGTACGTTCTGCCTGACCGTTGACTTGAGGATGAAACGTGGCGGTAAAGTCCAGAGTAATGTGAAACTTGGTATAAAGGCTCTGCCAGTATCGGGCCGTGAATTGAGACCCCCGGTCAGAGGTGATGTGCTGTGGTATTCCATGAAGACGGAAAATATGTAACATGAATAGTTGAGCCAGACGCGGAGTGGATGGAAGGGAGTGTAGTGGAGTGAAGTGAGCCATCTTAGAAAATCGATCCACTACTACCCATATTACAGTATGTCCTTCAGAAGATGGAAGATCCACAATAAAATCCATGGAGATGTGAGTCCATGCTCTTGTAGGAGTTGGAAGTGGTTGTAATTGCCCCAAGCCTTCCCAGCAGGACTTTTATGCTGAGCACAAATGGGACAGGAATCTACGTAAGCACGAATGTCCTTGCGCATCCCAGGCCACCAATAATGTTATTGGAGAAGCGCTTGCGTCTATATACGTCCCGGATGTCCAGCCAACTGGGAATCGTGTCCCTATTTTAACACCTTATTACAAAGCCTCCTGGGCACCACTGTCTTACCGGGTGGGACCGTGAAAGTTGCAGAGAGGATGATGTGAGCTGGATCAATAATGTTTTGGATTGGCTCCTCAACGTCCTCGCTGGCAAAAGATCGGAACAACGCATCAGCCTTGATATTCTTGTTTGCAGGTTGATATCTCAGTTCAAAATCGAAACGTGTGAAAAACAGTACCCAGCGGGCCTGACGCGGGTTCAAGCGTTGAGCTTGTTGTAGGTATACCAAGTTTTTATGGTCCGTGAAAACAGTGATATGGTGTTGTGCTCCCTCCAACCACTGCCGCCACTCCTTGAATGCTAGTTTAATAGCTAAACATTCTTTGTCGCCAATGGAATAATTGCGTTCAGAAGAAAATTTTCTAGAAAAATAGGAGCATGGATGAGACGTTCCTGCTACGTCATTTTGGCTTAGTACAGCTCCTACTCCTTCAGTGGAGGCATCAACCTCTACTGTAAATGGACGTCTAGTATCAGGATGTCGGAGGCAAGGTTGTTGTAAGAAGGATTCTTTAAGAGTCCGGAATGCTTCTTCAGCCTCTAAAGACCAGGCCTTGATGTCTGCCCACTTTTGAGTGAGTGCAGTAAGGGGCGCAGCCAGTTTGGAAAAATTCTTGATAAAACTACGATAATAGTTTGCGAATCCGAGGAATCTTTGGAGTGCCCGTAGGCCATTGGGCTGGGGCCATTCTTGTATGCATTTCAATTTGGTAGGATCCATTTGGAAACCTTGCTTAGAGATGATATACCCCAAAAAGGTAATGATTCTTTTTCAAAAATGCATTTCTCTGGTTTGGCATATAGTCGATGCTTTCTCAAACATTGCAGTACTTGAATAACGTGTTGACGATGCGTCTGTAAATCCCTGGAAAAAATCAAAATGTCATCTAGATAGACCACCACACAGACATAGAGCAGGTCTCTAAATATTTTGTTAATAAGGTGCTGGAAGAAGGTAGGAGCATTGGTTAGGCCAAATGGCATGACAAGGTATTCATAGTGGCTGTCTCTGGTGTTAAAAGCCATCTTCCACTCATCACCCTCATGAATCCTGACTAGGTTATATGCTCCTCGTAAATCTAATTTGGAGAATACCCGGGTTCCTTGTAGACGATCAAATAATTCCACAATAAGGGGTAATGGGTACCAATCCTTAATGGTAATAGCGTTTAGTCCACAGAAATCAATACAAGGGCGCAACGTTCCATCTTTTATTCCAACAAAAAAAAATCCGGCCCCGGGTGGGGATATGAATCTTCGGATAAACCCCTTCTGAAGATTGCCCTGGATGTATTTGGACATAGCCCGAGTCTCTGAGGTGGACAAGGGATAGACTCTCCCACGAGGTGGTGTGGATCACGGAATTAATTTAACAGCACAGTCAAAAACTCGGTGCAGAAGCAACGTATCTGTGGCCTCTTTGGAGAATACGTCCGCAAATTGTCTGTACTGAAAGGGTAAGTTCTCCAGGAGAGAGGTACAGATGAAACTACAAGAGGGAGTAATTCCTTTTAGGCAGGTTTCATGGCATCCTGAACCCCAGTGAGTAAGTTTTAAAGAAGTCCAATCGAATTGTGGATTGTGGCGTTGCAACCAGGGAATGCCGAGAACCACCAGATGAATAGCTTTCTTGAGAACATAAAAAGTGATTTGTTCTGTGTGGTTGGGTGCAATGTGGCAGTCCAGAGATACCGTGTGGTGTGTTATTCTTCCTGGCAAGTGTTCACCGTGGATGGAGGAAATGATCAATGGCTTCGGGCAAGGACGTGTGGGAATATGAAGTTGTTCCACTACTTCTTGTCAGATAAAGTCTCCACTGGCTCCAGAATCCACCAAAGCCAGTGTGGTGAATTAATATCCTCCGATGGTAACCGGCAAGGTGAGTGGGGGAGCTAGTGATGTGATGCCTAGGGTTACTCCCTCCATGGATCCTAGGCTTTGTAGTTTATTGGGCGTATAGGGCAGACTGCTATGCGATGACCTGACCCTCCGCAATATAGACAGAGGCCTGCCTTATGGTGTCTTTGACGTTCTTCTGGCAATAGAGGACCTCTGCCCAACTGCATTGGTTCTTCTACGATCCCTTCAGTGGTAGAGGAATCTCGAGAAGCCGTGGAGGGTGGATGTGGAAAGCAGGAGACGACTGGGCGTCTTCTCGAGCCTAGGCCTTCACGAGTCCTTTCTTGTAGACGGCGGTCGATTCTGGTTGCTAGTTCAATGAGAGAATATAAGGAGGACGGAAGTTCCCAAGCTGCCAGCTCATCCTTGATCCTAGCTGACAGTCCTTCAAGGTATATAGTCCGAAGAACACGTTCCTCCCAAAGAAGTTCAGTCGCTAAGGTTCGGAATTCAATAGTGTAATCCGTGAGTGAACGTCCTCCTTGACGGAGATGAAGGAAGTCAGTGCCAGTGGCTGCTTGTTTCCCGGGTTCCTCAAATACTGTCCGAAATAATTCCAGGAATCATGGAAAATCTTGTAATACCGGCTCCGAATGCTGCCACAGCGGGGAAGCCCAAGCCAGGGCCTTGCCTTCTAATAAGGACAAGATGTATGTAGTCTTCATTATGTCACCCAGAAAGAGAGGAGTTTGCAGACGGAAATGCATGCTGCACTGGTCAAGAAACCCCAGGCATAAACGAGGTTCCCTGACATATCGTGAGGAAGCTAGCAATGGAATTACCGGGCAAGGGTAGCCCTGATTTGCTGACGGTGCTGGTGTTGGTGGAGGAATTGTTGGTGGAAGATTTGTGTGTGTCGCTACCACTGTATCCAGATGGGTGTTGAGTCGTTCCATGGAAGCTGCCATGGATTCCAACATACTCTGTTCCATTATTTTCTGGGCCAAGTCAGGAATAGCTCACAGGGTGGAAGCCTCTGCCGGGTCCATGGCCTTGGCTTACTGTTATGATTCGGGAGGTGGACTCTTGGTCCGAGGTAGAGTTGGTACTACTTAAGAGAGTAAACCCTCTCAAGTCCCTACCGTCGGAAGGCGAGGCTGAACTCAGAAGAACCCTTGAAGTTGGAGAGGAAATCTGGATGCAGGCACCTCCTGCAGGTTGTATAATCCAGATGGCTGGCGCCTCCAGCTGGTCGAGAGTAAGTCCATGAGCCAAGCTCGTAGAGTAGTCGAAAGCCGGTCCAAGGGTCAAAGTCAGAAGAATGGTTCGCAGCCGGTCCAAGGGTCAAAACCAAAGGATGGTCCACATCCGGTCCACGGGTCAACGCCAAAGGATAGTCAGCAGCCAGTCCAGGGGTCAAAAGCCAAAGGATGGTCCGCAGCCGGTCCACGGGTCAAAGCCAAAGGATGGTCAGCAGCCGGTCCACGGGTCAAAAGCCAAAGGAATCCAAACAGCGGGTAGCAGAGCAGAATCAGGAACGAGACGACGGGAACTCAGAGCACCAGAACACACCAACTAAGAGCCAAGAAGCCAAGGCAAGGTCTGAGGGGCAGACCTTGCCTTAAATAGTAAACCTGAAGGTGGAGCCCACAGGAAGGAGCCAATACAATATCCTGTCGTGGCTCCTTTAAAAGTATTGCTTCTGCCTTGCACGCGGCTCTAGAAAGGCCCGACGGGGGAGGAGCCAGACGTGAAGGAGGAAGCCGGCCGAAGATACAGCCATGTTCAGCGGCCGCAGGAACAGCTGCGGGAGGAACTTTGCTGATGCCAAGTGCTATCAGCGTTTAGCGGGCAGCCTGCCGCGTTGGTGAGTGGCTGGCCCCGGTCGTGGGCTGCCGTGGCTGGCGGCCATAACAAGCTCCTATGAATTTGATTTTCCGGGAGGAAATTAGAGTCAATTTCTCAAACTTCACCAGTAACCCTAACAAGTGTAATTATAGTATTGATTTTTGCATGGAGCTTAGTACCCCTTCCTTGGAGTACAGTCACCAGCCAGCCATCCATATCAGGGAAGATTCAAATGCCCTTTTATCGCAGATATACTATTACTAAGGCCAGGCACTTAGTGAAGACCCTAGGTGCTGCTGAGAGGCCAAAGGGAAGCATTCTCTATTGACAGTGGGAAGAGCCTATCATATCATTTAGGCTCTTAGGTAGAGAGCGTATATCCAGAACCTCCAGGGTAGCATTCTCTGAAATGCTCTCTGTTCCATGCGCAGGTCACCAGAGGCAGGCAGAGCTCCAGAGTCTCAATGGTGCAAGGAAGAGGGATTCAGTTTTGTTAGGAACTGGGGAACCTTTTGGGGAAGGGGGAGTCTCTTCCGAAGGGATGGGCTCCACTTTAACCAGGGTGGAACCAGACTGCTGGCGCTAACCTTTAAAAAGAAGATAGCAGCTTTTAAACTAGAAAAGGAGAAAGCCAACAGTTGCTCAGAAGTGCATGGTTCAGAGAGAGGTATCTTTAAAGGATACTAATGATGCATTAGAATTAGGGCATCCCGACAGTGAGGTTCCAATAATAAGAACAGTACTCCAAGTGCCTGTAACTAAAACCTCACCTGAACTAAAAAAAATTCTAACATATCCCTATCAATTAAAAAGCAGAATGAAAATACAAACAAAAAACAAATTTTGAAATGTTTGCTAATGCCAGAAGTCTAAGTAAGATGAGAGAATTAGAATGTATAGCAGTGAATGATGACATAGACTTAACTGGCATCTCAGAGACATAGTGGAAGGAGGACAACCAACGGGACAGTGCTATACCAGGGTACAAATTATATCGCAATGACAGAGAGGAGCACCCGGGAGGCGGTGTGGCGCTTTTTGTCTGGGATGGCATAGAGTGCAAGAGGATAAACATCCTGCATGAGTCTAAATGCACAATTGAATCTTTATGGGTAGAAATCCCTTGTGTGGCGGGGAAGACTATAGTGATAGGAGTATACTACCATCCACCTGGTAAAGATGGTGAGACTGACAGTGAAATGCTAAGAGAAATTAGGGAAGCTAACCAAATTGGTAGTGTGGTAATAATGGGAGACTTTGATTACCCAAGCAAAGCATGAAGCAGAAATGTCTTGCACATCAGTCAAATCCAACACATCCAGCGTGCAAGAAACAAGTAGCAAAGTCCATCAATGGATTTCTAATAGATTTTTTATTAAACCAAAATTTGAGACATCATTCATGGCAACTCCATGTCACTTCAAAAGTGCAAGTAAAGGAGTCCCCCGACACGGTCCGTGTTTCGCGGTAGCTGCATCGGGAGGGGCCCGCGGATAAATTTCATCTATAACATAAAGGACAATAAATGATGGACCTTATAAAAATGGCTATAAGAACTACAACAGATTACGAGTAAACATACCTTACATATTCATCCTGGAGCGCATCGGCTCGTACAACAGGTGAACTATTTAAAGAGGCAGTTTTGGCGCCAAAGACAGAAAGTATCGCGATAGAGTCAAGAGACAAAACCACGCCCCCACTGAAGACAATTCAGGTGAACAAAAACCATTCAATGTCTTTGTTAAGACCCTTCGGATGGACAGAGGACAATTTGAAAATCCACTTTTGTTCCCGTCGACCCAGGATTTCAGAATAATCCCCTCCCCGAATCGGGGGTACCCCAATATTGACTGGGTAAATGTATCATTGGGACATGCTAGAGAGATAAAGTTCCTGGATGGAATAAATGACATTTTTTATGGAGCAATTGGTTCAGGAACCGACAAGAGAGGGAGCAATTTTAGATCTAATTCTCAGTGGAGTACAGGATTTGGTGAGAGAGGTAACGGTGGTGGGGCTGCTTGGCAATATTGATCATAATATGATCAAATTTGAATTAATGACTGGAAGGGGGATAGTATGCAACTCCACGGCTCTCATGCTAAACTTTCAAAAGGGAAACTTTGATAAAATGAGAAAAATTGTTAGGAAAAACTAAAAGGAGCAACTACAAAGAAGGCAAAACGATTTCTGGCATGGTTAAAAGGGGAGGTGAAAGAAGCTATTTTAGCCAAAAGATCTTCATTCAAAAATTGTAAGAAGGATCCAACAGAAGAAAATAGGATAAAGCATAAACGTTGGCAAGTTAAATGTAAGACATTGATAAGACAGGCTAAGAGAGAATTTGAAAAGAAGAAAAGGCCATCACAGAAAGATTAAATTATTTCTTTGCTTCGATGTTTGCTGAAGAGGATGTTAGGGAGGTACCCGTACTGGAGAAGGTTTTCATGGGTAAAGATTCAGATGGACTGAACTAAATCACGGTGAACCTAGAAGATGTGGTAGACCTGATTGACAAATTGAGGAGTAGTAGATCACCTGGACTGGATGGTATACAACCCAGAGTTTAGACCGGATGGTATACACCCCAGAGCATTAGAATTAGGGCAACCCGACAGTGAGGTTCCAATAATTAGAAAAATAGTCCAAGTGCCTGTAACTAAAAACTCACCTGAGCTAAAAAATTCTAACTTATCCCTATCAATTAAAAAGCAGAATGAAAATACAAACAAAAAACAAACTTTGAAATGTTTGTATGCTAATGCCAGAAGTCTAAGAAGTAAGATGGGAGAATTAGAATGTATAGCAGCGAATGATGACATAGACTTAATTGGCATCTCAGAGACATGGTGGAAAGAGGATAACCAATGGGACAGTGCTATACCGGGGTACAAATTATATCGCAATGACAGAGAGGAGCACTCGAGAGGAGGTGTGGCACTTTATGTCCGGGATGGCATAGAGTCCAACAGGATAAACATCCTGCATGAGACTAAATACAAAATTTAATCTTTATGGGTAGAAATCCCTTGTGTGTCGGGGAAGACTATAGTGATAGGGGTATACTACCGTCCACCTGGTCAAGATGGTGAGACGGACAGTGAAATGCTAAGAGAAATTAGGGAAGCTAACCAAATTGGTAGTGCGGTAATAATGGGAGACTTCAATTACCATCAAAACAAACAACGTGGTTCAATATGTTTTTTCAATTTGAAATGCTGTAATACTGTATATTATATATTGCTGTATATTATTTTCAAAATACACCATTATGTGAAGTTAGGGACCATCATACCACCCGCTGTGCCTACAAGTTAAAACTTGTGTATTTTGCACTTTATCGGGTCATCTTTAATCATCGGTCCAAGTGAGTCCAGTATCCAAACATTCAATTTTTAACTTTTTAACTTTTTATGTAAAAGATATGAAAGGTATAACTTCCCTTCGGTGGACTGTCGGATAGAGATGTGAATCGTGTGATCGATCGTCTTAACGATCGATTTCGGCTGGGAGGGGGAGGGAATCGGATCGTCGCCGTTTGGGTTTTTTAAATATCGTGAAAATCGAAAACCGGCACACTAAAACATCCCTAAAACCCACCCCGACCCTTTAAAATAAATCCCCCACCCTCCCGAACCCCCCCCCCCAAAAATGCCTTAAATTACCTGGGGTCCAGTGGGGGGGAGGGCGGGAACACCGGCACACTAAAACAACCCTAAAACCCACCACGACCCTTTAAAATAAATCCTCCACCCTCCCGAACCCCCCCCCAAAATGCCTTAAATTACCTGGGGTCCAGAGGAAGGGTCCCGGTGTGATCTTTTACTCTCGGACCTCCGGTGCTTGTAGAAATGGTGCCGGCGCTACCTTTGCCTTGTCATATGACAGGTCAAAGGTAGCGCCGGCGCCATTTTTTTTTTGTCCCCCGAGGTCAGGAGCGTAGGAGATCGCTCCCGGACCCCTGCTGGACCCCCAGGGACTTTTGGCCAGCTTGGGGGGGCCTCCTGACCCCCACAAGACTTGCCAAAAGTCCAGCGGGGGTCCGGAACGACCTCCTGCAGTCGAATCGTGTTGTCTACGGCCGGCGCCAATTTGCGCAAAATGGCGGCGCAAAATGGCGCCAGCCGTAGACAACACGAATTTGCCGGGAATCGTTTTTCCGTACGGAAAAACGATTCGCATGCAGGAAGTCGTTCCCGGACCCCCGCTGGACCCCCAGGGACTTTGGTCCGGGAACGACTTCCTGCCGTGAATCGTTTTTCCGTACGTTTTTCTGGAATGACCTCCTGCAGTCGAATCGTGTTGTCTACGGGCGGCGCCATTTTGCACAAAATGGCGCCGGTTCCCGGACCCCCGCTGGACTTTTGGCAAGTCTTATGGGGGTCAGGAGGCCCCCCCAAGCTGGCCAAAAGTCCCTGGGGGTCCAGCGGGGGTCCGGGAGCAATCTCCTGCCGCGAATCGTTTTTCCGTATGGAAAAACCAAAGGTAGCGCCAGCGCCATTTCTACAAGCACCGGAGGTCCGAGAGTAAAAGATCACACCGGGACCCTTCCTCTGGACCCCAGGTAATTTAAGGCATTTTGGGGGGGGGGGATCGGGAGGGTGGGGGATTTATTTTAAAGGGTCGGGGTGGTTTTTAGGGTTGTTTTAGTGTGCCGGTTTTCCCGCCCTCCCCCTCCCCCTGATTTACGATTTTTTGACGATAAATCAGGGGAATTGTTATTGTATCGTGGCTCTAACGATTTTTGACGATTTAAAATATATCGGACGATATTTTAAATCGTCAAAAAACGATTCACATCCCTACTGTCGGAGTCAGTAGTCCGACGCGTGCGTTTCGCAACACTGCTGCTTCAGAGACATACACTTTTCTGACTCTCCAATCCCGCACTCCCATGTGTCTTGCACACGGGACCGTAGACAATTCTTCCTCGCCAGTGCTTCTATTGGAATCGACTTGCTGGAAACTGAAGGTCCACTGTTATTTCGGACCCAACACCATTTCTCCGCATAAAAATTTATTTGATCTTGGTGTCTATGGATTAAGAAATATTGTTTACATTTGGTTTAGACTTCAATTACCCCAATATTGACTGGGTAAATGTATCATCGGGACACGCTAGAGAGATAACGTTCCTGGATGGAATAAATGATAGCTTTATGGAGCAATTGGTTCAGGAACTGACGAGAGAGGGAGCAATTTTAGATCTAATTCTCAGTGGAGCACAGGACTTGGTGAGAGAGGTAACGGTGGTGGGGCCGCTTGGCAATAGTGATCATAATATGATCAAATTTGATTTAATGACTGGAAGAGGAACAGTGTGCAAATCCAAGGCTCTCGTGCTAAACTTTCAAAAGGGAAACTTTGATAAAATGAGAAAAATTGTTAGAAAAAAACTGAAAGGAGCAGCTACAAAAGTAAAAAATGTCCAAGAGGCGAGTTCATTGTTAAAAAATAACATTGTAGAAGCACAGTCCAGATGTATTCCACACATTAAGAAAGGTGGAAAGAAGGCAAAACGATTACCGGCATGGTTAAAAGGGGAGGTGAAAGAAGCTATTTTAGCCAAAAGATCTTCATTCAAAAATTGGAAGAAGGATCCAACAGAAGAAAATAGGATAAAGCATAAACGTTGGCAAGTTAAATGTAAGACATTGATAAGACAGGCTAAGAGAGAATTTGAAAAGAAGTTGGCTGTAGAGGCAAAAACTCACAGTAAAAACTTTTTTAAATATATCCGAAGCAGAAAGCCTGTGAGGGAGTCAGTTGGACCGTTAGAGGATCGAGGGGTGAAAGGGGCACTTAGAGAAGATAAGGCCATAGCGGAAAGATTAAATGATTTCTTTGCTTCGGTGTTTACTGAAGAGGATGTTGCGGAGCTACCCGAATGGAGAAGGTTTTCATGGGTAATGATTCAGATGGACTGAATCAAATCATGGTGAACCTAGAAGATGTGGTAGGCCTGATTGACAAACTGAAGAGTAGTAAATCACCTGGACCAGATGGTATACACCCCAGCGTTCTGGAGGAACTAAAAAATGAAATTTCAGACCTATTAGTAAAAATTTGTAACCTATCATTAAAATCATCTATTGCACCTGAAGACTGGAGGATAGCAAATGTAACCTCAATATTTAGAAAGGGCTCCATGGGCGATCTGGGAAACTACAGACCTGTTAGCCTGACTTCAGTGCCAGGAAAAATAGTGGAAAGTGTTCTAAACATCAAAATCACAGAACATATAGAAAGACATGGTTTAATGGAACAAAGTCAGCATGGCTTTACCCAGGGCAAGTCTTGCCTCACAAATCTGCTTCACTTTTTTGAAGGAGTTAATAAACATGTGGATAAAGGTGAACCGGTAGATATAGTGTACTTGGATTTTCAGAAGGCGTTTGACAAAGTTCCTCATGAGAGGCTTCTAGGAAAAGTAAAAAGTCATGGGATAGGTGGTGATGTCCTTTCATGGATTGCAAACTGGCTAAAAGACAGGAAACAGAGAGTAGGATTAAATGGTCAGTTTTCTCAGTGGAAGGGAGTGGACAGTGGAGTGCCTCTGGGATCTGTATTGAGACCCTTACTTTTCAATATATTTATAAATGATCTGGAAAGAAATACGACGAGTGAGATAATCAAATTTGCAGATGACACAAAATTGTTCAGAGTAGTTAAATCACAAGCAGATTGTGATAAATTGCAGGAAGACCTTGTGAGACTGGAAAACTGGGCATCCAAATGGCAGATGAAATTTAATGTGGATAAGTGCAAGGTGATGCATATAGGGAAAAATAACCCATTCTATAATTACACAATGTTAGGTTCCATATTAGGTGCTACCACCCAAGAAAGAGATCTAAGCGTCATAGTGGATATCACATTGAAATTGTCAGTTCAGTGAGCTGCAGCAATCAAAAAAGGAAATAGAATGTTAGGAATTATTAGAAAGGGAATGGTGAATAAAATGTAAAATGTCATAATGCCTCTGTATTGCTCCATGGTGAGATCGCACCTTGAATACTGTGTACAATTCTGATCGGTGCATCTTAAAAAAGATATTGTGATGGAGAAGGTACAGAGAAGGGCAACCAAAATGATAAGGGGAATGGAACAGCTCCCCTATGAGGAAAGACTAAAGAGGTTAGGACTTTTCAGCTTGGGGAAGAGATGGCTGAGGGGGGATATGATAGAGGTGTTTAAAATCATAAGAGGTCTAAAACGGGTAGATGTGAATCGGTTATTTACTCTTTCGGATAGTAGAAAGGCTAGGGGGCACTCCATGATGTTAGCATGTGGGACATTTAAAACTAATGGGAGAAAGTTATTTTTCACTCAACGCACAATTAAACTCTGGAATTTGTTGCCAGAGTATGTGGTTAGTGCAGTTAGTATAGCTGTGTTTAAAAAAGGATTGGATAAGTTCTTGGAGGAGAAGTCCATTACCTGCTATTAATTAAGTTGACTTAGAAAATAGCCACTGCTATTACTAGCAACAATAACATGGAAAAACTTAGTTTTTGGGTACTTGCCAGGTTCTTATGGCCTGAATTGGCCACTGTTGGAAAAAGGATGCTGGGCTTGATGAGCCCTTGGTCTGACCCAGCATGGCATGTTCTTAATGTGACCTCAACCTCAGTCACTCAAAATGTTTACTCCCATATGCACACTACTGTAATCCAACCAAGGACTAATTGATGTTCCATCGATTAAAGTCACACATTTAGATGAGAATCAAGAGAAAGCCTCTTCTATAGCAGTCCCTGCACTGTGGAAGTCTTTGGCCTCAACTATACACAACATTAAGGTACTGTAAGCAGTATGAGGGTGTTCTGTAACCTGTCTGATATTGTGCACTTCTTTTCCCCTCCCCCACATCTCTCCAGAAGGGCTGTGTAACAGACAGTTACCTCTGTCCTCCTATGCCTATGCAATCCAAATATTTCAGAAAAGACTATGGGTTTTTTCCCATAGAATCAGACTTTTGTCAGACTTTTCACTTTTAGCAGTTAGAAGAAAATAAGCAATACATATTTCTAAAGTCCTTGCTGCTTAGCATCAGTTTATACTAAGTACAGCTCCGCATCACTAGTAAATTCAAACATATCAGAGCTCTCAACCTGCTTTGTATATTTTAATAAATATACTTAACAAACTTTACCCAAGACCTTTGGAGATTGTCTTGCTTTACTCGAGCAGTTTCTGGCTGGAGGTCTTGGAGACAGTCTTGGGCAAAGAGGCTTGCGATATTAGTCCCTGTAACTGGCTAAGTTTTGAATTGAGCAACCAGGACAAGGCAGGAATCTCTCACAAGCAGACATTTTGTCTCAGATACAGGAGCTCTCTCTTCACGGGAGAGGCAAGAGTGATGTCTCGGGCATCATCAGATGTTAATGGTTTTCTTTCGTTTGCCCTTTGTCCTCTCTCCCCTGCTGCTTTTAACAGCCCAGACATGCATATATAAACAGTTCATGTATAGTCAAGCAACAGGACAAATGGGATCATTGCTTCATTTCAGAATGCTGGTCTCCATTTTTCCACTGGCGGGGGGGGGGGGGGGGTGGGGGTGGTGTCATTGGTCCTGCTGCATGGTGATAACATCTTGACCGGCACTGGTCTGCAATGTCAGCGTTTTTCTGTGACCCCTCCCTGGGCAGTTTAAGTCATTTTCAGAGTTCACCTGTAGGCCCCCTTCTCAGATTGGTTGTTTCTTGTTTCCAGGTAGATGTTAAGGTCTGTATCCCTCTGAGGTCAGTATTCATAGAAGTTAGAATTCATATTTTTACAGTTAAACCTGTAGTATTGCCCTACATTTCCTTTTCCAGACCACTGGGCAAGTCTTAGCCGTCATGATATGTATGACCACTAATGATGACATCATCATAATGAGGCAATAATAATACAATAATAAAGTAATAATACTAATAATGAATCATAATAGTAATAATAATGGTATAATAATTAATATAAATCAGTATAATAATGGAAAATAAATCAATAATATTAATAGAAAATATAAAATTATAAAATTATAAAATAAATACTGTAATTCTCACACACTGCATATTGTGGGAACATGTAGTGATGTCAATCTTAGATTTGAGGTAGGGTAGGATATGTATGTGTGCAAATCTACTTACTTCAAATCTAAATGTGACAAACAGAATCATTAAGATTAATTATTTAGGGATGAGTTAAAGAATAACTTTCATAGCAGCAGTTTGGTATGCTAAGCCAAGCTACAGTTTCAGAGACTTGAGCGGTGGAAGTTCATGCAGGCGCATGCCTTGCAGTGAGTTTCCCTGTGTGCATCTTACTAGGGCCATTATTCTTCTAAAGAGGAGGATAGAGAATATCAGGTGGATAACTGATATAGTGGTTAGGACAAGTAAGGCATAAGTCAGAACATAGTCAGTTTGTAAATTACCTTCATCTCTGGAATCATAACTGTAGTCAGTGATTTCTGCTGTGTTCTGGTCTACAGACAGTTCAACAGTGTGAGTCTTTATAGACTAAAAAGTATACCAGGTTTTCAATCAACGTTGGTTTCAAGGGCCCGAAACACATCCAGGATCTCTACCTCTGTGGGAACAGGGTCTGGTTCCAGGTAATAAAAGGACACCTCCACCGCTACAGTGATGATAGAGTTCTTAGGTATTGTGACTAAAGAAATATTACTGGGTAAGGGAACCTTACTAGTAACATCATGTTTATTAGAAATAGCAGCCTCTTTCAGTGGGGTGCTAACTAACTAAACATTGTTTACAACAGTAAACTTGGTTTCAGAGAATTCATCATA